>NW_024080754.1:2054190-2654190 GCF_003009895.1 Hyaena hyaena | reverse complement strand
AAGAAATAATGGAAACTCAGATGATTCATTCTACAGCCTCAAAATATTCATATAAAAATGGCTACAATACTGTAATATAATACAAAACAATAAAGAAAACACAAAATATAGAGGAAAAATTAACTTACACTTACTTTCGAAAACCTTTGTGGCTGGTGTAAGTGAGACAAGAGAGAGGAGGGTTGATTGTGTAGGATGACTTTCACTATCTCAAAGAGAATTACTGCTATCTATTGGCTCAATGGAATCTTTTTCTTCATGGAGGCCATTGTATACACTCACATGGATGTTGACTATAGTACAGTATTTATAAACTCTTGTCATGTACTGTGTTTAATGTAATTGGCAATAAGGCAAGAGAGGAAAGGCTCTATCTCTACAGGCAGCCTGATCTAGAATGAAGCAAAGCATTCCCAAGCTTATTCTTGTATGGAAAAGCAAAGTACTGTCCCTAGGTGCTTTGAAGTGACCAGTTATGGGCACTTTCCAATGTTCTGAAAAACATTTTTCCGAAAAACTTTCTGAAATCACTGAATTCTGCCAAACACTGTGGCCTGAGACTGGACATCCGAGCATGGGAGATGATTCACTCACAATCCTGCAGAGAGAAAGAAAGAGAGAAGAACCATTGGTTCAGTTGTAATCATGTGATGTTTGGTATCACATACTATTCATATTGCAAGACATTGCTCCTTTATCAAGTTAAAATTTACTAGAAAAGTTTGCTCATCTTGCAGAACACTTGGAGAACAAGTTACATGCAATCCAAGGTTTTACTCGATACACACAATCGATTAGGCTGTCTGTCTTTCCCATACTCATTCTTTTTTCTCTTTTACTCTTTCTTGAGGTGGGGAGTCACTTGGTCACCATTCCTCCAATTTCCATGTGGCCTCATTCCTCATCCCTCATCCTACTCATTCCCTCAAAAGCAGATGAGATATCCAAATGATGAAATGGGAAAATCAACTGGGATGCCAGTCTCAGACTCTTTTACTAGGGGTCCCAGTCTATTCATGAACAATGGAATCTGGTTGACTCTCTGCTCTACAGTACGGGACTTGCCTTCAAGGGTAAGACTTGTAGTTAAACAGTTGTGCCAGTGAGATTACACCACCCATATAACAAATCCATGTTCTGCACAAGGCAGGATCCCCATCTCTGTGTATTCCATGTCATACCACAATTGAATCTGAATTTAGATGATGAAAGATACTATTTGTTGTCTCTCTCCATATTCCCAAGATTTCTTTCTTGTTTTCAATTTTATTCCTTTATTCACTTCCTCTTCTGCTACTTCTACAAATGTTAAGTCGGCCCTAACTTACTATCAGTCTTGCTATTTACTTTCTTTTTCTTTTTCTTCTCAGTCTTTTTCTTAGCATGAAATCTTTCAAAATTTATTTTGCATTTGCTCTTTCAATGGCTTCCTCTCTATTACTACTTTAACTTCATTGAAACTACTTTTGGAAGGGTCTCCAAAGTTCTACAAATCCTGTATCTTTTTATTAGTCATCCTCCTAAATAAAAGTAGATTCAAACCTGACTATAACCTTCCTGATGGAAAGGCAATATATTCAGTTATAGAAGAGCCCATGGTTTTGAACAGTTTGGTCTAAAATCCGCTTCCCATTCTTGGCTTTACAGAGAGAGGTCTAGTATTGTAGTAAGTTATATTTTCATTAGAGCAAACACACTAACTCTCTAGAGTCTTTTGTGAAAGGTGAGAAAAAAACAGTCGGTGAAGGAGATTCTCCAAGTGTAGGTATGCCCCCAGTGTATGTAACAACTTAGGATTCTGAAAGAACTGTATGAAAGACATGATGCTCAAACAAGCATTCAACAAGCATCTCTTTGTTAGACAGACTTTTGAGATCCGTCCTCTGAGAAATAGCCAAGATTATCAGCATTCTGTGCTCCTGAAGGAAGGCATTTGAACATGCTTTAGAAATTTAAAAATATTATATTTCTATTGCTTAACCACCTCTTGGATGATATTCTGAATGTCTGCTAACTTCCTATTTATCCTTCTAGCACATTATACTCAAAAAGTTTAAAAGAGAACTTTCAATTGTGTCAATGATAGATAATCTCAAATGATTCTTAGCAGTAACAGGGTGAGATAAATTGAAAAGAAGCTAGCAGAGGATAATTTGGACCAGTTATTTTAGCCATGGAGGAAAGAAACATTTCTTTCTGTGAGTGAGTTTTCAGGATTTATATTTCTTTTATTTTTAATGTTTACTTATATTGGGGTGGGAGAGAAAGAGAGAGATGGAGAGAGAGAAGGGGAGGGAGAGAGAGAGAGAGAAGGAGAATTCCAAACAAACTCCAACGTGTCAGTGCAGAGCCCAATGTGGTCTCCATGAACCCTGAGATCATGACTTGAGCCAAAACAAAGAGTTAGAAGCTTAACAGACTGAGAGGGGCACATGGGTGGCTTAGTCGGTTAAGCGTCCGACTTTCGCTTGTGTCATGATCTTGCGGTTCGTGGATTCGAGCCCCGCGTTGGGCTCTGTGCTGACTGCCAGCTCAGAGCCTGGAGCCTGTTTCAGTCTGTGACTCCCTCTCTCTCTGACCCTCCCCTGCTCATGCAGTCTCTCTCTCTCTCTCTCTCTCTCTTAGAAATAAATAAAACATTAAAAAAAAATCTTATAGAAGCTTAACAGACTGAGCCACCCAGGCACCCCTGCAATTTGTATTTCTGAGTCTCTTCATACTATATGTACATAAATAAGAGGTTGTGGATATAGCGGGGGAAAGCAAAAGATTTTTAGATGCCAACCATGATTCTCAAGGAGCAAAGAATCCTGGAAACACACATGTGGTACAGCTAACCTGTTCCATGGGGTCTTAGAGCCAAGGCCATATTGGTACAAGCCACATGAATTTGTCTGACTTGTCCCCCTACATCTCCCTTGGAAACCTGCAGTAAAGACAACTGGCCAATTGACGATTCTTGGCTATACTGCTATGTCTTTATATCAGAGACATAACTAAAAATATATATTATTTAGAGTTACCTAATGAAAATTAAAAAGTAAAGATGTAAAATTAAAATTCTTCTTAATTTTGAATAAACATCATATATATCATATTTTATCTGTTTGCCTCCATAAAATTACAGCATGCCATTTCGATAGATGTCATAGAACCTCATAATAATCCATTTTTCAATTGTCACAAAAAAGAAGTCTTCATTCGAAATGAACCTAAGTCTTCTGGTAACTTCTTTATTTGAAAGAAAATAAAACAAAGAACAAAAAACACACCAAAACAATAATAACAACAACAACCCTAGATATTCTTAATTTTTCCAATCTGTCAGCAGAATCAAATCATCTTTTGAGATTATTTGAATTATCAACTAATGTTCTTGGTCTTTCAGAGTATATGTATCAGCTTTGAGGCTTTTTTTTTTCTTTCTAAAGAGGTTATAATACTGGGCATCATATTTTTAAAATGAAACATGACTCTTAATGTTACAATATTTAACAAACATTGATTTTGTATTCTTAGTCTTGCTTCAGTGTTATTTTGATTTTAAAATAAATGTACCTTCTACAACAGATGGAATCAAAAGAGAAAGTTTCATGACTAAAGGCAAAAGAAATATATTCATCAGAAATTTTGATGTTATTGTGGTAGAAAGTTTCCAAAAGAGTAGATTCAAATTCATACTTAAGTTTATTTCAACTGCGAAAAGTGTGACTGCCTGCATCTTTCTGGATTCCTTCCTCCCATAAAGTTTGAAGGAAAACAAATAACAATCAATTCAATTGACATAATTCTAAACCAATGTCTTTTAGTCAACTTTATTAATGTGCGTAAAAAAGGAAAGTAAACTATTGACCAATTCTTAGAAAATTAATGAGTCTGTTGACAATAATTGATTTCAAAACAATCCCAAATCACTCATCAGCCAAATGGCAGGAACTAATTCAAATACCTTGGTATTTGAGGATTTGGGCAAAGTTTTGGAAAATTTGATTGAACTTTCTTATTTCCTCTACCCTTTCCTTATCCTTTGAAACACTGAACTTTTTAAAAGAGAAGCCAAATTTTGGGGGAAAAATTCATTTTTTATTACACATACCCATGATTTTTAATCAGTCTGAACCCGCTAGGGATTGCTATATTTATAAATAAGAAATAAATCCATTGCTGCAACTACTACACTCTTTTTTTTTTTCCTGGCTAGAATTAATGACAAATCATCCATGCTTCTCTTATGTAACCATCATTTTATTGTTGAAGGGATTCAGATTCTTAAATTATAAGATTTAATTTTATACTACTTTAGTGATATTACTATATATTTTTCTGATTATCAATGTAAAATTAAATAAACCTATAATTAAATTTTGAAGAGAGTAATCTTTTTCTGTCCTAAAGTATTCTTCCAGAAAAAGTGAAAAAATGAGTTCATATTTATTGGGCTTTTCAGAAATATGAAAAGTTATTATCAATGGCTTCATGGTCTACCAGATTCTTATAAATTAATAATATTGCTTCTATAGAGGCCAATGCATGAAAATAAAAGCATTTTATATATTTAAGAGCATCGGGTCATGAGTTGGCATCTTGAGAATTAGTCCTGTCTTCATCACTTACTGGATATGTGACCCTAGGCAAGTTATTTAACCTCTGTGTTCTTCCTTTTTTCTTTCTACTATGAAATGATCTACATCCTAGGGTTTGATGTTTAAATAAGATGATACATGTGCTTAACATATGGCAAGAACTAACTCGATAGCTATTGTTATTACATCAAAATCTAACTGAAATTAACATTTCTCATTATGTGAGAAATTAAATTTTTAGCTGTCACAACCTACTGATAACATATTCATGTGGATAGAAATTTCCTTGTTTTAGCATTTAGCTTTCATAAGTGAAGACTTGACAAATATCATCCATTAGAGTCCTTAGTACATCAAACAATGACTTTATCTCAAGAATATTAGAATAATAATCATGTGATCAGGGCACATAGAGATAAATTCTTTTTTACTTCAAGGGCATGGATCTTCTAAGTAGACTTGGACTATATATCTGGCACCCTTGAAGAGAAAGGGGGACAAAGTCAAGGTCTTAAACCCACAAGGGTAGGAAATGTATTAAAGACCCTCCCCCATCATTAAAGTGGGTGATCAGAGGGTTAGACACTCAGAATAAGCGTGACATGACATAATTTCCTATCATACTTCTACTTCTTGTGGACCTCATGGAAATTTCCCTTGGTTCTGAGTTGAGCATAGAGGATAGATAAAGAAAGATGGAAAACAGTAACCTGTGGATTTGCATCTCATCCTGGGATTGAGTGTTCCCAGTATCTTCAAGCTTTGAATTTGAATTGAGGGATTCTTTGACTTATAGCGCCCCCAGAAACCAACCTAAATCCTCTCGAGAAGAGTAACATTATCTAAGTGTTAAGGAGTACTATGAGGTTTTAGTGATCATCCCTTTCTAAAGTAACCAAGGACAAAATGAAACAAAGCAACATGAGCAAGAAACAGCAAGGAAAAATATGAAGGAAAAGAAACAGCAGAAGCAAACCTATATAGGTTTCAAATATAGTTATTACAGAATATAAAAGATGAGCTTTAAAATCTGAAAGAAATGAGTAATATAAAATATACCATGGCAAATTTTTTAAAAATCAAGTTGACTTTCTGGAAATGAGAAATCAAACAAACACCAATCATAAAACCTCAGTGGTTGGGCTAAACATCAGAATAGCACAATTGAAGAGACAATCTAGGATTAAAGTCAGAATTTATCCAAAATATTACATATGGGACTGAAAGATGGAAAATATGGAAAAGAGGTTATGAGACATGGAGGTTGTCAATAAGTTACAACAGATGTTTAATTGTAGTTCAAGAAAAAGAGGAAGGAGAAAAAATACAAACAAAATTTGGAGACATTAGAGTTGAGAATTTTGTAGAAGTGATTAAATATACCCATTTGTAGACCCAAAATTCAAGTGAGATTCCAGTAAATAATAAAAAATCCACACTGTTGAGGTGCTTTGGTGGCTCAGTCAGTTAAGCGAGCAACTTTGGCTCAGGTCATGATCTCACGGTTTGTGAGTTTGAGCCCCACATCCAGGCTCTGGGTTGTGGATTCTGTGTCTCCCTCTCTCTCTGCCCCTCCCCCACTCCCGCTCTCTCCCCTTCAAAAATAAATAAAATATTAAAAAATGTTTTTTAAATCCACACTGAAATGCATCATAGTGGCACAGCAAGACATTAATTTTTAGAAGGAAGGTCTAGTAATGAAGCCTGAGAAGAAAGGGCTTGTTCCTTCCAAATGAATGTGAATGAGACTGTTAGCTTATTTCTCAACAGCTGCACTGTAGCCCAATGAAAACCTCCATTCTAGAATACCATATTTTGCAAAATGAATGTCAAGAATGAAGACTAAATAAAAACCAACGTGAGGGGCACCTGGGTGGCTGAGTCAGTTGAGCATTCAACTCTTGACTTCAGCTCAGGTCATGATCTCATGGTTCATGAAAACGAGCCCTGCATTGGGCTCTGCGCTAGCAGCATGGAGCCTGCTTGGGATTCTCTCTCTCCATCTCTCTCTGCTCCTCACATGCTCATACATGCACTCTTTCTCTCTCTCAAAATATATAAATAAACTTTAAAGGCAAACAAACAAAAACGAAACAAAACATGGTGAGGGGTGGAGAGAGTGCGAGAAACAACAAATGTGAAAAGATTTGTTAAAAGCAGACCCTCATTTCAGGTTGAAGGACGATGAGCTCAGATGAAAAGTATGAGAAGCAAGAAAAATGAAATGTAAAGAAAATAGTAAAGGGGAGCAGATCTGAATCAGGGTTTCTCCACGCCCGTGTTACTGACATTTAGAGCTGAGCTTTCTTTGTTGTGAGGAAGTATCCTGTTCATTGTAAGTTGCATAGCAGCATCCTTGGCCTCCACTCATCAGATGTCAGTGCACCTCTCACCTCTTCAGCTTTCCAGTTAGGACACCCAATAATGTCACTAGACACTGCCAAATGTTCCCTGTGGGGTGAGATTGCCTCTGTTGATAACAACTGAGCTAAATGAATATTAATTTATAAGAAAAAATAATAAATAATGTACTGTGGTTAAAAGAGATGGAGTTAAATCACACAAGAATACCAAATTAAGTCAGGAATGAAAAAGGAATCTAACAGAAGAGGAAAAATTAGGGGCAACCTGGTCGCTCAGTGGGTAGGGTGTCTGACTTCGGCTCAGGTCATGATGTTGCAGCTCACGAGTTCAGCCTCCCTTCGGGCTCTGCGCTGACAGCTCAGAGCCTGGAGCTGCTTCAGATTCTGTGTCTTCCACTCTCTCTGCCCCTCCCAGGCTCATGCTCTGTCTCTGTCTCTGTTTTTTAGAAATCAGTAAACATTTTTTAAAAGTTAAAAAAAAAAAAGAAGAAGAAGAAAAGGAAAAATTAACAATGATAAGGATAACCCGAAGGAAAAGAAGGATGGAGAGAAAAATCACAAAACCTCATTTAAGATGGGAGACTTGAGCCTAAATAAATCAGAGAGCACATGAAAGGTAAATGGAGTAAACGGTTCCACTAAAGCCAGTGCTTTACTGGTTAATTAGGGAAATAACATTTTGACCACGTGCTGCCAAAGAGAAACACTGCTAAAATCAAAGAACAGAGACAATTTGAAAGTGAAAAACGAAAGAAAAGATGAATCTTGAATAAAGGAACCAAAAAAAAAAAAAAACCAGAAAACCTGGTATAACTATTATCATGAGACAAAGTAGATTTTAACCATTGTGGATTAGTTAACATTTCTATCTTGATTATTTCACCTCCGTGATGCTATGGAGAGTCAGCTTTTTCTGCCCTTTCTTGAGGTGTTTGTACAGTTTTACACATGTAAATCCAGAAAAGAAACACTGCACGAGAATAACAGGATTTTACTGTAGCCAGAAGCAAAACCAGTAACAGTCAGAACACTTCCAGCAGTTTCTACACTAAAACAGGCTGGCTTTCATCTTAGTGACAGAAATAAAAACATTTTAGACAATATATGTTGAAAATCTTTAGTTGAAAAAGTAGCCTCTTAAAAAAATAATCGTTTAGAAGTCTGTGTTAGCAGGCTTTTGGTGACTCTACAATTATGGACTGTCTTTCTCTCTTTCTTCCTTAAGTTTATATCTTTCTCTCTCTTGTCACACACACACAATAATAAACAAGAACCAGCTTATGGAGACATTTTGTACTCCCTTAGAAAGAAATCTGAACCTGTTTAAAGAATTGTTTAGCATAACCCCACAGAATCATCTGCTTAATTTTATTTATTTTGGCAAAGATGCCGTCACAGATGTTCATTATTACAAAATGAAAACGCGCTCATAGTTTAGTAGATGGTGTAAAGTGGACTGGAAGACCAGTGCACGAAGCAAAGAATCCCAGTATCTTTTACAAGTTAGTTTCTATGTGACCTGGTTATGGGTTAGTCAGCGTATATTAGCACCTTGTAAGAATCTGGTCTCCTTTTAGGACACAGTGATTCACTTAACCCTATTAGAAGCTGTTGAGATAATTGAGCAATCTTGTTAATGGAAAAGGGACAGAATTGCATCTAAGTAAGAAATGCCTTTAAAGGCAGGTTTTAGAAGATCTGGGGAAGATAAAAAGCCCAGGCTGCTCTTTTATCACTTTCTCAGGCTAGTGTTCCTTCTTTTCGACCTGGGGAATTTGGGCCTTGAGGTTATAGTCTCTCTTCACACGGGAATTCTGCATGACCTTGTCAACTCTGAGAGCAGTAGGATAAACAGCCCAGAGCTCTTTGGAATGACCATGTTTTAAAAATTCTATAAATAGACTCTGTGGTTAATTATTACTCTCAATGCTGTCTAGTAAGTGAACAATGAAACTATCAACCTGCAGAGCTAATGCCTACGCAGTTTCAAAGCCTCTGAAGTTTGGATCAACTTCCTTCCTCATACTTGTTATTGACAGAAATTCTTGGTTCTCATTCTGTACTAATGAAAGTGTGTGTTTCTTTTTATATCTTCATATTATTTGCATTGCTAATAAAAGCTCTGTATAGACTGGCAGCATCCCAATTTCATGAATGCATTAAAATTACTTCCTTACTTTAAGTATAATTTTAATGAGGATCTACTCAAGGTGGGGGGCATTTTGTATAGATAATTATGTCATACATTTGTTTGGACTTGATACAATGCACAGATGCACTTATATTCTATTTTTTTAATTCTGATCTGACTAACAAATATCTTCTTTGTTAGAAACACTAACTCTTTAGTCCCTAAAGGAGGATGACTCTACTGTTATGAACTCCTTGGAACTTCGTCTTCGTCACCTCTTACTTCCCCCAACCTCAACTCAATATTTTGCAAAATCCTATTACATTTTAAAAGCAGCTGATATCATATTCGGATACAATAACTCCCAAATGATAATACTGAAACAACATTGTCTTTGTTTAAAAGACTTGCTCCTACGTAGCAGGGCCGGTGAAAGCATATGTTAGACAGAACTTCTCATTTAATAAAGTTTTTGGTAACTGGATCAGGCAACCACTGTTACTACAGGCTACCTTCCAGGACATATTATACTTGTATGGAACCAGCCATTACAATGGTTTTCATTTAGATGAATTCTGTTTCTGGGGCCAAAAACATATTTAGGCTCATGAAAATATTCACTCTCCCCAGTGTGAGTATGTTCTGCACACAGTTACCACACTCATTTTATCATTTTGGTTGTCATTTCCCATATTTATCCTTGGTCTAAAGTTGTGTTGTCTTCTCTCATAAAAAGTGATGTATTTTTTAATGCATTTTCTCAGTTGTGTTTCCAGAAATGCTGATTACTACCAAGCTAGTCCTGCTGTTATTATACTACATCAAAGAACTGCTTCTGTCTTACATAAAAGGGACTCTTTAATTATGCTAGGTGTGTTGAAGAGTTCTGACACCTTGCCCCCATCTGTCTCTCTCTCCCTGACAGACAATTTTGTCGTCTCCTTTTCCCAGAGGATGGAAGTACTCATATATATCAATTCAGAAATGATGTAAGTTATCAGAATGTGAAAGAGCAACATTTCAAAATGTTTGGTAGAGGCTTTTTAGTGATGAATTTTTACAGGGAAGATGCATGAGACCCTGAGAGAATAAGTGATTTGCTACTATCTTAAATCCCTGTATTTAAATAGCAGGACAACAAAGATAAATACGAAAGAAGGTAAAAGCAGGCTGAGCTTCATATTTACATTATGATATTATTTTTAGATAATCAGAAAGATTCAACAAATGTACATAGAGCCTTTCTTTTGTTTTGGGACCTGTGCTTGGTGATGGAGATGAAAAGACCCAGTCTCCAGGGTTGACAGCCTGGCAAGGCAGTTCCCAGCCCCCTGTGTTTATTACACATCCAGAGCTGCTAGACCGTAAGCTTCATGAAAACAGAAATTCTTATCTGTTTTGTTCACTGGTGAATCTGAGTCTCTACAAATGGGCCTGGGAAATTTAGGCTCTTAGTAATTATTTGTTGAGTAGAAGAACAAATATATACATACTCTATGCTAATATTATATACCATACGATTTATTATACTACATGTATCACTGAGTTTCTTCCCAAGAGCAATGAGGATGGTGTGCTTTGAGGAAGGCATGAACTAGTCAACAGTTCAGCTCCATTGAAGAAGGTAAGGTTTGGCATTTCTTTGACTTGCCTGAAGTTTTAAGACATCATAATGTATGTTTTGGTTAATACTACTTAAAATTTTTTTTTGAATATTTTTATTTGTTTTTGAGAGACAGAGCAAGTGGGAAAGGGGCAGAGAAATAGGGAGACAGAATCCAAAGCAGGCTCCAGGCTCTGGGCTGTCAGCACGGAGTCTGATGTGGGACTCAAACTCACCAACCATGAGATCATGACCTGAAGCAAAGTTGCACGCTCAACCAACTGAGCCACCCTCAGGTGGCCCTGGTTAACACTTTTAAGAGATTATATGTTCTGGACATAACATACCTTAATATATAAATTAAAATTTTACCTTATTGTTTCTATGTAAATCAAAGGTATTAAAATTATGCTCCAATTTTTCACAGTTTAAGACCAAACGAAGACTTGAAAATTAGTCACACAATACTACTAGCGGCACATCTGCATTGCGTGCTGAAGGGAGGAGGCAACAGAGACAGAAAATACGCCCTGGAATATGTGAGGGTGTCCACAACATAATACTCTGTTAAATGAAAACATTCCAGAAAATGATTTCACCATGCCATGTTCATAATAAGAATAGAATAAGCATGGGAGACAAAGGGGGTAAATTAAAGTTCGTGTGTGTTTTTTCTTCTTCTTTTCCCCACTATCTTCTCTTCTGAAAAAATGCAAAGCCCACCCATCTTGGGGAAAATCAAAATCACAATAATGAGTCATTACACAGTATAAGTATGCATAATAAGGGCAAGGTATTGTTTCGAGCATTTGTATTATATTTAAGGAGTAGAGACAATGGATTTAGAACAGTATGTACTGGGGAAGCTCAAAAATAAAATTCAAAGTACCATCTCCTCATCCCCACAAACACCAGTATAACATTGGAGATTTGCATGGTATAGACTTGAGATGCATTAGAAATGCTTGTAAATTGCAAGGCTTAAAGGACCCTGTGAATTACTATTATGTGGCATAAAATTCTACTCATAGCATGTGAATAATAATTTTCTGGCTGCATACTTTCTTTTGAGAATATCTCATGCAGTGAGCCAGAAAAACTGCTCATCAGTGACTTGTGTCTCAGTAAGCAACACTCAGGAATGTTCTGAAGGTTTGAAAAATATCACTATGTACTGAGTGTGTTTAATTAATCCTATGACAAGTTTATTTAACTGAGTTTCTTCCCTATCCCTCTTCTTTTCTCCCAAGTGGAGTTTACACATTTTTCTCACTTCTTTTCTGTTTGATTATGAGATTAAAATGTGGTTATGTTTCCTTAAGAAAATTTGCGATGTCATTCATATTCCATTTCTAATACACACTGAGGCGATTTGACATGATAGACAATATAATGGAAAGCCTGTTCTCTTTTCTTGAACAGTTAGCTTTACATTAATATTGTGGAGCTCCATGGTGCAATCGATTAGTACATGATATTTGTACATTAATGTCATAAACAAGTAATGTATTTAAGAGATGTTTGTGGTAAATGAGAGGAGTGGAGCCATAATACTCTACCTGCTTGGCTTGCTTCATCAGAATGCAAATGGCTCACAGTTCTGTTCATTTCAGTGATGTTTATGGACAGGGTCTGAATACTGACCTGAGCAGGGTAACCAGATTTGGCAAATGAAACCACAAGATGCCCAGTTAAATTTGAATATCATACTAACAAAAAATATGTATATTTTAGTATGCCCCAAATATTCCATTAGGCATATTTATCCTAAGAAATAATTCACTGTTTCTATGAAGTCGAAATCTAACATGTCTTTTATCTGATCAGACACAATGCAAAGGACCGTTTTTAATAATATTGGTCAGATTTTTCCTCTGCAAGAAGAAGAAAATGCCCCACAGGAGAGGATTCATAGTATGATTAAGCCAGCACTATAGCAGGTGAGCTGAGACAGGGCTGAATTTTCTATGACGAGACTTCCACTCAGTATGGATAGTTTCCTACAGTGAAGGTCTTCACGCAACATATCCTCCAGTGTATTGTTTGATTGTAGAAATGTATTTCATTCAGCAGATATTTATTGTCTACTCTCTGACAAACACGGTAAAAACGGCCTGTGGTGTTAGTACCTATCAGTTCATAAGTAAACACATTGCTCTCCTTCCTCTGTCTTCATTATTGAATTTGATTTGCACATGCCACACCATGATTCAGCTTCCCATCTGTATGAAAATGGGTGATGTGATAAAGCGTTCTGCTTGTTCTTTGACTTTCTGGAACTTGGATAGACTGCATTACATTATTAATGTAAATATCACCTGTGCTAGATGTTTTGATCTGATAGTTGCACATATATAAGCTTGCCTCACAAATAAAATAAAATGTTCCTAATTATTTTGTTTTCCTTTAACAACTTGCAGTAGCTGCTTTGATGAGTAGAGAGTAAGCCCTGAGGAATTTTTTAATTTGCTTGGAAATTTACTCAGAAACTTTCAAGGTAACTGATGTCAGCTGATGTTTACTTCACATGATTCTTCTCAGCATAATCATGTAGTCATGTAATCAAGTGATAAGTGATACTAATAACAAGAGGAATAGAAGTAGTAAGTAATGAAACAATCATAGATAATCAGGAGAGTTTTTCCTCTTGTTATTTGTCTTTAATTTTTGTATTCAAATGGAACCACACACATTCCTTATAGTCAGAGGAGTATGGAACCTAGCAAGGAGATGAAAAATTGCACTACATCCATTAAGTACAAGTTAATATATAATGGTGATTTATATTAACTGTTTTTAATTGTAATGAACTCAGCAATGGTTGAAACACCCAAAGGAAGCAGATTTTACTAATATGAAGCATTATCTAACTACCACTGCAATAATATACTACCATTCAAATAAGTGGTGTCGGAGATCTTTTGCGTGGATTCCTCATAACATACTCTATTTGGTGACTTACCAATAAAACTGGCAAATACATGCGTATTTTTTTTTCCATTTGGCACACACACATCACCATACCTTCCCTTATTTATTTTGTCATGCTTCTAATGAAATACTAAATTTCCTTTGAAACGTGGTTCATTTTTTATGCTCTCTTGAAGGCATTTCATTCTGTTCCTTATCTTTTTCCCTAAGTAACTCTTTAATATAAGGATCGTCAATAAACGAAGTGACTTTACATTTCATAAATCATTAATTACTTTAAACTCGTTTTTGTGACAGACACCAAGAAGCCCCGTATGTTGATTAAGACTGAGTAAAATAGAGAGCAACTTGAAACTTGGGGAAGCATTGTTGGGGAAGCTTTTGACTCCAAACACAAACCAAAAGGAGATAAATCCTTTGCTGTGGTTTTTAAGTAGTGTGGCGCCTAAGCAACATGATAAATGTGCTGATATTTACAGAGGCCCCAATTAGAGCCAAGATATCTTAATGCACTCCTTGGCATCTCAGAGCACACATCCTCTATACGAAGGGCTGGGAGATTTATGGTGTGAAAGCAGCCTACCATATGGGACCCAGCTCTTTCTTCGTTAACACTCTCCCTCCAGCATTTGTACAGATGTGCTGTTTTGTTCTGATCAATCCTTTATTAAGGATTTGTAAGACATATTTTTTCCCCAAAAGTCTTTCAACTGTTTTCTTCTCATTCAAATCTTTCAATATCCATTTGAAATTGAAGAAGAAAAGGTATTTATGCCCATCTCACTACCCATAACAGGAGTTCTTATGTAGAACTAACCTACCTATGTTTTCCCCTGTAAGGCTGAGTGTAACTGCTTACTCTTAAGTGTATTTTCAAGAGAGAGTGGGTGGGGGATGTGGGAAAATATGGATGTTAATGTTTTTCTTATGTTCTGGATGACATTTACTGTGCAGTTATTTTCACTAAGAAATGTACTATTAAAAAAAGAATCGGGGCACCTGCACGGCTCAGTCAGTTGAGGGCTTGACTTCGGTTCAGGTCATGATCTCATGGTTTGTGGGTTTGAGCCCCGCATTGGGCTCTATGCTGATGGGTCAGAGACTAGAACCTGCTTCGATGCTGTGTCTCCCTCTCTGTCTGCCCCTCCCCCGCTTATGCTCTGTCTCTCTCTGTCTCTCAAAAACTGAATAAACACTTAAAAAAATAAAAAAAGAATAAAAATTGAGTCATATAACTAATAATTTTTGAGAATCACATGTGATTACCATGCAAGTTAAAAGACACTCTCATACATAAAGTGATTAATTACCTAGAGATTATTTCTGAATTGAGTTTGCTTAGAATTTGATGGGGTAGCCAGTTATACTACTTGCCATATCACAGTAATTTTTTTGAATATTTTAAGTGCTAAAAATGTTATAAATAAAGGAAAGCCAATTATTTTCATGCTGTGTGCATCTTAATATTTTTAAAAGTTTCAACTGTATACAAAATGATTAAACATATTGAAAGGTCCTTTTGCTTAAAACGATCCCTAATTTGTTGAATTCATGTGGATTTATTGGTTCTCTTTTAAATTCAGATGGCCAGCATTCATTTCAAATTAACACATCAACAGATAGTTTGGAAAAACTCTTTGATATGTGGGTTCACCAGGGCTCCTTGCATGAGAGTTTATAATTTCTTAAAGTTATATTAAAAATGGCACTTGCATTGGAAATTAGCTTTCCATATTTATCAAGTTGTAAAATTCGTGACATTGAAAGTGAGTAAAATCAAATTTATGAAAGTCACAGACATAATTAATATCATATAAATAGTTATACTTGGTAATCTTAAATTTTAATTAAATAAAATTATCACATAATTATTATTATCATATATTATATTATATTATTATGATAATAATTCTATATCCATATTTGCTATAATATATTATTTATGTGTCATCTGATGTTGATATTTATTTTTGTGATATAATCCAAAATCAGTGTTTTAAAACGAGTATTGGCCTGTAAAAATAGGCTTAAGGGAACTAATTGCATACATCTTTAATATTCTTTATTTTTTGAGAGAGAGGGTGTGCATGCATGCACACATGCAAATGCAAGTGAGGGTGGAGCAGAGAGAGAGAGAATTTTAAGCAGGCTCCATGCTCAGGGGTCAGTCTCATGAATGGTGAGATCATGACCTGAGTTGAAATCAAGAGTTGAATACTTAACTAACTAGGCCACTCAGGCATCCCCACACATATTTTAAAATATTTTCCTAGATAAAATGTAGACTGTCAACTATTTTAATACAATACCAGTTATTTCAGGTCACATGTTTAATGTATATTTAAAATACGTTTTCTTAACTATAGAAGGTATTAATGTTTCATAGATGATATTGCTTGAAATTTTAAGAAAGTAGTAGAAGAACTTAGGGACATCACCATGTTATTTAAGTGAGGAACCTTTTAGGTTTTAATTGTTTCTTCAAGCTTTTATATGTTCTTATCCACACCTGAAACCAGCAGCAATTTTTATCTAGTTTTGTGGGTTCTTCAATGGTTTTCACTATAGTTATATTTAATTATATTATATAATTATATATATTTATATATATCTGTGTATATAGATGAACATATATGACTAAAATAACAGGAATGAATAAAATAAGCAGATTTATGGAAAAGGTAAGTGACTTGGGAGTTAAACTAAAATGAAGAGAGTAATATAGTGTGCAAGCAAACTAGCACAAGATGTCTTCTAGGGGGAAGAAAGAGAAGTAAGCAAATTGTTCAAGTAGTGTTCCATTAAGACAGCTTCTATTAAATTGCAAAAAATATGAAGAAAATAAAAATGTCATTTTCCAAGAATACATACTTAATACTTTGGATATTCTTTTTCAGACATATATAGCTATACTCAACTGCTATGTGTCGTGTTTATTCTGCCATGCAGTAGGCTAAATATTGTATCTGCCTAAACATCAAGACACTTAGATGCTGTTCAGAAATACTGGTTTGCGACCTAGTCAGATAGTAGTTGACCTTGCAGTTGAGAAATAGTCCCTAGAGCAAGGACACAACTGACAGGTGGAGAAAATGTTTTCAAACTAGAATATTCCTTACGAACCCTCATAACTCCAAAAAAGTCATTAAGCTTAGATTTACTGGATCAAAATTAAAAAAAAAAACTTTTTCTTGATTATAGTAATAATATATTGACATCATTATGATTACACCCAAAGTTTATTATTATTAACGTTGTAAGGAAAGATTGATAATGATTTCAGTATGTCAGAGCTAGTTAATAAAATTCCTGTTGGAGTAAATATTATAGAAAGTTGGAAACATATAGGAAACCAAACAAAAACAAAAATAAAGCAAAAACAAAAATAAAAATTGTTACCTGTAATCTCAACATCCAGTTCGATTAATGACTACTATTTGGTGTCTAGTCTTTTAGTAATTTTCTATGTGTTAGTGTGTGTTAGCAACATACAAATACCCTATGCAGGCAGTTTTACATTATAGTTATCACCGTTTGGTGTGGCCTGAGAACATACCTCAATGTTGTATGGTGTTTAAAAGCTCAGGCTCTGGACTCCGACTGCCTGTTAGGTGGAGTTCCGATTTCATCTCTTGCTAGTTGTGTGGTCTTTGCAAACTGGAGTGTCTCCTAAGCCTGCTAAGACTCCTCATTGCCAACATGAGAATAATGGAATAATAGTAATCTCTAGCTGATAGGTTTAAATTGGGGTGACCTGTGAAATAACTTGATTTGGGAAATATTAATTTTTTCTTTCTATTTGAAGCTTCGTGAGCCATCAGTTTTAGATGCTTAAGTTAAACAAACACACATTTTTCACGGAAAATTCTTTTATAAGTTGGGGGAAAGTATACATGTTAATGCACTAATTTTCAAAAGTTGGATAATTCAACTTTAGTTATAGTCATTTACATATCCATTTACATCATAAAAGGGAAAACTTCACAGTAAACAAAAACCAAGGTAATACCAACCAAAATAAGAAAACAGTTTAAGAATAAAATTAAATTACAAATCCTTCATTTAAATGAACTTACTTTTTTCTATGTTACATTTATTCTTTTTAAAGGAATATTTGTTGCCCATTGGGGAAAAGGAGGTTATATCTTGAGTATTTATAATTTGAATTTCCAGAATGTGATCAAGGTTTTCAATGGTCACTAAGCCTGTGTTGATAAAAAATTTAACAGATTAATGGGGCATAAAACATTTTTTAAAGTTGTCGTTTCTGGTCTAACATAGTGGTTAATATTTTACTGACTTACATGTTTTTCCTGTTCACGCTTATTGAGTCTCTTAAATCCCACGATTCAAAGAAATTAATTAACTGAAAGAGTTCCTATTTGCAAGCATGTCACTTCTGGGAATTAATGTGTCTACAGTAAAACCCATGTCATTTTTTACACCAACTAGTATTACTGGATAAAGTTGACTCATACAATATCTGTTAATTTTTAAATGTCTGAATAATGTATTATAGAACCAAGAACTTCAGTTTTTCTCAGAGATTACGTGATAAAATCCTCTTGGGGATTTATAGTTTGAGTTTGTGAGTATCATGACGAATGATGGTTTTCAATTTCTCCTCCCTCTATAAGGCCATAATTGGCATATGATTTTCAAGGACATCTTTCTTTTCCCATCTACTTATGTTTCTGAATTTCTTTAGTCTTGTGGGTGCTTTACACTTTCAAATGTCCCTTTCTCAAGTGCTTTCTGGAATATGAACTATCTGGAAGCACCATTATAAAGTATCGGAAAACTTAATAATCCCTTGATTCATGTTGGAGGGTCCAAACAATTAATGTTCTTTCCTTTGTTTAAAAAATTTTTAGTTTGGAAGGCTGATGTAAGCTTACCATGATCAAAAGTTCAAGAATCCCTGAAGTAGTAATTGGCAAAGAAGAGATCTCAGTAATTTGATTAATAGTCTACTAAACTCTATGCCCCTTGACTGCTGAGATATTTTATTTTTCTCAGTATTGTGAATATGTTGCATGACCCATTATATTGGCTTGATAAATATTTGTTGAATAAGTGAATGAGAAAATAAATTCATGTTCTAATCTGCTTGAATAAAGAATACTCTAAATATCCTGACAAACAAGAGTCCAAATTATATTTAGATTTAGTATATTAAATCTCACCATTCCACAAATTATTCATTCTGTCTCTGAATATTAGATCTTATTAAGAAATAACTGTTTCCTGAGAGGTCTTGGGCAAAGAATTTAAATGCTTCGAAAGACAATTTCATTATCTGTACATTTATTATATGGTTGTAATGTATGTGTATTATATGCTCACATCAAGACTATTATGAGAATTCAATTATTAACTATATAGGAAACACTTGAGTGTAGGTAACATTGGGCTCCCAGTTTGTGGTCAGTATGTTGTAATTCAGTGTCAAATGGATGATCTTTTCTTTCACTCAATCAGTTGCCTGAAACAAATGTTCCTATTTGGACCCTGCCATTCTTGCACAACTTAATATTTTCCCAGAATTTTTCAGTTAACTTTGTTGTTATTTAATGAAGAGATATACATCCTTATTACAACTGACAGCTCATTCTTAATTGCCCAATATGTGTAAGGAGTCATTTTCTTCCCTAAGAAATTTTTGGTACCACATTACTTCCTGTTCAAATAACTGTGTGATTTCTTTTCATGTCATTCTTCAGTTTAGATCCTTTTTACAGGTCTGTGACTTCTTTCTTGCTACCTGTTTTGGTTTTCTGGATTACAAATGTAAATTAAAAAAAAATGTTTTTTGTTGTATTCAGAAGAGATTCATGGACACTAGGACCTGGGAGCAAAAGATGCTTTCTTTTTAACTTCCTTTTTATATTTAATAAAATTTTTTTTTCTTATATGTATGGGATATTGAATTCCTTTTTTTCTAACATATGATGGTAGTAATGGGGACTCCGATACCAATCTCATCTTCTTTTCTCTGAAGATTACTTTTGTTGCCATTGGCAGAAGTTTTATGATTGTCTTTTTACGCTTGGAATTTTGAAATTTCACTACTCTGTCTTTGGGTTTGTACCTTTTTTCACTTTTCCTGTAATCTGTAAACTCCTTCGATATGAGTCTTTTTCTTAGAGATTTGTGTTACATTATCCCTGTGACAATTCATACCTACCAGTGGTCTCTTCCTTTTTTTTCTGGTTCTCCAAATGTCTTGAACATTCTGGATATAATTGATTGGCACCTAAATTTCCAAATACTTTCTATTTCCTAGTCTTTTAAACTTTATATTGTAGATGATATCTTTGTCTTTCTCTTCCAGATTACTAATCCAGGATTGTTATTTTATTAAGTATTCTTATTGATTCTTTTCAATTAATTTTGGCAGCCATACTTTCAGTTTCCAAAAATTCATTCTTGTTTGCTTCTTATTCTTTTTAAGGGCACATTGTTTTTACTTTAGGTGTGAAATATCCTCTAAATATCTCTGAGTTCGCTAACATAGATGTTATTATTTCTTCATTTATTTTTAGTTTTACTAACATGGATTTTAAAAATATTTCTATCTTTTGCATTTCCTCCATTTCTTCTCTGATCACTCGTTTTTCTCTGATGAGATTTTACAACTGATGAATCTCAGTGTATCGTATCAGTAATACTTGTGAATTAGTTGCTAAACTGATGGATCTCTTTGCTAGCAAGGATTGCTTCGCAGTTTGTAAGTCTGTTGCCCTAAAGGCCCTTTCTTGTGTAGACAGAGGCCTGACTATGAGCCAATCCAGTTGCCAGGCAAATCTCTCTTCAGATTCAAGCTGTTCTTTATAGCAGGAAGACTGGCAATGACCACAGGGTGGAGGACTTTACACTGGAGGTGAAGCACTTTGATTTATTTCGTCTTGGGTAGAACTGCTCCTCCTTTTCAGTCCAACACCCAACTCCATTGAATAGATCCAGAGCCACATCAGCTGTTTTCTGCCTCTCTTCTCAACCACCACAGCTGCCATTGGGGGGCCATCCAGGAGAATCATCTTCTCAGATTGAAGGTGAGAGCCTCAGCTGGGAAAAGACTATAGATAGCTACCCTGCACTCAAGGGGGAGTGGGTGATGGCTGAACAACTCAGCAGCTCTGTAAATGTGTCTTTACTTACATTCCGTCAAGGTCACCTAGCAGTACATCCTGTTTTCTCTAATTCATAACTCCAGATTTAAAGCCACTTAATTTTATTTTTTCACCACTGAGAACAGCTCTAGTCACCTGTAATCTTCATCCATGCATATATTGAGATGTGATTTCTTTCATCTAGGTTACACTTCTATACAACTCTATTTCTTTACTATCTTCTAAACTTTTGTTGACACTTCTTTTCTGCTTAAGGAACTCTCATGAGTTCATTATTTTTTGTAATATATTTTTATACTAATTTCAATAGCATATTGGGAGATTATACAGTATGCTGTGTTGAAAATGAAAATGGGGTGTTTTATAAATATGCTTTAGTTATAGACACAACTTTTGAATGTTGATAACTATATCAGTCATTTTTTTTTGGCAGAAAGAGATGATAATCAAAGAAAGTTTAGTAAAGTGGGGGTTACATCCAACAGTTTGAACCACGTTTAGAGAAGTAAATTTAAGGTGAAATAACATCTTAGGGCCCCTAAAAATGAGGGTAAGTTTACATCCCAAGCCTTAAGGGGCAGTAAAGTGGCAAAGGAAAGAGAAGTCACTAGAACTCAGACAAATGATGAAAAGATTGTCTTATAGGATCTGTGGCCTTTGATAGAAGGACAGAGTGAACCCATAGGAAGGAAACGAAGAACTAAATACTTAATCTTTCTTACCCCTTCATCTGATCTGCTGGTGACTCCAATGAACTGAACCCTGTTGGTAGTGAGAAGGTGAGAGAGCTCATTGATATCGCCTGTATAGGTCAGCCTCTAAACAACACAAAGGAAATTAAAAGATGGGGAATGGATCTGGACAGACAAATCGGAGATATCCAGCAGGGCTCATCCTTCTGCATCTCCTTTTATATTTTGACCAGATGAAATATTACGTGCCTAACACAAGGACCACCCAAATTCTCAGCTATGTTGAGGGCAATTCAGTGATCTACCCACTTGAAACTTAAAAAGGAGGTATCACCTCTGTGGTCATATAAGGTAGGAAAGTGTACAAGAAGAGGAAATGAAAAATAAATAATTTACCTAACATTTTACTGCTAGTCATGGGCCTAATTTGGTATTTATAGCCTCATTTCTTCACTACTCAGTTCATATGTGTTTGTTTGTTTTTTTGGCTTGTTTTGTTCAGTTTAGTTCTGCCAGCCACCTCAGCTATAGGGAAGCTATGATCTGGGTCCATGATCTGGGAAGCATGATCTGGGTCCACGTTGGTTCTGTCTTTATTGTGTTGCTGTACTTTCCATTGACCAGGGCTCTTGAAAAAGAAAGTACCAAGAAGCACCCAAGTAAGTTCCTGTGCTCCACACATAGACCTTCTTATCCCAGTTACTAGCAGGAATTCAGTTTCACCTTGGTGGGTAGGATCAATCATTTCAGTCAATATGCGATCTCCTTCTCTTTGTATGAGCCTAATAGTTTGAGAAGCCCTGAATGGCCAAGAGGAAGTTGCAGTTTCCATTTAAAAAGACCATGACTATATATTCTGATTAAAGCATTTCTTTCTTAAGGAACACAACTCTAAGGCCACTTAACCTAAGGCTATAGGGATAGGATGTAAAATTTTTCCAGTGAGTAACTTTGGTAATAGTAAAACAGTTTATTCTTACTTCTAAATTTTAGTTCTTTTCCCATATATTCTGGTTATGGGAGTGATGTCACGGTATATTAAGCACTGGTTTAAATCATATAACATGTCCTGGGTGCCTAGGAGGCTCAGTCAGTTAAGCATCTGACTTGAGCTCAGGTCATGAACTCATGGTCTGTGATTTCGAGCCACACATCAGGCTCTGTGCTGACAGCTCAGAGCCTGGAGCCTGCTTTGGATTCTGTCTTCCACTCCCTTCCTCTCCCTCCCTCTGTCTCTCAAAACTCTATAAACATTTAAAAAATTAAAAAAAATCATATAACATGTCCTGTAGGACAGAACTCCAACCTTGTGAGTTGTTTTCCATTTGCTGAGTTAATTGAGTCTGTAGTTGGCCATGGCAATGTTACATTAAGGCAGCAACTCTTGGGTTATGGGCACTTGGTGAGCCAGTAAGATTTGTAACTACGACTCTATTGTATCATTTCATTTATTTAAAATGAGTTTCTTTTTGGAAATGCTTGGGGTTCCATGGTAGTGGAAAAACTTAACAATGGAAGTACTTTCAGGGGCAGAGTAGAAAAAAGTGGAGTGGATCTGTACAGGTAAGCAGCAAATATTCCAGCATATAAGGAGACTACTCATTGTAATGAAGAAGGAGGAGGAAAAGGGAAAGGAGAAGAAAATTGAGGAAGAAGAAGAAGAAGAAGAAGAAGAAGAAGAAGAAGGAGGAGGAGGAGGAGGAGGAGGGGAAGGAAGAGGAAAAGGAGAGGGAGAAACGGAAGGAGAGGATGAGGAGAAAGGAAAAAGAGGAGGAAAGAAGAAAAGGAAGGAGAGGAGGAAGGGGAAATGGAAGAAGAAGAGAAGAGGAGAAGGAGGTAGGAGATAGGGAAGGAACACTTGATTAAAGGATGTGTAGAAAAAATAATTCACTTGGAGGGAAATGCAGATAGGTTACCATTAAGAGAATTTCTTTCTTTTGGGGCGCCTGGGTGGCTTAGTCGGTTGAGTGTCCGACTTTCGCTTAGGTCATGATCTCGCGGTTCGTGGGTTCGAGCCCCGCATCGGGCTCTGTGCTGACGGCTAGCTCAGAGCCTGGAGCCTGTTTTAGTCTGTGACTCCCTCTCTCTCTGACCCTCCCCTGATCACGCTGTCTCTCTCTCTCTCTCTCTCTCTCCTAGAAAAAAAAAAAAGAGAGAGAATTTCTTTCTTTCTTTTTCTCTTAAAACTATCAAGGGAAAAAAGGATAATATGGATTTCAGTTTAAAAGCAAATCTTAATGGAGAAAAAATAAAAAGTGAACTTTTCTGAACTTCTAGAACATCATCATGGCAGCTTATATCTACCACAAGAGCAATATGGTCCTTGCTATCTCCGTGGTTCTGTTAGATTGCTGTGATCAAAGAAAGTAGTCCAGGGGCACCTGGGCGGCTCAGTTATTTTAGTGTCCAACTTTGGCTCAGGTCATGATCTCACGGTCATGGGACTGAGCCTCACGTGGGGCTCAGTACTGACAGTGCAAATCCTGGTTTGGATTCTGTCTCTCCCTCTTTCTCTCTTCCTTTCTCCCTCTCTCTCTGCCTCCTCTCCTGCCTGTGCTTTCTTTCTCTCCTTCAAAATAAATAAATAAACCTTAAAAAAAATCACTGCCTTAAAAAAAGAAAGTACAGTTTTCCTCAACTAGTGAAAAAAAATCTTTCACTCAATCAACTGAGTATCTGCTATGTGCCACATACTGGTCCAAGTACCAGGTATGCAGTAATGAAGAGCCCTTGTCTTCAAGAAGCCTATAGCTTAATAGGCAAACAGATGTTCAAACCAGCATATAACGCGAAGTGATAATTACCATGTGCAACACGTGCTGTTGTCAAAGGAGAAAAGTTGGCTCAAAGGGCTGGTATGGGAAGGGAGAAGTGTCCGGGTGAGTTAGAGAAAGTTTCACAAAATATTTCACCTTCGGGGGGGAAGGTGTTTTCCTAACAAAGAATGAAGGAAAAAAGAGATTAGGGGCAGAAATGAAAGCAAATGCAATTACACAGAGGTGTGAAATATTTAGTCGCTAGTTTTGTGTGGTCCACAAAGATTAGGTGAGAAGGAAAGAGGTAGGAGATAAGGCTTGGGGAAGGCTGATGGGGACAAGAGGCCGATGTAAATTATTTGCATTTTTCTTTTTCTTTACTTTTCTTTTTTTATTAAAGAATTTTTTTTAGTTTATTTATTTTGAGAGAGAAAGTGCAAGTGGGGGACAAGCAAAGAGAGAGGGGGAGAGAGAATCTCAAGCAGGTCTGCACTGTTAGAGCAGAGCATGACCTGGGGCTTGATCCCATGAATCATGAGATCATGCCCAGAGCAGAAATTAAGAGTCGGACACCAAACTGACTGGGCCACCCAGGAGCCCTGCATTTTTCCTTTTATTATTATTACATACAAATGATTGGTATCTGAATGTTCATAGGCTCTATTTTTATGAGAATAAGATAAGTCCCAAATAAGTCTTCTCTCTCATTACCTGTTCTAATAAGCAATAAATACCTGGATCATTCAATAGTCATTATGCTTATAGTCAGGGATCAACCTTTTGTATCTTCAGCCTCTTAAAAATTATGATAGTGGACTTATTAAATGTGTTATATGTTCAATCATATTATATTTCTTTTTTTTAATATTTATTATTAATTTTTTGAGAGAGAGACAGAACATGAGAAGGGGAGGGCCAGAGAGAGAAGGAGACACAGAATCTGAAGCCGGCTCAGGCTCTGAGCTGTCGGCACAGAGCCTGATGCGGAGCTTAAACCCATGGACTGTGAGATCATGACCTGAGCTGAAGTCAAATGCTTAACCAAATGAGCCCCCGAGGCGCCCCAGTGCAACTATTTTCTTGAGTCTAGTGCAGAATTGCCTGCTTTTTCTGAGGGATGCAAGGAAGTGCCTTCATTCTTCAAAATTTCTAAAAAGTAAACATTTGGAAACAAGGCAAATTGGAGGCTGATGACAGATGTCAGTTAAAGAATTACAGAGATCTTAATGGCTTTCTAATGAGACTTTTTTTAAAAAAAATGTTTATTTATTTTTGATAGAGTGTGAACAGAGGAGGGGCCAGAGAGAGGGAGACACAGAATCTGAAGCAGGCTCCAGGCTCTGAGCTGTCAGTACAGAGCCTGATGTGGGGCTCAAACTCACAAACCACAAGATCATGACCTGAGCTGAAGTCGGAGACCTAACCAACTGAGCCACCCAGGCGGCCCTCATATTCTATTTCTAAATAATATAAATCAATTAAATGTGTTATTATATGCTGTTTTTCAAAAGAATTTATAACTACTTCAAATATATAGAATATACTACCATACTCAATATTAGATTGAGTTATTATCTATTAATAATAATAGCCTTTAAAATAACATGTACAATAACTTAGAAATTTGAGGCAGGCAGAGAAATTTAGCTTTAATTAATATATTATTAAGTTTAGTGATGCTTTCAGGCTTCGCATGTAAAATCATGTTATATGGCAAAAGCGAACACTTGACAGTGTACTTGAAACATCTTATTTATTAAGTTTGTTAAAAAGTTAAGTTAAAAAGATTTCCCTAGATTATTTCCAAACTTCCACCCACCCTTAGCAATCTTCTATCTCAAATACTTAACAATCACTGAAGAAAAAAATAAAATGTGTAATTTTTGGAGGGACATGTGAAGATAGCCTGTAGTTTTTCATGTTTTGATTAGGAAAGAGAGTAAGCAGTCTCTAGGGCCTGAAGCTGGGACATTTAGCCATGTTTACATTCTTAAAGCAAGTTCAAGGACAAACAGTTCAAGTACATACGTGACATATTCCTAAACTTTTCTTGGAAAGATTGAAGAAATGTTTTTAGCCACTGACATATTATTTAGTTTTTATTTTTTCCAACACAAGTGGTGGCAAAAGATACCTACGTCACTCTTGCTTTCTTGGTTTGTTTGGGGTTTTTTTGCCTGTTTTAATTTCTTATGTGAAAATATATTCTGTGCAGATGAGGAAGGCTTTGATCTATAACAGAAAGAAACAGACGTGACCCTGTCAGAGAGCTGTGAATTCAGTTTTCTCATCTCTGCTGGACACTCTAGTGCTCGAACAGAAAGAACTCAGTAACCTTTTTAATCTATAGCACTTGTGTGCATATTTACACACACACACATACATTCTCTCTCTCAAATATTTGCATACACAATTAATTAACCTCACTTTGAATAGCAGAGCAAAAACAAAGAAGGATGAAAAAACTGAAGTACGAAATGACAAGTAGCAGGAATGATTCTTAAGAAACAGAATGATGTTTTGCTAACTGAAGGTTCCTCCAGCACCTTCAGAATTTGGATAGATAATCTATATACTCAATTTCTGTGTCCTCTTCTCCTCTGTCTGCTGGTTGTTTTCTTTAGTGAAACCAGTGTGATGTTAGTTTATTTTTATGAGATTCCCTGCTCCTCAAACATTCTTTTCGCTCTCTTGTGTGCCACCCATTCTGGAATCCTTTAGGCCACAAATAGAGATATTTCTTTGAAAAAGAAAGTAGAAAAGTAGGAAGAAGATTCCTTAGAAGATATTTGATTATAATTTTTACCCTGGGAAAAAGTATTATGTAACTATTTTAAACAGCCTCATCTAATATAAAACAACATGGTTTAAACATTAGCAGGGTATTAATCCTCTATGCATAAGTGTTGTATGTGGACACTTGAATATCTTATTAATATGCAAATTATGTATCCCTAAAATTTACAGGAATGAAGAGTGAAATTCATAGATTTTGTTCTTTTTCTGGCTAAAATTTCTGGCCTTTGCTCTACTTCTTTCCTTTTTTAAAAATTTTGTTTTAAATTTAAAAAATTTAGTTTATTTTTGCGACAGAGACAGAAGATGAGTGGGGGAGGGGTAGAGAGAGAGGGAGACACAGAATCTGAAGCAGGTTCCAGGCTCTGAGCTGTCAGCACAGAACCCAACACAGGGCTTGAACCCAAGAATCACGAGATCATGACCTGAGCTGAAGGCGGACACTTAACTGACTTAGCCATTCAGGCATGCCTAAATTTAAAAAAAATTTTAATGTTTTACTTATTTTTGAGAGACAGAGCACAAGTGGGGGACGGGCAGAGACAGAGGGTGACACAGAATCTGAAGCACATTCCAGGCTCCAGCTATCAGCACAGAGCCCAGCCCAAGGCCTGAACTTGTGAACTGCGAGATGATGACCTCAGCCGAAGTGGGGTGCCTAACCGACTGAGGCACTCAGGTGCCCCCACTTATTATGGAATGTATCAGCTTAATGAAAGTACAAATAATTAACATGAATTAAATAAGCATATACATTATTTGATAAATTTTCAGAGACAGATATGCAAAAGTTACAGCTAATTCAACTTAGGCCATTTTCATTTAAAAGTTTTTAGATATTCTGGATACTACAATAAAGTCAAGTTAAAACTTGAATGTGTTACCATAATTTTAATAGTACTGTGATGTAATAATAAGAGTGAACAGAGTTGCAGTAATAATTTAGTGTAATAATAATAATGATTGGTGAAGAAAGGACACTTAGGAAATGACCTTCAATGTTCCTGCTGGGACCATTTGAATGTCTGCTGACTCTCAGGTCTGTACATTTGTTGCCAGTGTGGAATTTGTGAATTCAATCTCAGTTCAGACACTTGGCCTAGACTGAATGAGATGGGTGACTAGTGAGTATGTGGATTATACCTTCTCTTCGTGTATGCTCTGCTCTAGAGTAAGATACCATGGTCAAAGGGAAACTCTTCTTCCCTCCCCAATGTTGCTGCCTTCCGAAGTATCAGGAGGACTGACAGCCATGAGAAGAGCATCTGGAAGTGCTCCATTGACTTCTGGGACACTCAGCCTCAGTGTCTTCACTCCCAAGAATGAACTGAAGACTTTGAGTGACTTCTGGCTGTCCTTTGAAAAACTTATGTAATATTTTTTTCTCTTTCAAGACAATATTTTTAATTAAGTTTAGGTCAATTACTTATTGGCCTTGCAAACTTCAGCCATCCCACAACTCGTGGCTGCTAGCTTCACTCTGTGAATTGTGTAAGATCATACCACACAGCATGTTCAATGTTCATTTCCATTCAGTCTCTGGACTTAAGTTTTGCCTCTCAGGTGAGCCAAAGGAATAGGCACACCCCTGCCATAGCACCTGCCATGAACCGTTGCTATTTCGATATGTACTGGAGCCTACCTTCCTCAGAGACCATTTGTGCATTTATTTATTTATTTATTTATTTATTTTATATTTTTATTTATTTCTAGGAGAGAGAGAGAGAGACAGCGTGAGCAGAGGAGGGTCAGAGAGAGAGGGAGATACAGACTCCGAAACAGGCTCTAGGCTCTGAGCTGGCAGTCAGCACAGAGCCCGACACGGGGCTCGAACCCACGAACCGCGAGATCATGACCTAAGCGAAAGTTGGACGCTTAACCGACTAAGCCACCCAGGCGCCCCTTGTGCATTTATTTTAAAGGGCCAAATTTTAGGAGCCCTGGGCTGCTCAATCAGTTGAGCATCAGACTCTTTTTTTTTAATTCTTTTTTTAATATTTTATTTAA
This sequence comes from Hyaena hyaena, assembly GCF_003009895.1. Lineage (NCBI taxonomy): Eukaryota > Metazoa > Chordata > Mammalia > Carnivora > Hyaenidae > Hyaena > Hyaena hyaena. The sequence continues at coordinate 2,625,195 of NW_024080754.1, read as the reverse complement.
TTTTGAGACAGAGAGAGACAGAGCATGAGTGGGGGAGGGGCAGAGAGATAGGGAGACACAGAATCCACTAAGCAGACTCCAGGCTCTGAGCTGTCAGCACAGACCTCGATGTGGGGCTTGAACTCATGAACTGTGAGATTATGACCTAAGCCGAAGCTGGACACCTAACCAACTGAGCCATCCTGGTGCCCCAGAGCATCAGGCTCTTGATTTCAGCTTAGGTCATTATTCCATGGTCTTGAGATGGAGCCTTGTATTGGGCTCTGCATTGCTACTTATGTGCACATGCATTCTCTCTCTCAAGTTAATAAATAAATAAATAAATAAATAAATAAATAAAAACAAATAAATAAATGAACAACTTTTAGAGCAACTACAGAGATTAAGCAGAAGTATAATTCATGGTCACTCAAAAAGCAAGTATTGTCATCAAATTGCTATTTGATAACTGTGTGTGTTGTTTTCATACATTTTACATGTTATTCATAGTATAATTTCCTTAAGAGATCGGTTAGAGCCATTTTCCTTACAGTTTTTGTAACAATCAATCTAAATTTGGAGGAATATTAGTCTTTATATGAAACTATACCAAAAATCCTTAGCTATAATCATGGCAAATAAAAATATTTTTAATATTTTTAAGTTTTTGATCATGAATAAGTAACTTGTATAAATCCTATTTCATATGACTAATTATGACTTTAAATGTACAAATAATTAGAAAAATAGTAAGAATTATAAATAGAACTTATGTACTGTTTTTTTGAAGTGATTTTACATATTACTAATTTATTTACTCCTCACAACAACCACATGAGGTAGGTACTGGTGTTATCTACAATTTTCCATGAGTAGTTGAGGCATAAAAAGATTATGTAAATTTTCAAAGTCACACAACTAATGAGTTGCAGAGCTGTGGTACCAACCCAAGTTCTCTGGTGCCAATATTCATGTTTAAAATTTTTTTTTAACATTTATTTACTTTCGAGAGTCAGGGAGAGACAGAGCATGAGCGGGGAAAGGGCAGAGAGACACAGAATCCAAAGCAGGCTTCAGGCTCTGAGCTGTTGGCACAGAGCCCGATGCGGAGCTCGAACCCACAAACCCTGAGATCATTACCTGAGCTGAAGTCAGATGCCCAACTGATTGAGACACCCAGGTGCCCCAATATTCATGTTTTTAATGACTGCTATGATGTCTTACTATAGACTGAAAAGTAACATATAATATAAAATTTAATGCAAGTGCTTGACAAAACAAACAAAAAAATAAAAAAAAAAAGAAAAAAGAATTTAATACTGTTTTGTACAAGTTTGGTCTTTAAATAATTTAATAGGGCTGTATAAAAAGAAAAAGTACATGGCCAAGATCTATTTTGATACTCTAAATACACAGGCAACCTTAGTCACACATCATTAAAAATATATAGAAAAATAAATTTAGAAAGGAAAACACAGTTTGAAATAAAAAGCACTTGATATTTGAAAAAAATGGCTGATAATTTTTGTAAAAGGTGGAAGGAAATGAGGTGTTTTTCACTTATGGGTTAATTAATGACTAAACCTCATTCCTAATCGCATGCCAGCAGAGTTAGCTGAGTGTACTCATTTTTAACTTTAAAAGTTGCTCAAACACAGCTTCAGGAGTTCAGAATTTCTTTGTCTACTGCTATTCATTCTTTCAAACTCAACTCCAGTCATCAACAAACACTTGATTCATATTTTTTGATAGAATAAATGCTTTCTTCAGAAGCCTAAAATAAGTTAGTACTGTCTTGTAATTCAAGTTTAATTTTAGTCATGAATGCAGCTTGGAACTTCTAAAAGTAGCCTACATTGTAAATTAAGATCTAAAGTCCAAAAGGTTTTAAAGTGAAAATATTTGTGGTGTTTTATTTGTATGAGATCCACAACAAGCCAGTTCTACCTCTTCAGGTACATAATTCCAGTTCTGAGCTGTTTTAAAGAATAAATTTCCCCTTTGTTTTCTGCAGGGATAAACAGTTTATGACATAAGTTTCTGGATGACTTACATGTAGGTATAATAGAGGCATCCATATGGAAGCAAATACAGCATTGAGGCTTTAATTGCTGTTTAAGAATAGTTTTTCACTTTGTGGGCAAAAACTATTTAAAATTATATGATGGAATATGCTCTATATAAGAAAATAAATATGTACCTGAACAATATGAAGAAGAAGGAATTAAGTACCTGTGTAACTCAACCTTTAACTTAAAAGTATAGATTATTATCAAAACTTTTGAAATGCCCCTGCCCATCTACCTCAAATCCTTCTCCTGCCTCTCCAAATACCAGTTTAATTAAAGAACATCATCTATGTTTTATGACAACTATTCTCTAGCTCAGTGTGTGGGTTTTCTTACAAATGTATTAGTGTGTGTGTGTGTGTGTGTGTGTGTGTGTGTGTTGCCAACATTATGTAAATAAAATTTCCAGTAAATTCTGTGATTTGCTGCTTTGGTTCAACATTTATGATTTAGAAATTCAGTCATGTTTTTGCAAACAAATGAATTTCACTTATTTCCCTGATAGGGAATATTTTGCTATATGACTATGCTACAATTGATTCATCTTATCTTTTAATGAAAGACAGTGTAATATTTCTAGTTTCTGGATTTTATAAAATAAAATATATGACAAATTTCTTATATTTGCTTTTGAGGACAAGTATACAAGAATTTCTTTAGGCTATGTCCTTGGACCTAGGAGTGAAATTGCTTCATCATGGCATATAAGCAACGCAATTTAGTACGGCCAATATTTTTCCAAAATGGTTTTAGTAGTTTTTACTCACATCAGCAATGATGAGAGTTCTCATTACTCAAAACTTAATGTTATAAAGACTAATTTTTGTTAAACTGACAACTGGAAAAAAATTCCCTTCGAGATTTCAATTTTATTTTCCTGATTAGCAGTGAGGTTGAGCATTTTAAAATATATTTCCTGGAAACAATTTATCTACTTTTTCCCATCAAGGGTTTCCCATTAAACATTGACCCGCTGGTTGAAGATTCACTTCTAGGTATCCGGTTAGGTCACTGGACCCCTTACCAACATGGGAGGACCCAGGGCACAAGGTGAGAAGTTCAGGGCAAGGGCACTATCAGGTTGATTTTGCACAAAACTGATATGAGTCAACACTGTGTTGACTGTGACCCTGGGAACACAGGAAGTTGAGTGCAAAGGGGTATGAAGTCTTCCAGAAGGGGTGTCTGACTCTCTGATAAGTTTTGTGTGGTGCTGGAAGAACAGATCTGGGAACACAGTAGAGGTCACGTAAAGACTGCCCCCTATGTCCCTTCTGCCCCTGCACAGTATTGCCAGGCACTGGACTTCACTCTAATTGCTCCTGCACTGCCATTAATGCCACTTTTTCATTGGAAATGCAAATCTGCAACCACTACCTACTCCAAACTTTATGCTTCTTTTACCTCTTCTACTCGCTAACTGCAAACTCAGCAGAGTCAGCTTCATCATTCTACTCTGAATTAAAGTCTCATATGGATACAGTTGATTTCAGGACACTAATCTATGTTCTAGAGGCATGATGGCTGGGAACTTGTATTTTGGATTCTTTACTGGGGAGTTGGGACACCCCAAATGTAGAAAGGTAATGCAAAACGGATATGCAAACATGGATGTAAAAAATGACCACCACAGGCTTCTGGGGAAAATTTTCACTTCTGCAGTGGAGCCCCTGAAAGCTTTTGCCTTTTCTACTAGATATGAATGTGGAAGTAAGTGGTCTCAGTGGCTGCTGGTGGTCAGCCTGCAAGCACAACAGGATTAGTCTTAGAAGAAAACAGGCAGTGTAGTCAGAAGAGAGGGCGATAGATGGGATGACCTATCCCTTGGATCAAACAAATTTGAGGCCCACAGTGTCCCTGGACTCCCGGCTGTATGAGCTAAGAATATTTTCTCATTATTTATACCACGTTAAGCTACTCTTCATTCTCTTTGCTGACAAAGGCATCCTAAATCATGTAGCTATTTTTATTTGTTTTTATATGAAAGATCACCTCAGACTTCAATCTAACTTCAGAAGACGTCAATTTCTATCAGTTATATATTTATTTTCAGCCAAGATCATTAGGTTAATAGTTATGATATCTATAATTATGATAATAATAAAAACATGCTACCAAATTTGTTTCTCTATTTTGGAGTTCATTCATGATATTAACTCATTTTAAGTCCTCCACAGCTGTCTGGTGTGGAAGGTTCATGTTGTGCTTCACTCACTTTAGACCTGAAGAAACTGTAGCTAAGAAAAAGTAATGAACTTTCCGAAGCTAATGTATTTAATAAGTAAATACATTAGATTGAGAACCTAGGTCTTCTCAGATCTAGTCAAGCAAGCAATTTGTTAGAAAATATTTTCATGATCCATATATGTGCCACATAAGCTAATCAATTACATATTCATTAAACAAAATATATTTAGGCTATTTATTGTATCTACAAAGGAAGCGTAGTGTCTGCTTTGGGGAGAAAGGTCTCTTATGAGTCACTTTCCATGCTGTGTTATGCTAGGGCTCTATATGACTTCTAGAGCAAGTCTGAAATGGGAGAATGAGTTAGTATGATTCTGAACCCTTATCTGGATACTTTACCCACATGTTATATAGGTCAATAAATGTTATTCATTTTAATTAAGATCTAATTTCTTGCGATTTTTAGGTTTAAACTGTTCTTTCCCTTGGTACGATCAAGAGAGAATTAACAACATATTTTTAAAATTATGAAACAGTTTCAAGCAAACCTACAAACAGGATTTTGATACTTTCTCATACTAAAGGCTTATTCATAGATTATTTTAATCAATGAATCGACAATTACACATTTATTACATGCTATATGTCAGCTAATTTCTGGAGACTCTAGTACATGAGACTGCAAAGGTCCTTGCCTCATAAAACCTATATTCTTTTTGAAGGATGTAAACAACTAATGATTCAATTGCAATACAATCTATTAGGAATTATGTTGGGGGAAATGAGAACATACACGCTAAGCCTACACTGGCTGAAAGGCAGACAGGGTAGGAGTGGTCTCTAAAGGGTACTCTGGGAGCAGGCAGTTTTCCAGGCAACAGGGGGAAGGCCTTGATGAACAGAGACCCAATGCATCTTTAAAAATTTGAAGGAATTGAAGAGCAAGCCCCACAGCAAATGGTAGAGAATCAGGCCTTTGGATTCTTTCTTGAGTTCAGATCAGAACTTCATCATTTTCTAAGCAATATAACATCATGTGACATGGGGAAGGTTACTTCACTTTTCAAATGCTCAGTCTTCATAAAGAAAAGGGAAGTAGTCCTACCTTGTACATCTCTAGAAAGGATTAAATGTAGTTTGTTCTGGAAAGTATCAGCGAACAACAGCTGGCACATAACATGTCCTTGATGATTGCTCTCAAGTTTGCTGTGGCTAGGCTGTAGAGAGCTCGCGGGAAGGCCTTTGTATGGGGTGGCTGGAGGACTGGGCTTGTGATGGCCACGTAGGCCATGTTTAGAATTTGAACTTTGTCCTAGAAGCAATGGGAGAATCTGAAGGTCTTTAAAACACAGAGTTACACCATCAGAGTTGCATTTCAGGAAGATTTAATATTGGGATTCAATCATGAAGTATTATAAAAATGAAAAGTACATTATTTTGTAAGTTATTATGAAGGTAAGACTGAATAGAACACATATGTGAATAAGGCAGCAACAAAAACTACTGCTCAGAAATGTATACTTTATATGTATTTTTTCTTATACACAGAAAAATACTCGTAGTCAAACAGGATCCTTAGAGACTCACATATATATACAGAGGATGTCTTTGGACCACCAAACCATTACATAACTTATTCATAATTTTTAAAAAACTAGATGAGCATCCCAGTTGTTGACATATCCACATGTACAGAAGAATAGAAATCACATGTCTAGGAAATGGTCAGAAACTTTTATTACAATCAAATTCACTATTGAACATTTGTGATTTTCATGTAAATTGTTTTCTGTTATTTATTATATTCTGTGATTGCATTCAATAAATGTTTATTAAGCCAATGTTTATGTGCAAATCATTTTACTTTTATACCATAAATCATTTTACTATATATGTTTTATTTTTATACATTGTTATTTTATTGATTCTGTTAATATGTTGTCTTACTACAAAATATAAAATTGCATTTTTTTAGATTCTTTGTTCATTTTTATTTCACTGTGTAAACTATGTCCCCAATAAACATTGTGGACATTGAATGCCTTATGTGCCTGCATCATATTTCTCTTGATGAAAATAATACCTTCCTTTATGACATATAATTGCCAATATTTTTTTAATGTTTTATTTATTTCTAGGAGAGAGAGAGAGAGAGAGAGCGTGAGCAGGGGAGGGTCAGAGAGAGAGGGAGTCACAGACTCTGAAACAGGCTCCAGGCTCTGAGCTGGCAGTCAGCACAGAGCCCGACACGGGGCTCGAACCCGTGAACCGCGAGATCATGACCTAAGCGAAAGTCGTACGCTTAACAGACTAAGCCACCCAGGCGCCCCTAATTGCCAATATTTTTTAAAAGTGTGGTCAGAGGACCAGTTATGTAGGAAAAAATCGAGGGAGATGGGAGTTCTTAGTACAAGTGCAGATTCTTGAGCCCTATTCCATATTTACTGAATCAAAATGCTCTGGATATGGGTTCCTGGAAACCACATTAAGAAAAATAGCTTAGGTGATTGTAATATAAATTCATGTTAAAGGAGCACCTGCGTGGCTCAGTCAGTTAGGCAGCCGACTCTTGACTTTGGCTCAGGTTGTGATCTAACAGTTCATTTTGTGAGACTGAGCCCCACATAGGGCTCTATGCTGATGCACAGAGCTTGCCTGTAGTTCTTTCTTTCCTCTCTCTCTCTGCCCATCTTATGCTCTCTCTCTCAATAAAATAAATTGATAACCAACCAAACAAATGATAAATTCAAGTTAGAAACCAGCTTTAGAATGTGCATGCAACTCTTTTCTGTTGAAGTGAATAGAAGTGGACAATCTCAATGTTGCCATTTCTAAAAGTATTACTTGTGTAAAAAAACAATATCCGTATTAGAATATCTTGATTTCTACCAAGTTAATCAGAAAAAAGAATCTCATTAAGCATTGATGAATAAGCAGGTTCTATCGACTGAATGTCATATTTTCCAAAATTTTGTGTGTTGAATCCTAAGGCCCAATGTGATGGTATTAGAAAGTGAGGCCTCGGGTCAGTGATTAGGTCATGATCTTAAGCTTCATTAATTGCAGTATAATGCTGAAGGCAAGGAAAATCATAGCAGAGGGTTGTTCCCTGCATGGCCCTGGCACACAGCACCACATCTGGAGATAAGCTCCCAAGGGGATGAGTCTGGAAACACAAGGCCAATGACCTGCCAGAAGATTCTTAATGGAATCATGAAAGCTATTTTATGTACTTGAAAGGCTCATTTTGTAGAAGAGGGATCACTAAGTACTTCTTTTTTTTTTTTCCCCTCTGTTTGTGTCTAGAGAACACAATTAGAATCAATTGAGATTAATTTGACAATCCCTAATTTATTCTCTATTGTATTCCATGCATTGGGCTTGGAGTTTAGGGCTAAATGGATGAGGAAGATACAATATCTTAGAGTTTACTTGAAAAACAAATATGAAACTCCTTCTCGATTGCTTTTACAGCTCCTGGAACGAATTTCCAAATTGCTTTCCCAAAGTACTGCATCAAATTTCTCTCCCATTAGGGTTATATGAGAGAGATCTTTCAACATATCATTATAGAAACATTGTACATCAACTCTTTCCCTCTAGTTTTACATGTAAATGATGTGTATTTGGTTTTTAATTTTCATTTTTGTTACTAGCATGATAAAGTTTTTTCAAATACTTATTAATGTTTGAAATATTAATATTTACATATCAATAAAATATTTGTTAATATTCACATTATTATGGGAATTGGTTGATTTTTATTATGTAAGGATGATTTAAGTTGTTGTTTTGTTTGGTATGCTCTAAATAGACAAGCCATTTCCCCAGTGATGTTTATTGAGAATCCTTCCTTTCTTCAGTGATTTCCAGTACTGCTCTTATTCTGAATAAAATTCTCATATGTAATAAAGTTAGTTTCTGAATTATCTATTTGTTTTCATTGCTTTATGCTAATTAAATTATGCAGACTTTATTATCTAGTTGGATAATTCTCTATTAGTTTTATTTACATCCCCTTGTTTTACTTCCAGATAATTCATAAAAGTTTCATTAATATATTTTGTGTGAATTATATTAATATGAACTAATTTTAGAAAAACAGTTAATTTATAATAATATTTTATATCCAATTATATGGCCAGTCTTTTAAAGTAGGCTTTTATTAATTATTTAAAAGTGTTTTTTTCTGTTTGTAAATGGGTCAGATCTAAATATTATTTTGCAATTTTTACTTATTGCTATGAGTAAATGTGTTTGGCACTGTGTTTTAAGAAGCTGTTGGAAATGATATAGAGCACAATGCTCCTAATACATTCTGCCAGCAAGAACTAGGTATTGGATCATGCCTTAATGCAAAGAAGTCTGGGAAATGTAGTTCTTGGATGAGCAGCTGTTAGCTGTAAGAACTCACACTTTCCAAAGGGAGTAAAGCCTGTGGTGGTCAGCTAAGGTATCTCTCGTACAGGAATATTGTTCTTTGTATTTGTATATTTATATGTGTCTAGATATTTTGCTTAATTACCTTATTGTTTATAATAATTTTCAATAAATTATTATAAGTTTTGTTATATACATCATTGCATACAATTATTTTATTATCAAAAGTGTATAATTTAGTCTTTTTTACCCTCGATAGTTATATATTTTGTCTGATCGATCAGAACTTCTTTTTTAAAAAATTTTTTAATGTTTATTTGTTTTTGAGAGAGAGAGACAGAGACAGAGACAGAGCATGAGCAGAAGAGGGGCAGAGAGAGAAGGGGACACAGAATTCGAAGTAGTCTCCAGGCTCAGAGCTGTCACCACAGAGCGCCATGTGGGGCTTGAGCCCATGAACTGTGAGATCATGACCTGAGTTGAAGTCTGACACTTAATTGACTGAGTCCCCCAGGAGCCCCTGATCTGTCAGAACTTCTATACAAGTGGAAATACTAAAAACAATAATTATTATATGTTATAGATATTACTGCAAATGCCTTTAGTAGGTAGCAATTGATTTGAGATGTTTATTCTTTATCAAACTGAGTCACACTTTTATTTTCCAATGTGCCTGTTTATGTACATGGAAATATGTGTAGTGAGTTTAAACAGTAGAAAAATAGAATTTGAAGTGTTTTAAAAGTTAATGATATAATTTTTTAAGATTTTGTAAATTAACCTGATCAAGCTTACCAGTAGGTTTTCTAATATCAACTCATTCATTTTTTGTATGAATACTATTTAATTTTCATATTAATACTGTGTTTTAGGGACACCTGGGTGGCTCAGTCGGTTGAGTCTGACTCTTGATTTCAGCTTAGGTCACAATCTCACAGTTCCTGGGATCAAGCCCCAGCTCAAAGCCCTCTTAGGATTCCTTTTCTCTTTCTCTCTGCCCCTTTCCCTTTTCATGTGCTCTCTCTCTATATCTCAAAGTAAGTAAATAGAATTAAAAAATGCTACCTTTTAAATACTTTTGAATCAAAATATCTGGTATTTTATTTCATCCACTCTCCTCCAAATGATATTCATATATGTTAAGTACTGGACTCACTTGTATATAGTGTTGGAATAAAGATCTCTGCCAGGAAGACCTAATGCAGTGATAAAATAACCATCAATCACGCAGTGAGTCTAGAATTTAGATAGCTATTCAAATTGTCACTTTTTTCTATGCATCTGCATATAGGTCTGGATAACTGGTAAATATCTGACCCATTTAGCTTATGACTTGCATGTGTTCTTTCAGCAAATATATTTTATATCTGAAAAAAGATAGGCTATTGAGACACTATTTAGAAAGTTCATGACATAAAGTAATTACCAAAATTATATCTTTTAAATGATGGTGATTATCAATAAGTAAGTACATTTTGGTGTCCATCGAAATTAATAAATATATTAATTCGGCATCTAAACAGTTGTGAATTTTAGTTGTGAAACTATATGGTTGTTAGTGTGATTAGTGCTGCTATGGACTGGACTGTGTCCCCTCAAAATGCATATGGTAAAGCCCTTACCTTCATTGTGACCATATTTGTAGACTTAGAATAGAAGGAGGTAATTAAGGTTACATAAAGTCGTAAGGATGGGACCTTGATGTGATAGGATTGTTCTTGTAAGAAGCAACACCAGAGTACTCTCTCTCTCCAGGCATGAAAAGGAAGGAGTCATACAAGCACACAATGAGAACCCAAGGGCAGAGTCCTCACCAGACAGCAACTCTGCTGCCACTTTGATCTTGAACTTTCAGCCTCCAGACGTCTAAGAAAATTAAGTTCTGTTGTTTAAGCCACTCAGTCTGTAGTATTTTGTTATGGTAGCCTGAAGAGATAAATACAGGTGGTATCAAAGAATGAAACAGTGTATTTCCTCTAAATAGAAAAATTAGAAACAGGGGTGCCTGGGTGGCTCCGTCAGTTGAGCATCCAACTTCAGATCGGGTCATGATCTTGCACTCTGAGTTTGAGCCCCGCGTCTGGCTCTGTGCTGACAGCTCAGAGCCTTGAACTTGCTTCAGATTCTGTCTGTCTCTCTCTCTCTCTCTCTCTGCCCCTCCCCCACTCACACTCTGTCACTTTCTCTCAAAAATAATTAAACATTAAAAAAATTAAAAAAGAAAACTTAGAAACAAAACGAACTCAAAGTTCTTGTTTCAGTAGAACATAATTTGCCCAATCTTTGTACAACAATAAACTTTCTTGGCAAACAGGAAGCATTGCCTTTCCAAGTGATATATTTTAAAAATAGACAAAATATGTGTAAATATTTTCAGTTTCCTATTATGCTATGTTGCTGTACGAATATCATATTTTACACATTACATTTGCAATACATCCTTCTGTTTATATAATCATATACATTTATTGTTAATGATGATACTTCAGAAATGCTGACATACATTCATGGAGGACACATGTTCTGGAGATGAAGAAAGTTCAGAATGAAATTACTAAAATTAGCTATAAAATTAGTATATGATAAAATTTCCAAAGGGGTTAATAAAGAAGTTAATGCATTGATTGATATACAGGAAAATTAAAATGGGCAATCTGGCCATTAATGACGGAGTATATTTTCACTAGAAATAATTCAGTGAAGAATTTATACTTGTTTTCTTTTAAATTTATTTATTTTTTGTACAAGCAGGGAAAGGGCAAAGAGAGAAGAGGACAGTGGATCTGAAGCAGGCTCCATACTGACAGCAGAGAGCCCAGTGTGGGACTCGAACTCACAACGGGTGTGGTCACGACCTGAGCCAAAGTTGGATACTTCACCAACTGAGCCACTCAGATACCCCATACTTGCTTAATAGTAGTTATAATTGTATCTTTTGAAAGCCTTAGGAAATATAAGCATATTTACTTTACAGTATTCTATTATATGACTCTTAGAATTGGGTGTTCTTATCTTTGATCCTCAGGTTTACAAGCAGTGTGTTAATAACATAGATAAGGCTTGTATTTTGCATTGTGTAAATTTTACTTTGCACAAAATTTCAGGTGCACTCACCTTACACCCAAATCTTAGCTTCCTCATTAATGGGAGCTGGTGATCCTTGGAGAAATGACTGATTCCAGGATGGGGCTGGGAAAATACTAGATGAGTCTGGAATAACTTATTGGGCCAGCAATATTGGAAATACATCAAAAAGAAAAAAACAAAACAGTTTGAAAGCTTCAGTCAGAAGAAACCATTGACCCAAACGGGGCAATGTGAGAATCAAAATAAAATATAATAGTAAAGAATTATAGCTCATTAAATAAAAATTGGAAACCATGAGCTACTATAGGTATAAATAGATTGAATGTTTGAGGGAACAACAGGACACTTACCTTCTACAAAATACTTATTTACTGCTAAGGGAGAAAAATATATAGGAGAAGCTTAGTAGTAACACCTAAATCAAGTGACAAAAATAATAGAACATTAGTAATGGCACAAACCAAAATTGTGCACAATCTTATAGAATAAAATGAGGGTAACTCACCATCATTTAAGTGTTATGCCTGCTAAAAATGCATAACCTGAATCTAATCATGGGAAGACAACAGATAAACCCACATTGAAAGGAATTCTACAAAGGTCTATGCTGTAATCTCCAAAATGGAAGTTTCCTTCTCTTTCATTCTTTGTTTAGCGTATTTCCAAATAAATCAATATACACCGCTGCCCTAGGAAGTCAAGTAAAATGTACTTGTGATAAGTGTATATGATAATCTCTCTGCCTCAGAGCATGCCATCTGTCAGTGTTCTTATTAAAGGCTTTCAGTGGAGCTACTCTGGGTGGAACAGATGGAGTTAAATCTGTGATTTTTTGGAAAGATACGGTTTCTAAAGTTGCTTTCAGGGATAAATTCTTGACATTGGCTAAGGCGAGTAAAAAATCTGGCCACAGTGCAAGGATTCAGAAGGTCTGGTTTTCTTATCAAAAGTTTCTACCCATCTCAATTTGCTAAAAGCTTTCGGCAATATAGGCATTAAGTCCTCTTTTATTTCCTATAATGGAAAGCTCTAGATGCCTTGGCTATTTGGTTTCTGTGTCTCAGGATCTTTGTTGAATAATGAAAGTTATATTGATAGTACTTCCTTCACAGAGTTCTTATATGAACCCTAAGAATAAAGTATATGAATGAAAAAAGCTTTGGCAAGAAGTGACACACTCAAATAATAAGATTAGTTGACGGAAATCCCTGAAAGTACCTCCACTTAGTTTTTTCCCATTGAGGACATTGGGATCTGGATTTTAAAAGTCAGTGAGTATCCAATATCTGAATGGGATCTTTCTATAAAACTCGAAGAAAACAATGGAGGAATTTGTGGGTTTTTAGGATATGACTGCACGTGCTCCACAGAATGAGAATCACATTTACTTTACTGAATTCAAAATAATAAATGAATAATTGTATAGAATAAGGAAAAACACTCTGCAATGGGATTTTGAGCTGGTTTGAATTTCTTCCTTCTTGACTTGGGTGAAACCACTAAACAGGGAATAGCTAAGAATGCATGCTCTCTGCTCTGGTTCACCCTGGATCATTCCATTGCTTCTCCTTGTCTACCTTGCATTTCTCAGGGGTTATGCCAGTTTACAGTGCACTGTTGCTTCCTATGATCAGAGCAATTAAAAACTAAAAAAACACTTTCTCATTCTCTGCTCAGAATTGCTTCATTTTAAAGCAACAACATCTGTATTGATTATGTTGTGAAGGGGAGATTCATTCTGCTCCATCCTCGAGATTAGGAACTGTTAGCCTGAGAAAGCATTGGATCCTCTCTTTGCTTGGGTTGTCCTACAGCTTTATATTTTTTGGTGAATCTGCAGGATCTGTGATCCCATAAGTCCCTGGGCTCTTCTGCACAGGCTCTTGGCTCTAATCTGGTCATAGGAAGAGTATTGTCCTCATTAAGGGCCAGGCTGAAAACACATTTGACCCTGGTAGAGGCATGCGACCAACATCGCATTGCTTCTTGTCATGCCTTGATGACATTTACTAGGTTACCACAGTGCAGAATTTAACTGCTGTTTTTTTAGAATCCATATTATGAAGGTACAGTTTCACAGACATTGATTTCTATTATTAATTGCTTTTAATATTATAGAGAATTTCACGGGTAAGGATAAGTAGGGTAGGACAGTGTTTCCCTCCAGAAAACATTTAAGGCAGTGAGAACATCCAAACCACTATTACTGTTGGAGAAACTAGCATTTCTCAAGCTGTCTCTTGGCAGGGAACAAACCATGTTTTTAAGTGTTTGAGTCAGAAAGACCATCCCCTATGAAGAGAGAGTGTTAAGATTATGAAATGACACTCTTTAAATCTCCAATGTGTTTCACTGAATTTTTTGCTCATCACTCAGGCTGTCCACAATGCTGCAGTCATCAGGCAATGATCACCGGATAAATGAGTAAGTTTTATGCTATCCATTCCCATCCCCTCCCCACAAAGAAACATCATCAGATACAAATGCAAGTGTGATAAGTTGATTTGAAAAGCAGTTCTTTGCACCATTGATAGTCATCGTTACTTATTGAACAGCACACAATCATTTTTCAAATTGAAGTTCTAAAATAAGATTACTTAGAATTATTTTAAAAATAAGATTTGTTTCAGCTTGAGTTAACTCCACTGGGATTGTTATCATATCTGAAAAACTAAATGTTGAAAGGTTGAAACAGAGCGAGCAACAAGAAGACTTTGTTTCAAAGTTTATATAAATGGTACTGATACATCATAAATGAGAAAATTATTCTAAATAAACTGGTAGAAAGTGTTCTGTCAAGATTGTGTGGGACATGTGGTAATAGAAACTTGATTGGCAGGCGCTGAACTGGAATGCAGTTTATTTTTCACAAATAACAAAAGCATGAAGGTGGGCATCCAGGGTGAGCACGTCTGACACTCTAGATACTTCTGCTCCTTCCATTCTGCTGGCCAGCCAAGTTTAGCGTGTGGCCTGTAACCTCAAGTTTCTCTGCCTCAGCATATTATGACAACATTCTGCGGGAAGAGCAAGGGGCAAAAAGACAGAGGCCAAAGGGGAACTGTCAACCGACTCTGCCTTTCTCACCAGCTTTGCAAGAAATCACATTCAACAACCTCCCCTTGAATCTCATTGGCCAGAAGCATGGCACGTGGCTCCCTTAATGGCACTGGCTTCTGTAAATCTAAGTGTCTTAAACTGGACATGTTGCCATCTCACACAAAAGTGGAATTCTGTCAGTGATGAAAGAAATGGAGAATGGCTATTAGGCAGGACACTAACAGTGCTGTCCCCAAATAACTAACTAGAACCTCAATAAGATAACAATTATTGGGTTCCAGAATCTTTTTTGAATTCTGATTAGTAAAATATGTGTCCCTTTTTACTCCTTATAAAGTAAGAGAAATTTTCCATAGATGAGATAGTGTGACTTAATGCATGATGATATTTACTTGTTAATCTCAGTAGTTGGTTTAAAATGCTTAGGATTATTAGTTTCTGACAAATGAAAACCAAAGTACACTTAAAGCAGTCTCTGATACATCTTTCATCATTTTTAAATATTTGTTTTTCAGAGAGATAGAGTGTGAGTGGGGGAGGGGCAGAGAGAGAGAGGGAGACACAGAATCCAAAGCAGGCTCCAGGCTCTGAGCTCTGAGCTGTCAGCATCATGACCTGAGCCGAAGTCAGATGCTTAACTGACTGAGCCACCCAGGCACCCTTCTTTTGTCATTTTATAAAACTGATATTTTTAGTTTTTCTGGGATTAATGGGTTAAAGGAGAAAACCTATATTAAAAATTAGTTAAAAGTAAGTTGAATACTTGTGTTTGGATTTTACAAACAGAACAAATTATCTTGATTTAGAAAGAAAATAAAATTTGAATTGTATTTGTTGTTTTATATTGTATCAACATTATACATTAAAATGCTGCAAAATACATTTTAAAACTAATATGATTCATCAGAAAATACATAAGATGTATTTTGTGTTTCATTAATCAATATTTTCATGTTGATTTTTTTTATAAATTACATTTATCAGCAATACTTTTATTCCAATTTATAAACAAAACAAAATAACATTTGGGTAAAATGAGCTCTTAAAGAGAGCTACTCCAAATAAATTATTAATTAAACTTAGCTTTTCATGTCTGAATTAATCAAAGCCCGAATCTTGCTATTATAAATTAATTATAAAATTAATAAACTTTCTTTTCCATTGTTTATATACATCTCATCTCATTTAAATAATTTTGATAGACACTAAGCTAATAGTTATAATAGTACTAGTAAGTAGTATATAGTCTATATTTCAGAGTTTATAAATGTGTGTGTGTGTGTGTGTGTGTGTGTGTGTGTGTTTGGTGGGAAGAAAATATGGCAACTAGGAGGTCTGACAAAAGGAAAGAAAGAATCTTCAAGATTATAAGCCTCTTTAAATTAGTGCAGAATATCTGTTGAAAAAGGAAGAGCTATCAAGGTTTTCCCATTTCAGACCATTGTTCAGAGAATAATGGATGTTACAGAGGTGCATTGAAATAGGAACAAAGTGGAGATGGTCTTGGCATGGAGCATGTAATGAGAACTTAGAAAAGAAAGAAAAGTCTTGGTGTCCAGCCAGATCTGCACAGGATCTCAATAAAGCTTTCCTTCCCTCATGGCTTGCTGCCTCCAAACTACTGAAAAAGAAAAAGTCCCTAAAGCATCATGTAAGATAATTTGAAGCTATGGACGACATTGCACAAGTTCACTATGACCAAAATAAAAACAAATGGCCAGAAAATTTGCAAATATGTGGGGGGTAAATGACAGAAAGCAAGCATGAGGTTAAGAAAGAAGATATTGAGTGACATCAGCAAGAATGACTGAGTAGTAGATTCCAGGCTTCATGCACCCACAAAAAAGACCTTTCCAGAAATGAACATCTTGATTTCAAATTATATTACAAAACTATAGTAATCTAAAGGCTATGGTATTGACATACAAACAGACACATAATGGCCAACTAAGTTTTGACAAGAATGCCAAAAATACAAAATAGAGATAGAATAATCTCTTCAGCAAACAGTGTTAGGAAAACTGGATATTCATATGCAAAAGAATAAGATTGGACCTTTATCTTAAACCATACACGAAAATAAACTGAAAATAAACTAATGACCTAAAATATAAGACCTGAAACTATAAAACTCGTAGAAGAAAACATAGGGGGAAAACTCCTTGGAATTGATACTGAAAATGACTTTTTGGCTTTTTTGATTGGACACCAAAATACAAGCAACAAACCCGAAAATAAATAAATGGACTACATAAAACTATAAAGTTTTTTCACAGAAAAGGAAACAATCAAAAAAAAATGAAAAGACAACCTATAGAGTGGGAGATAGAATACCCAAAGGAAAAAATATTTAAAAATATGATTGAAAATAATTCCCTTAGATTTAAGGAGAACTGATTTTTCCAGGCAAAGTTACCACAATATTCCAGAAAATATGAATAAAATTTGATAGGTATTGAACATTTCCTGGCTAGTTACTAAGCTTCCTGGATAAAAGGAAAAAAAAATCAGACACCTAGGCAAAAACACATCATTAAAGAAGAAAAATTTGTTTATAGCTATATTGAGAAACAAAAACAAAACAAAACAACCCACAAAAACCAAAATAAAAATAACAACAACAAAAAACCCCGAGGGTTGTCTAAAATGATATGAAGAAAATACAAGAAAGAATCAATTAAAAGTATCACATGAGGGACGCCTGGGTGACTCAGTTGGTTAAGCGTCCCACTTCGGCTCAGGTCATGATCTTGTGGTGTGTCAGCTCGAGCCCCACCCTGGGCTCTGTGCTGACAGCCCAGAGCCTGGAGCCTGCTTCAGATTCTGTGTCTCCCTCTCTCTCTCGGCCCCACTCCCCCTCTGTTTCTCTTTCTCAAAAATAAATAAACATTTTAAAAAAAAGGTATCACATGAGCCAAGTTACCACTCAAGCATGAAACCAACAAACAGACATTATCGCATGCTAACAATAGCAACTAGCATTCTCTAAGTACCTGCTCAGGGCTCAGCCCTTTCCTACATGCTTTACATGTATTACCGCATTAGATGCTCACAGCTGTCTCATGAAATGGGGTTCAATATATCTCTATTTTACAGTTGAGGAAATCAAGGAAAGTTATTTATTTCATTTGTCCGGGATTTCACATCTCATTAATAATAGAGCTTGGGTTTGAACCCAGGTGGTTTGGCTAAAGAAACTGGATATTTTCCACCATACCACACTACTAAGAATCTGAAATAACTTACAGAATAATGAACCCACAATCTTTTCTGAAAAAGTCAACATCCTTTACTGGATATTTTCCACTATACCACACTACTAAGAATCTGAAATAACTTACAGAATAATGAACCCACAATCTCTTCTGAAAAAGTCAACATCCTTTAAGATACCTGTAAGGTGGTAAAGTACAGTCAGTAAAAAGATAAATTAATTATGCTTACAGAATAGACTATCCCTTAGCACAACTAAAATGTGGATATGATAGCACATATACTAACACAACCATAAAAATGAAAGCAGAAAGAAAGGTGGTGGACATGATGTTAATAATTACACTCTTATCTCTCTCATCAGGGAGAAAATAGATTCTGCTCAAAATTAAAATATATAATTTTCATATAAAAAATAGAATGGCCCCCATCTATTCACATTATTCATAGTCTTTATTTTTCTTAAAAGAGTTTCACTGAAGATTCTGGAACAATAAAGTATAGAGTCATTGATGGGAATGAAGACTATGGTCATTGGAGAGGTGGAATGCAACAAAATTATTGGATGCATTATATTCATGGATATTTAAATAATCAGAAATTAAAGCAATACTAATGGTAGACTACAGACAGCTATTCAGTTAGCTAAAATCTTCTAAAAATAGGGATGCCTTGGTGGCTCAGTCAATTAAGTTCCAGACTTTGATTCAGGTCATGGTCTCGTGGTTCATGAGTTTGAGTCCAAATTGGGCTCTGTGCTGACAGCTCAGAGCCTGCTTTGGATTCTGTGTCTCCCTCTCTCTCTGCCCATCACCTGCTCACATTCTGTCTCTCTTTCTCTCAAAAATAAATAAACATTAAAAATACTTTTTAATCTTTGAAAAATAAAAAAATAAAATTAAGATGACCTTCGTTTATCCTTGGTAGAAGGGGACCTGCTGGTAGTGTGAGTAGGTAAACTGACTAAGGTGGAGGTGAGGGAATTTACATCAGCATGACAAGCCCTTGGTACTCCTGGGTTCCCAGCAGCTGGAAAACAGGACAAGTCATGGAGGCTCAGAGGATGGGGTGGCAGAGGGAAAGGATGTCACCCGAGTCCTTAGAGGGCATCCATGCTTTGCACGGATGCTTTGAAGCAGGTTCAAGGTCTCCTGGCTGGAAAAGTTGGGCCAAACTACTGAGGGAATGAGTCTGTTGGTCACAGTGTATTCATGTTTTTCTGATCTCTTTTCAGGTTCCTGATCTACTTCTCCCATCTTCACCCCAACCCCTAAATTATAGTTACCTAGTTTCTTGCTATTCCTCTGCAGCTGGAATCTGCCCCTTCTCACCATCTTGGCCTTCAAAATCTATGCAACTGATACTATTTCCTGCTTTGGTAACATAATGCCACAGACCTTTTGTGCCTTCATTTCAGCAAGGCATGTGATGAGATCTCATCTGATAAATTCCTCCGGCAGTCACCAACATTAAAACTTAGCGTGTTTTACAATTCCTTGTGGACATATTTTTCAGTTAAAATGGAATGACTTTAATCTTTCTGATAGCAAAGATTAGGTCCACTGAGTTCCTCCACCACTCCTGATACCATCAAGGGCTTTGCCTAGATTAAAGTGTGCATTCAACTATGTATGTTTAGTCTAGTTTTTGTAGTTACTGATTTTAAGAATTAAGTTTTGTCATGTAATGGGACTCAAAATGTTTCAAGTTCTGGTAATATCTTCCTGGCAAAATTTTAAAATTCCAAGGCAACAATGCAGGAGGATAATTAATTATGCCAGCATTGGATCTTATTGAAGAAAAGAATTTAAGCCACTTTTCCTCATGCACAGTCTACTTATGCTTGCCTATTAGGAGACTGTTCTCCCTGCTCCCAGCATCCAATCTAAGGAAATAGTTTAATCTGATTGTTCAAACCAGGAGACTCTGATTGCACACAATTATTAGTATATGTGCAATCATGGGTATATCGTCAAGAATAGGATACCAGGCTCTAAGATTTCTCATCGTCCTTTTCCTGTTTATATCGTGTTGAAGAATTGGTAAGCTAAGTCAGGGATTTCTCTTAAATTTTGGTGGCTTTTCTTTGACTCTCACGCTGTGCGTGAGTGGGTGAATAGACTCCAATCATATCTTTCTCTCTCTCTCTACACAGGTAGCCCAGAGTCTGATGATCTCAATATTCCAAATGGACTGGTCTTAGGTGAGGATGGTACTTAGAAGGTTCTTTTTGGACTTAAAGCCTAAGCCAGGAGCTTCCAGTTATCTTTAACCAGGGCTATTAATCAAATAATACAGCAACCAATAGGAAGATACTCTTGTTCATGTTCTGTTTTGATCCTTGTGTAATCTACTTAATAACCATGTGGGAGAGATTGTTGGGAGTTACACAGGATTTAAGTTTTCCTGACCTCCTGTATTATTCAGGTTCTCCAGAAAAAGTGAACTAATAGAAGATTTATTATGAGGAACTGGCTGATATAGTAACGGAGGTTGAGTAGTCCCACAATTTTCCACCTGCAAACTGGAGATCCACGAAATCTGGTGTGTTACTCAGTCTGTGGAAGAAACCCAGAGATCCAGGGAGGCTGACTGATATACAGGAGGTGAGATGAAATATGGAAGCTCCATCACTGAGAAACACACACACACACACACACACACACACACACACACAATGGGGATGAATTCCTCCTTTCCTTGACTTTTGTTCTATTCAGGCCCCCAATAGATTACATCATGGCCACCCATATTCTGGTGAGCACAATCAACCTTCTGAGTTCACTGATTCAAATGTCAATGTCTTCTGGAAACACTCTCACAAACACACCCAGAAATAAGGTTTAATCTGGGAAACCTGTGACTAGTGGATTTGACATATAAAATTAGTCATAATACCTCCTGACTGCAAAATAATTGTAATACCATAAAAATCTCTCCTGACCTCTGAAATACCTTAGACCATTTAATGACAAGTACTATAAACTGTTATTTATAAGGCTATGTCTATGTTAGCTTTTGATACCTGAGGGCAGGCATTTCATTTTTATATCTCAAGCAGCTGGTATAGTGCTTATACACAGATACTATTTATTCAGTGAATGATAACATAATTCTAAGTATGTCATTTTGAATACATATTTCTCAGATATTTAAAGCATTTTTAAAGGTAGTGTTTAATTGAGCTTATACTCTATGCCATAAAAAACATTGCACTCATTTAGAGATGTCCAGGAGATTAAGGCTCCATAAGGGGCTGAGCCAAGTTTCCATGCATTGAAAGTAGCAGAGTTGAGATTCACATAGAGGTTTATGCAACTCCAGAGCCAGCCCTTGGCAAAGCATCACTGCCTCTAAACTAGATCCAGTACAAAGGGGGATTTCTAGCTCTCATCCTTGCGCAGGCAACATTGTCTCATGTGAATCATTATCAGTTCTCCTGGCTCTGGGCAGCAACTTGACTATTCTTGGTGATGAGATATTTTGGTCTGGTGACTGTCCTGAAGGCATAGTGAACTAAAAAACATGCTCATGAATAAGAAGTATCTCCCTCATTGTGCTGGTTATTTATAAAAGATTCAGAGCTAAAATGAGAGAGGGAAAGGTGGGCAGAAAATCAAGAAATATAAAGAATGAAAAGTAGGAACATTTGTCAGGAAGAAACTGAATTCCATCTTTCTATTACTGTATTTTATACACTAATATACACAAATATTATATTGCATCTATTAAGTAAATTATATTAGCAATGTTATATTAAATATATTAAACTAAATACATTATGTTAAATATATTATAGTAAATAATATAATGTAATATAATAATGTGTAATAAAATATTCAATTATAATACATAATGAAAAAGAAATCTCTGTATCCTCAGTCTGGTCATTTCTGCATGGAAGGGGTGAAAAGTTGAGTCTCTCTAGGAGTAATTAAGAAATAATCAGTGTAATATAAATACTGGAATGCTGATGGGAATAATCAAGGAAAAGAATAAAAGCCATTTAGGTCCTGTGCTTTCCATTATATAGGGTCTTAATCACAACTAGACTTAGCAACATTAGGATATTCCTCTTTCTAGTTAAGATCAACCAATGGGATATAGAAAATTGGTTTTTATTGTTGCAAAAATGTTGCTAATTTGACCAAATCTTCCTGGTTTAATCTAAGTCATTCTAAAGAAGCAGAAGAGATGTGGCACCCGGGTGGCTCAATCAATTAAACTTCCAGCTTCATTTCAGGTTATGATCTTGTGATTTGGGAGTTCGAGCCCTGCATCAGGCTCTGTGCTGACAGCTCAGAGCCTGGAGCCTGCTGCAGATTCTGTGTCTCCCTCTTATTCTGCTCCTCCCCCACTTGCACTCTTTCTCTTTCTCAAAAATAAGTTATTATTAAACATTAAATATTAAACATTAAACAAATTTTTACATTAAACATTAAACATTAAAAAAATTTAAAACTATCTAAAGAAGCAGAAGAATAAGACACTAGCAGAATTTTGTTGTTATGTATTTATTTTGTTAATGATTGATGTATGTTTGAATAGCTTGTTTTGATCCTACAAAGAGATTGGGGCAATTCATTAGATATAAAATAATAAAATAAAATAGGAAAAAAGACAAAAGGCCATAGAAAATAGAGTTAGAAAATGCAAAGAACATATCAGAAAAAGTTTATGGAAGGAGAAGCATGCTAGAATTCTCTAAATAGTTACTGATATTAGGATTACAGGTTTAGCTTTCTGAGCTTTCTGGAAGCCAAAGAAGAAAAGAGATTAGTTTTGGATTTTATATTGTCCAGGAAAAGCATTTCTTTAGTCGTTGTTAGTATGACAACCATATCTGCATCTCATTTGTGCACGTTCTTGAAGTTTTCCCAGTGAATACTTATGATGGACAATCTGCAGCCAGTTGTGCTCATATGCTCCCCAGAGGTTTTACTCTCTTCTATGAAGATTTCCTTGAACCAAATTGTTCACATTTCCGGGTACCATGGAACACAGTGCAAATGGTTCATGGCCATTATGTCCCATTTGGGTTCATGTTGACAGAAACTTTTACTCTGAGATCACAGATTCAAGGTTATCTTCTGTCTTCATAGTTTTCCTTTTCTCCTGGAACTGTAGATAATTATGAGATGTGATCTGCCCCTAATCTGTTGCAGTGATGAAGTCCTACCTATTGATTTCCATCTTCAAATGTATGACTTTGTGAATTGAGAGTATTTCTGTTCCTTTGAGGGAACACTTTACATTTGAAATCTCTTTAAAACCAGAAAACATAGCAAAAAGAAGCAATCTGGTCCTAAAATATACAACATTTTCCTGGACAGCTGGAAGAATAGAGGGAAATATGTCCCAAAGCAAAACTCTATTTTCTTTGTTAAATACCAGAAAAGATGATTTTTTATAGGTGGGCAATTCAATTAGAGGAGTCTCAGAGCATCAGGAAGCACTCCCTTTTCCCCCAAATCCTTTTATTTCTAAAGTATTTCTTCTCCTCAGTAACTGGGGATTCAATTATTTTCAATTAATTGATATCTCATTGGTCTGAATCATCAACACTTTAGTATGAAAATATTCTGTTCCACCGGATATGTTGTTCAGAAAATATCTTGGGTATAAAGAAACAAATGACATATTAAATATATTTTGGCTGGGAAGAAGCTGGAAAATGATTTAGAATCCAGTTTGTTGCATAACAGTTAAACCCTTAATTATAGGAAAGCTCAGCCAGGGGCCTGATTAGTATGTGATTCAATGTCAGATGTACGAATGGTGAAAATTTCTGTGTTTACTTCATATCTCTTGTAAGGTCTAACTTATAAACATGTTTGGGAATTATGGACCATCCCTAAGCATTTTTAGATGTCCTTATAAGAAAACATTTATTTTTTATTTTTAACTAGAGGTAGAAGTCAATTAAGGAAACCAATGACAGAGAATATAACCTTCAGTTATATATAAGTTAAGTATATTGTTGACTTTAAGTCAAAAGTTACTTTAAAAAATACAGATAATATAAATATTTTCTGCAAAAACAAAAAACAAAACCTTAAAATAAGGCATTATGTTACATTACTTTTATTTGATCTAAAAATGGTGAGGAATATCTAATAAATATAGTGAGTTACACATAGTAGATTCTCTTTTATGTATTGAAAATGAGGATAGACCCCCCATAATTCTTTTCTGTCTCCTTTAATGTTAAGCTAAATCATATGAAAAATCCATCTCATATGGAACATGGCTGATTGATGACAGTTCACACACACACACATACGTGTGCGCATGCACACACATGCACACACACACACACACACACACATCCCACCCATTTCATCCAAAGATATAATCATTTGTAGGCTCCCTGTGTAAGACAAAAAATTATGACATTATATGTAAATTTCAAATGAAAAGTTTTTTTCCACCATAAGTGATATAGTTGTCTGGCTGTTGTTAATTTTGATAGCCACTGAATGCGAATAAACCAAGATTTCAGAAGTGGAAATGGTGTGCAATTTTCAGAGAATCTAAGAAACACAAATTCTTTTTCCCTTTAGCAGGCCCATAGCCAAGCCATTGAAAGACAAGCCCAGGGGAAACAAATTAGCCCATGTACCTCATGTGCTCATGAAGCTTTCCCACAAGTACCTTTTGGCCAGGGCTCGGACAAGGTAATTTACCATATCTCTGAGTGTCCTACTCCCAAGGGGACATTCATCTTGCTTTCCTAGAAGAAGGCTGAAGTCTGGAGTTTCATGTTTATGGTCATCAAGTATATTTTGGATAGCAGAATGAGAGACACAGTTGTGTTTTCAGTAAACTCATCCATTACCTTGACTTCAGAGCTATTGAATTTATACTACCTGATGAAAATAACCAACTTCAAATGACAGACAAACCTAAAATATGTTTATACCATCAGAGGTCTACCTGTGACAGGAAGTAAAAATCAAATCATCTGGGCATTGTCAAGTAAAATGAGAGTTAGTAAAAAAGAAATATATAATTTTAGAGTCATCAAATGATGGAATACTGGAAGGGATATCTCTTTATTGAGGTTTGTTAATACCAACTGGACTGTCTTTAAAATCTGTGAATCTCATTAGTGGAAGGATAAAGATAGCCTGAAGGGCATTTATGGAAGATTTTAAAGGCTGGTATAGGGTTTGACGAGCTTATATGTAACTGTGAATATTCAGGGGAAATAGTTGATCAAAAGCCTCTAAAATGTGAACCTCAAAGACCAAAATTAATAAAACGAGTTAAGAGATTTTGTCGTGAAGAAAGTGGGGAATAATTAACTAGGTAAAAGAAATATTTATTGATAAAATGCCTCTTAAAGGTGTAATATACATATTTTAAATCACGCTTTGTCTAAGCTTTCTAAAACTGGAAATACCTAGGAATAAGAGAAATTTCATAAAATATTAATTATAGACCACAGCACTCTTTTTAGTATTACAACCTTTCTTTTTCCCAATTTATTCTCTACTTAGGGAAATCATGGCTGCCACGCTCTACTTAGAAATCTACTCTTTTTTTCTTCTAATCCATTATATGTAGTTGAACTAAACATACCAAAATACCTATTTACAGAAATGATCACATTTTAAGCAAAAGAGTGGAATGGAATGTTGTCTGTTTTTTTAATGATACAAACAACTACTTCATGATAGGTGCAATCTCTTCTTGTATTTTATTGCCCTGTCTTTTCTTTCACTTTGAATTACTTTTTGTTCTGCTTTTAATGAAATTACATTTTAATTATTGTATTGTTCATCATACATGGTTGTTCTGATCATGGTCATTATGACATAAGAGAAGTTACAATGGAATTTGAAGGGCGCTAATGGGAGCTTCTGGAATAACCACAAGGGTATTAGTGGAGGTGGACAAAACTCAGAAGTTAAGACAGGCTCTAGATTTATGATTTATGTACATATTTTAGAGATTCTGATCCATGGGCAGAAAGGCAGTGAAATACAAACCTTGGTCTTGATGGAGAGAGAGAGAGAGAAAGAGAGAGAGAGAGGGAGAAGGAGGAAAAGAGGCAGTGGGTGGAGATTCAAGCCCCAATTATAAAAAGAAATAAACTTGAAGTAAAAATATATTCATATAATTTTTGTGCAAAATTTAATAATTTGATAAATTTAACTCAAATATTTACATTAAAGAATCTCTAACGACATGCTGAATATCTGTTCTCTTCCAAGTCAAGTAAATCGAATTGGACATTAAGGGACCAATAAATAAAGAATGACATGAACATCTACTTTTAGAGTAGGGTATAACCACTGAATTTTTACCTTACCAATACAGAGCGTTCCGTTACCTCTCACTCTAGTTTTGGGCATCTGAAACTACAAGTTCCATGTCATCAAGAAGACATTCTAGCAATATTGTCTCCAGCTTAGGGGTAATTGTATTTGTTGTCATTTAGTCACATTCTTGGCTTTTCTCACATGTGATTTTGTTTCAGATAATGTCTTACAATGTTAAACATGCCAGGTTACTCTTTGGATGGCAATGACAATAAACTTGAATTGAGTGTAGCACAGTCTCATGTAGCACCTCATCCCTAAAGTGACAATCTCGGTTCAGGTCTTCAGTCTTTCTTGTCTGGTCCATTGCAAGCACTGGGCTCCTTTCCATCCAGGCATTCTCCCTCCACTTCCATTATCTGCCGTATTGATTTTTCAAAATGTAAATATAATTATGCCTATCTTGTTGAGAAAGTTTTTAGGAGATCGCTTATAACCCACAAGATAATAGAACTTAGATTGGGATCCTGGGCCCTTCAGGGCTCAGCTTTACCTCTCTCCACTCTCTTGATCCTCTCCAGATTGGCTCTGCCCCAAACATATCATGTCCTGCTGCTTCCATGACTGGGGCAGCTCTTTATTCTTGCTGTTCAGTGAACTCCTACTCTCCCTTCAAGTTCAAATGTTAACTTTTCCATTTCACTGAGAAATACCATTAGGCACTCCCTTTTCTCTCTCTGGCACCTAATATGTAACCGGATTAGAGCATCAGTTATTACTGTTTTGAACTTCTTGCTAATATAGCACTTTCATATACAGGCCCTTTAATAATTGCCTGTTGAAAGAAAGACCAAATGCTAAAACAAATAGCTAACAAATAGCTGCTCTGTAAACATCAAGGACATGGGATGTTTTATTGCTGTCCCACCAAGCTACTGAAAACGTTTGAGATTACACACATAATATTATTGATTTCCTCATATGGCCAAAATTCTATGACCAGATCTTGTCCCACAGTGGAAAGTCCTCTGAAAAACAGGTTATCCATGGATGGTCCACTCTAGTTTGAAAACATTTTAAAACTTAATAGAACCCCTTTATTATATACCTGAGAGAAATCAAGCCCAGGGAGATAAAGACAATTTCCTGGACTAACAGCTGAAATGAGAGATTGGACTGAACTAAACCACACTATCCAAAAACCCAGTCAGATAATCCTTATAATAATATAGCAAGATCTTCAGTATGCCAACAATAAACCAAAATAACCCCAAAATCCATGAATAGTACTTCTATTAACTAATTAATCTATTTATGTATTTATTGTTATTAAATACTTTCCATCACTATGTTCAAGATATCATACTAGGTGTTATGGGCACAGAAACAAATAGCCTGTGGATTTTGTTCTTCAAGTAGTCATGTTTCAGCTCTTACCTGTCTCCTTTCTGTCCTCTTACCGTTTACCCTTCCTCTCTAACTAAGGAGTCTCTGTCAGAGGGGCCTTCAGCTAAATCCTCTAACTGAGTTAAGTAATGGAGGAAAACAAACATGGGATGGGCATTGTAGTATAGACTCTACCTCCAAGCTTTGAGGCCCCAGTAGTCACTTCACCTTTCTGAGCATTGGTTCATAAATTAGTCATAGTGATCTCCACTCTGTCTTTGCATAAGCCATTTTGAGAAGCAAATGATAGTTATGTTGTATTTCAAGGCCATTGGCTTTATGCCTGAATAGTTGGTTTGAATCTCTGCTCTGTTACTTCTTAGGTGTGGGAATGTGTCTCCTCATGTTCAAAATGTGGTTATATTATGCACCTTATCTTGTTAGGGTTAGTAATATTGTGTTTTTTCCAACTTTTTAAACAGGTTTATTTACCTATTTTGAGAGAGAGAGAAAGAAAGCAAGAGAGAGAGAGCATGAGCAAGTGGGGGAGGGGCAGAGAGAGAAGGAGAGAGAGGGAATCCGAGGCAGACTCCACACTGTCAGCCAAGAGCTCGATGTGGGGCTCAAACTCACAAACCATAAGATCACGACCTGAGCCAAAGTCAGATGCTCAACCTACTGAGCGACCCAGGCATCCCTAGGGTTAGCGATATTGTAAATACAGATAAAGTTCTGACCTTTAAGACATTATCAATTAATTTAAGTCTTATTCTTGTTATTATTTTCATATATGCTTGAGGGTACTTCATCCATCTGAAAGTTCTATAGACACTTAAGAAATTATTTCCCTCAGAAACATGCAAACTAAAGCATGCCATTTACGAGACGACCGGCGCACACTAGTGCTGTTAGAATTTTTTCCATAATTGCACACCTTTGCTACAAAGATCAGCAAGGATGCTGGATACACAGCAATGGCCAGGAGCCTGAGGCTATGTGAAATGAGGGCTACTCTGGACTAAATTGTCATGTTCAAAAAATAAAGAATGAGTCAGACCATGCCTAATTCCACAGGAAAGAGATTAGTTGCAGCAGAAAACATGTGGAGTTAATTTGGTTAAAGGAAATATTAACATCTTGAGTTCCACAAAGACTCCTTCCATTGGAGTTTGTTGGATGATTTACAGAACTCCGTTATAGATCTTCATAAATGTAGTGGGTACATAATAAAAGGGAAAATCAAGGATGACTATTGTTACAGTGACTGTGTTTTATATACATTCAAAATCTTATCCCACCTATGTAGCCTTTACTGATACAGAGCCTAGGGATTTTTGAGGAATTGAAACAAGAAGTGATATTTACATAATGTTTTTTTGAGTTCCATTTTGGCTAAATTTTGAAATCTGATTTTAGAACAATGTATACTTGGAATGAGTTAGAATAGTATGTTTCTACAATATGGAAGTCAGCTGTAGCTGGAATAAATGGATCTTACACTAATTTTGGGTCCCAATTGACTGCCAGTTTTTAGTCATTCAGAGCTTGAAATTTGCCTTTTGTAATAGTTCCTGAAATTACAATGAATTTTCATAGTTGTGGAGATCCTTGTCTTCCTCATTTTTCCTTCCGTTCATGTTTCATACAGGACTATTGGAATTTGTTTCTATCCAATTCTATGTGTAGACTCATTGCCTATTCTCTGTTTTACTCTGCTTTATAGTTTTTGCATCGGGACTTTTCTTTCTTTCAAACCTTAGACCAAAGTTGTCCTTCAGGTACATCATCAGTGTTTTTGTTGATTTTGTGTTTTTTAGAAGAAACTTCTGCAGGTAATTGTAAAAGAATGCTTAAGGACACAATATTGAAGCAGATAAATAAATTGGGACCTTAGAGATAACCAAATTAGGACCATTATGCCATAATTTAGTTCATGTCTAAAACTAGTTGCACAGAAAAAGAATGATCTAGTTTTTCTTTCATTTTCTAAATAGGTTTCTACATTATCTGAAGACCTTAACATTCTCTTATGTGGGTCCAGGGTAATTAGATTTTTTATTGGATTTCTTTTTCTTCAGAAATACATTTTACACTTGTAAAATGCTTCTTTCCAAACACTTTGAAGTTAATTTTGTTATAATCAATAAATGTGTCTTTTTAAAGATTTGAAAGTATAGATTGATATTTTTTCCTTAAGTTCCTGAAGTTTAACATCTAAAAACATCAGAAAAGTATATTTCAAGTGCATTATGCAATGGCATGTGTGTGTATACTATTATATATATATTTATATATGTAATATATAACTATATATTCACACTATACAAACACAAAGGTTTATAAATGATTTGGAAATTCTCACAATCCAAAATAAATGGTTTTAAATTTATATTTATGTCAACCACAATAATTTTGCTTTACTCTGAATTCTCAAATTAAACCTTAAAAATGGTTACTTTTTTTAGTGTTTATGAATCAGGCAATACATGGTGTCCTTTGCACACACTCATTCA
Source organism: Hyaena hyaena (assembly GCF_003009895.1). Taxonomy (NCBI): domain Eukaryota; kingdom Metazoa; phylum Chordata; class Mammalia; order Carnivora; family Hyaenidae; genus Hyaena; species Hyaena hyaena. The sequence goes on along the minus strand of NW_024080754.1, from coordinate 2,595,054 downwards.
TTCTTCATAAAAACCCTAAGTCTTATGACTTGTTAACCCCAAGCTCAGGGACAAAGTAATTCACAGTCATACAGCTTCTGAAAGGCAGAGCAAGTGTTACATTAACTGCTTGACCTTAATCATGACACTGTTGTTGTTGTTGTTGCTTGTTTGTTTTGTTTTTATATGAACTGTTTTATCTTAATCAAAGGGAAGCAATAGAAAACACTTGAATAACTCAAAAACAGGAGCAATATGCCCATATGGTTTATATCAATAGTACCTATTGAACAGTAGTAGCTATAGCTATTCCTCATTTTAATCAAAAATATTATTCCATGAAATAGAAAAATTGGTTTGGGATTAATACTTTTATAAATGGAATCATTGTTGGTATTTCTCAGATGGCCATTATGGTCTAGGTGGAAATATGAAGCCACATAAGGTTAATTGATACAGGAAAATTGTTAACAAGATGCAAGAGAGGCCACCCAGAAATGAACAACAGCAGGAAGCTGTTGTCACCCTCATACTGGAAGGGCAGTAACAACAGGTGGCCTTACCAGTGTCCAGAAATCATGGCTGCCTCACGGCTGCTGCAGTCATCACGGATGGGCTGTGGTCAGGAGCCGGAGCCACAGAGGAACCTACGACAACCAGAGAGAGCACAGGAGCAGGGTAAAGGAGGAATATCCTGGTTTCTCCATCTACCGTTCCCATCATTGGTTCCAACTTGCCATCGCAGACCCCCCTAGAAGTAAGAGGGGGCAAGGGCTCCCCCCACCGTGAAATGGAGTTTCCTATAAAATGAAGCAAAACAGAAGGGAGAATATGTATATTAGAGAAGACAGTCCAAATATCTTCCCTCCTCAGCCCACCACAGTAACAGGATGGTTTTGGAGAAATCATTGACCTACTCTGAAACAGTTTCCTTATGCAGAAAAAAATATTACTACTTATCTCTGCCTCACAGGATGATTGAGAGAAGGAAATGAGATGGTGAGTTTGAATTCTTCATCTATATAAGACCCCAAATAAATGCAAATTTTGCTCTATTGATAAATTAGCTGTAGCAACAATTTCTAATGCAATTATACACACACACACACACACACACACACGCACACCTGAGGTGCCTTTCCAATCCATGTGTTTGGGAAAGCTTTTATTGATGATTTCATAGCAATTGTGGAAATACATAATTATTTCTGATTAATGCTGGAATTTAAGGTTTTATATACATTAAGTTTTTAATTAAATGAGGAAGTAATTAAACACGGAAGCAGTTAAACTGAGGTGGTTCTCATGTGTTAGCAGCCTATGTAAACAAACCAAAACTGAAGCTAGAGTCAATGCACTTGAATCTGAGACAATGAAACATACAAAAGCCAATTACAATCAGTTAAACAGGTTTTCCTAATTAAGACAAATGCTTAAGCGTTAGCAAATCAGATTGTTTCCTTGCTTTGCTTCAGCTTCTTCTGTATTAAAAACTTTTCTTTGGCTCCTACCAGCAAATGCTCCTACATACCATTGGTTTGGTGCTGCTGCATTTGAATCAATGTATGCTCAAATAAACTCTCAAAAATTTAAAAGTGCCTCACTTTCTCTTTTATCATAAAAAATTTCTATAACTATATATAGTTATATAACTATATAACTATGTTACTATATAACTATAACTATATATATATTTATTTTATTTTATTTTTTTACTTTGAAACCTAACATGATATGAGGTTTCTGTTTGATAAAATATACTAATTTAACATTAATATTTGGGGGGAGAGTTTTTTCAAATTTTTAAATGTTTATTTATTTTATGAGACAGAGAAGGAGATAGAATGTGAGCAGGGGTGGGGTAGAGAGAAAGGGAGACACAGAATCCAAACCAGTCTCCAGGCTCTGAGCTGTCAGTACAGAGCCTGATGGGGAGCTCAAACTCATGAACTGTAAGATCATGACCTGAGCCAAAGTCAGACACTGAACTGCAGCCACCCAGGCACCCCAGGGGGAGAATTTTTTTTAAATGACATCTAAACTTTGATATCCCAACTCAAATAAGTCAAACCATCTTTGATAACATATTAATACTGTAGAAACACTTTCTGGATAATTTATACTGGCACAATGCAGGCAATACTAGAAAATGCGTAAAATGTTACATTCCTTAAGTTGATAATGTCAATTTAGTATTTAATGAGAGTTTCAAAGGCTATTTTACATAGAACCAGAAGACCTTCTAGTAATAGCAAATTTTATCCACAATGAATTATAAATGCTACTTGTACTTAAGTTAAAATCAAATGTCATTAAGTAACTTTTCTCTTCCAAACATTATGTTTAAACTACACAACACTCTGAAAGCAAAGAAACAGCTCATAGTGCCTGTAATGCTTGACCTAGCACCAAACACTGACTCTTACCAAAGAGCCAAAATGTCAGTTTTGCAGCTCACTCCAGTAGAAGCTAAAGTGATACTTTCTCACCAGAATTTATTGGCCAGAAGAATGTGACGGGGAGAGAAGTCCCAGAGATGGGCACGCCAGGTAAGCAAACAACAACAAACAAGTAAAAAGAAAATACAAATTCAAGGATACTATGGTATCAGAGAAATTGATTTCTGATAGTTATGGAGACTCGGAATCTGAGATCAGGGTGCTAGTCTGGGTAGGTTCTGATGAGAGCCTTTTTCCGGGTTATAGACCTCTTCAATCCTCACATGGGAGAAAGAATGTGAGAAAGCTCTCTGGGGACCCTTTTATAAGGACACTAATCTCATTCATTAGGGCTCCACACTCATGGACTAATCACCTCTCAATGGCCCCATCTTCTATAACAGTATATTGTAAGTTCAGATTTCAACACATGCAGTTTGAGACGACACACATCCAGTCGATTGCAGTCTATGGTACTTGTTAATCCAGCCAGAGGTGACTAATACTGATTTTAGTCCTGAGATTTGGCATGTTGCTATAACAAATGTCTAAAAATATGAAAGTGTTTTTGGAACCGGGTAATGGGTAGATGCTGGAGGAGCTTTGAAGTGCATTCTAGAGAAAGTCTGGATGATTGTGAACAGAATGTTCACAGAAATATGGATCTTGAACACCATTCTTATGAAGTCTCGGAAAAAATGAGGAACAGGTTATTAGAAATTTCAGGAAAGGTGATCCTTGTTCTAACTTGGCAAGGAGCTTGGCTGAATTGTGATCAAGTGCTTTGTGGAAAGTGGAACTTGCAAGCCATAAAATTGGATGTTTAGCAGAGGAGATTCTTAAGCAAAATATTGAAGGTGCAGCTTGGATCGTCCTTCTTGCTTATAGTGAAATGTGAGAGAAGAGAGATGTCTTGTGGGAAAAAATTGATAGGCAAAAAGGAACCAGAGCTTGGAAATTTGGAAAAGTCTCAACCTATAAATATTCAAAAAATGAGAAGGCTTGTTCTGAGGACACTACGGGTGTGGCCGAAGGACCATTTGATAAAGAGATTGTGTGTGTGACTCATGGATTTACTCAGCCATCTCTAAAGAAGCCAGAAATAGAGATGGGATTCTATTAGCACATTCACTGCCAGTTAGGGTTAAAGTGGACAGAAAATAGGAGACAAAATGAAGGAAAACTCTTAGACTTAAAATCCTACAAGATTGGACCAAAGAGTTATTTCATTATGAATATGCACTATTCTTCACAAAAGGGAAGAATGGCCCCAAAGGAAATTTGGAGATCATCAATACTGCTCTCTAGATTTCAAAGGGTTGGATCATCATGTCAGAATCAACAGGCCCTATGGCCTTTAACTGCAGCCTTGGGGGTGGGGCCACCCTGCAAATCCTTGGAAGTGGGGCTGCCAACAGAGCTTTGAGGGCCTGGCCCCTACAGGCTGGGGATCTGGTATGGAACCACTAACCTCCCGGATTCTACTGTGACCACTGTCCCAATGCTTTGAGAGACCAAGCCATTGAGTGAAAGAGGGTTGTTCTTAAGCCTTAGGCTCTTATAGAATTTATCTTGCAAGGTTTTGGACTTATTTGGGATACATCACCTCTTTTTTCTTTCCAACTTCTCTCTTTTGAAATGGGAATGTCTATCTTTGTCTGCTCCACTGCTGTATTTTGGAGACACATAACTTGTCTGGTTTTACAGGTTCACAGCTGGAGACAAATTTTGCCTTAGGATGAATCCTATGTTGAGTCTCACTCATCCCTGATTTAGGTGATATTTAGAAAACAGTTTGGACTTCAGACTTCAGAATTGGTACTGGAATCAATTAAGTTGTTGGGAGTTGTTAGGGTGGAATGAACCTATTTTCCATATGAGAAAGACATGAATTTTGCATTTTGATAAAATGCTATGCCAGAGTGTCTCCCCAAATTCTTGTATTGAAGCCTTGATTTCCAATGTGACTGTTTTTGGAGATTGAGCTTTCAAAGGGTATATAAGGAAGGAGCCCTAATCCACTAAGATTGTTGGTTTATGAGAAGAGGAAGAGTCAGAGATCTCTCTTTCTGCCTTGAAAGGACGTGATGAGAAGGCAGCCATCTGCAAGCCAAGAAGAGAGCTCCTACCAGAACTTGAATCAGCCAGAACATTGATCTCAGATTTCCAAGTTCCAGAACTTTGAGAACATAAATTTCTGTTGTTTAAAGCACCCAATCTAAGGTACTTGTTATGCAAACCTTAGTTGACTAATACAGCCTCCCATGATGCCAACCTGTTTTGGAACATAACACAAACAGGCAAAAAGTTACATTGTTTTAAATAAGTAAAAATTGGAATTGTTTGCTAACACAGTCAAACTGCTCAAATGCGATAACAGAAGAACATACCTGGAAAGATAATAATAAAAAGGCACATGGTAGCTGCCAGGAAGCTAGAATAAAACAATGGTTTACCATATGAGGCAAGAGATTTAACAAAAGATTTAAACATGCAGAATATTATTGCTCAGTGTCTTTGACAAAGAAGATGATAGTTATTATGTTGCTTCATTGAGCTCTGTGACAATTGTTTTTTTTTTCTTTTTTTTTAGTTTATAAATCTTCAATAAGAATGTCTTAATCATGTGAAAGCCTGAACCAGATTTAGAAATTGTGGGTATAGGAAAGTACCAGCTTGTTTTTTAATAGATGTCAAAACAAGAAATTAAGAATAAACTCTGAATAGAAGGATATATCCCTAACAAACACATTTCTTGTTTGGGGAATGAAACAAAAAAGAAGAGTAACAATTGGCTGAAACACAGCACACAAATTGTCAAATTTGAGGTCTTGGCCAATAAAGACAGTCAATTTAAATCATGGCCATAGTCTTGAATTGTAAAGTCTCCTTTATTTCCCAAATAAGGAGCATATTTTCAATAGTTTGTTTTAAAGACAGAGAATGTGCATGACATATTCAAGCCGTTACCTATCTGTTTCCACGTTAACATTTTGCTAGAGAAAAACTTGTTTTGTTCATTACTTCTAACAAGCGAGACTATGCAAATATGCCCCCAAATCTATAGCAGCAAATACAGTCTCAGATCTTAGTGGTTGTACAAATCCAAGTTTGGCAGGCAGAGTAGTGATCCCCCAAGATGTACATATCTTAATCCCTAAAGCCTGTTGAGTATGTTACCATGGCAAAAGGGAATTTGAAAACAGAATTATGTTAAGACTCGATATAGAAAGATTATCCACGACTATCTGAGCAGGCCCAATATAATTATGGGTGTCCTTATAAGAGAGAAGCAGGAGGATCAGAGTGAAGAAAAATATGTGATGATGGAAGCAGAGTCTGGGGTGATGTGACCATGAGCTAAGAAATACGGGCAGCCTCTGGAAGCTGCAAAAAGCAAGGATGGATTGTCCTCCAAAGTCTTCAGAAAGAATGTAGATGGACCAATATCATGATTTTAGTTCTGTGAGGATCATTTAATATATAAGTTTTTAAGTTTATTTATTTATTTTGAGAGAGAGATAGAGTGTAAGCAGGGGAGGGGCGGAGAGAGAGAATCCCAAACAGGCTCTGTGCTGTGTCAGTAAAGAGCCTGAAATGGGGCTCTATCCCATGAACCTTGAGATCACGACCTGAGCCAAGATCAAAAGTCAGATGCTCAACAGGTTGGGCCACCAAGGCACTCCTGTGAGAACCATTTAGTTGTCTCACCTCCGGGGCTATTGGATAAATTTCTTTTAAGTCATCAGATTTATGGCAATTCGTTATAGTAGCAATAGGAAACTGATACCATAAGTTTATTCTTATCAATATCACAATACAGTTGTAGCTCTGACTGTTTTTCCCTTAGCAGTGATTCCGGGATTCTGAGTCTCTTCAAATTAGTAGCTAAGTCATACGAACAGATTCTGAGTTTGCTGCAAAAAGCAAGAGAGGACTGACTGATTCCATAGGAGGTTTTTATGGCCAGAACTACCTTATATAAATTTCTTCCGCCTTCTACTGACTAGAATTCAGTCATATGGCCCCAATTTAACTGCGGGAGAGTCTAGAAACATAGCTGGTGCACAGAAAGGGGGACCTATTTAGTGAATATATAGAATTTTATTAGCAGTCATGTATAAAACCCTTTCTTCTCAAAATCTTTTAATGACTGTTATATATCTTCTTAAATTTACTGTTGGACTGGAGGTAACTGAAACCGATAAGAATATTGTTCCTTTGAACAAAATTTATTATTTCCTCCCAAGATTTTCATAGGATGCTTTTTATATTTTCCTAATATTTCATTTTTATCAAAGAATTATTTTAGAAACAGTATATTTTATAGATATTTGCATAGAATACAGTAAATCCTTCAAATTTGAGTTGTAGTGCTACCGATATGGTAAACATATTTATATCAATTTGTAGTTTTTAAACTACAAATGGAAAAAGATTGTCTTTGGTTATTTCAGATTATTACTTCTCTTTCTAAATCAGGATCCCTTATATTTCTTAAAATCGAACTTTGTCTCCCTACTTTTGTATAATCTTTTATCACTGACTTTTGCCATGATTTTTCTCCGCTGTCTGCAATAATTTCTCAAATTTAACCTCAGAATCATTTAAAAGAGTTTCCATAATGTGAAGTGTAGTGATTTAAAAAATAAGCAAGTTAAACTTACTATTAAAATTTGGCTTGGAGTACTTATTAACAGTGCTGTTCACTTGATATCATAAATGAACTAGCAGAACTGATAAATATTTGGTATTGTTTATATGAAGATAAAATGAGATGAAAATGTACGTCAGATATTTAGAGGTGACCCTTCCAGCTCAGAATGACTGATAAATATTTTGCACTTGGGAATATGACACTTGTTGAAATTTTTTAGAGATAGTGACTCAAAGATAACTAAGACGATATCCCTGTGTTTGGAGTGCGTCTTTACATAAAAAGAAATGACAATTTGAAGAGATACTTACAACTTTAAGGAGATCATCTGTGTTTGGAGAGCTTGAGTTGACACACGGTGTTACATTAGTTTCAGGTGTACAAGAGAATTTGTTACGCTGCATATATTCACAACCTCAAAATTCATGCGTTAGCACTGAATTTACAGGAACATGGTAATGTGTCCTGGGGTTTTTCAAAACTCCTCAGCTGGAAACTGTACAAAAATTAGTCTCCAATAGCAGCTGAAGAGTTTCAATTTGAGTAAAAACTGGACACTTAACTTATAATTCATTGTTATAATTTGAGAATCATTTTCATGTTCATTCTCCAGTTTTGTTATTTCAACATTTGTGGGTCATTGGATTTCTTAAAACATTAAAGCAGATCTCCTGTTATTTTTACTAATTATGATTTAATATAATTGGCAAACTACAAAGTCTAGTTCAGCATATCTAAAATTAGATGACCCTCTCCCACTGATTTTAATAAATGTGCCAAATTTTTCTCTGGAGCATATGGATAAATATTGAAGCACGGTTTCAAAAAGAGTCATCTAACAATCACCTCTTGGGAAGAATTTTGTTTTTGAAACATCCTGTTTTTTCATATGGTATATATTATAGAACTTGAAAGCTGTATTATAATGACTATTACTTCTTGCAACCAAGGAGAGTGTTTATATAATAAGAATGGCAGGTTTTAAAGAAAAAAGTCCTGAAGCACTTAAATAAAGCAAATTTTCAATAATCTTTGCAACTTTACCCTACCCAGAATTATCTTACAGCATGGCTGAAATAAAGTCAAAGCAAACATTTCTGTAATCATGTAAGTAATATCTATTCCTCTTTTATTTCTACAGGTTGAACTATTTAGTCATTATGACGTTTATGACCTAATGATTGATGATAGAAAATCAGTTCCAATCATTTTAGACCTTTTGCTATACATAATAATGATATGAATAAATTGATAAAATTAATAGCTGTTTGAGTAAGATCTATTACATTCAATTGGTGTTTCACAATTTCCCAAAACATACATATCCATTATGTCTTTTTATCTTTACAACTACTCTCTGAGAAAGATAAGAAAGAGTAACATTTCTATTTTACTCATGGCCAAAGAATTAAGCAACCTGGCAAAGATCATAAATTAGTTATAGTTTTGGGAACGGAACTACTTTTTAAAATTCTGATAAATAAAATCAATCCCATTAGTCTTTGGCAAAACGATACCTAAAGTATTGTATAAAGATACATAAGGTCATTAAAAAAATTTTTTTTACATTTATTTATTTTTGAAAGTCAGAGAGAGCATATAAGCAGGGGAGGGGCAGAGAGAGAGGGAGACAGAATCCGAAGCAAGCTCCAGGCTCTGAGCTGTCAGCACGGGACCTGAACCCAAGAACTGTGAGATCATGACCTGAGCCAGAGTTGGATGCCTAACCTACTGAGCCACCTAGGTGCCCCATATAAAGTGACTTTTTAAACAAATGGTGGGTTCTGTCATATTTATCATCCAACAATGTTCTCAGTTTATCTTGTTTTTCTGATTTCATTGTTACTGTCTCATTATGAGACGAAGTCATCTTTCAACTGAACTCCTTACAACTAAGCTTTTTAAGTGTTTATTTATTTATTTTGAGAGAGAAAGAGGAGGCAAGCAGGGAGGGACCTCGAGGGAGGGAGACAAGAGAATCCCAAACAGGCTCCGCACTGTTAGTGCAGAGCCCATGCAGGGCTCAACTTCACGAACCATGAGATTGGGATTTGAGCTGAAATCAAGAGTCAGATGTTTAACTGCCTGAGCCACCCAGGCGCCCCTCCTCACAACTAATTTTTGTGTAAAACCCGAAGAGGTTCAAATGAGTTCAGATTGAGTTAAGTGTTTTTTTATGCTTATATATTTCACATTACAGAAATTCTCAAATCATTTTTCCTATGTGTTTATACCATTTTGTACTCTCGTCAGCAATGCATGAGAAATCCAGTTGTTTCCCATTCTTACTCACACAGGTTGTTGTTAAACTTTTAAATTTTAGTCATTTTAATATGGGCTTTTATTGTTACTTATTTAACTTTTGATTTGTGTTTCTCAGATGCGTAGTGATGTTGAGCACCTTCACATGCCACTGGTGAATTCTCTTCTGTGAACCGTCTTTTAAAACTTTTGTACATTTTTCAGAAAACTGGGTGAGTTTACTTCTCACTGAATCAGTGGATTTTAAGGACTATATATTTTAGATAGAAGTGTTTTGTCAAATCTATTTCACAAATACTGAAAGTATTTTATCATTGTCTATGGCTTGTCTTTAGTTTGTAACAGCATCTTACAGAGGGCAGAGTTCTTCAGTTTTGATTGATTCTAATTTATCTTTTTTAAAATTGTTGTCCTCTTTTATGGTTTTGCTTTTTATGTCCTCCCTAAGAAATGGTTAGAAGATGTGACCACTAAGCAATGCTTCAATTGCCAAATATTTGAGTCTGGATTTCTTGGTATAGATTAAAAGGAAAAAAAAGATATATACAGTAGCAATGATTTGTTCTGGCAATACGCTAATCCTTTCTTTGTTTCTTCTCAAGTAAAACCATTTTCACAAACAATTTATACTGCTGTGAAAGCCTTTGTTTATTTGTATAGGGAGTGTTTATTTTTCCAGGAAAGTGAACTTTCATCTTTTCTCATATGTGTCATAAAAAACTTGAAGCTTTCTTGAGTAGTGGAAGCATATTGATGCTTTTTTAATCAGCTCAGACTCAAATGTTGTACTGTACATGCAAGCTAATCCTCATAAGGAATGTGACAGTCAACAGAGAGCAATGTCCAAGTCAAAATAATGCCAGGAGTGCAATATGCTTCGCCACTGTGCACAGGCCAACCGCTGGGATGGTAGCGGACTGGGGCACACTGTAGCAGAAGCTCGCAGATTTTAATGCTTTATTAGAATCCGATGGAGATCATACACATTCAACAATACTAGAGTGTTCTCATGGTATCTATCTTGTCCAAATCTCCAGAAATTTGACTACATGTCAGATATGTGAATGTCTTTCTGAGGTGAAACTGACTCCAAATCCTTCCTGTTTAGAAGTATTACAGTGAATACAACTCTCTCTAAAATAAATGAAGATTAACATTTGTTTCGCTATGCTTTCTTCCATTTGGCAGAAGGATTTGATCAAAAGAGTTTTAAAAAATGATGCTGCACTCAGGTCTCCACAGATGTGTGGGGGGTTTCTCTCTCTGTCTCAGACTCTGTGACCATTTCAGCCAGGATGCTCTTTTGCATTCTTGCTTCACACCCCTGAAGTCCAACAACATTAGCAAGATGCAGTAGGCCTTTGGTACCAGATCTGATAGGCAAGAAGATATTGGTTACCTTCAGAAAAGCAGTCTATTATAGAGACAAATTCACTTCAATGGCCACTTGAATGAAAACGTTCATTTGGCTTTCTCAAAGATGAGTTAGACTTGATATGCTAAAACAATACTTATGATCTTGCCTGACCTCACTCAAATCTGGTTCATTTCTAGTGATCCCTTTCTCAAAAAGGACACCATCAACTTATGCAAGGTAGAAACTTTGATCCCCTTCTTTCTACCCTATGCCCAAACCACTACCATGATTTGTTGACTTTTAATTTTTAGGCCATGAATTCTTCTTGAGTTGTAGATTGCCCTCAAGGGAATGCAAATTAGTTGTTGGGAGGGCAAAACATTTTTATTTTTTATGTACATATAGGTATATATATATTTTGCGACCCAGTAAAGAGAATTTGGTCGTTACTGTATTCTTTGACCTAATCCCCTTTCTTTAGACATTAATATTCCAGCAGCAGTCATAGCCCTTCCTTTTAAGGGAAAGAAGTTAATCTTATAAACTTAAATGCAAATCTTGGAAGTCTCTTATCTTTCTATGGGCATTAAAACAACTTGGTCAATTAAAACTTAAATCCTGGCCTGAAAACTAATATTTCTATAGCTTCTCTGAAATAAAATTGCCGAATTATTTTTGGCTTCACAAAGCTGTTTGTGTGTGCTTATTCCTAAAAATAAGGTCAAAGATTTAAGAGTTTGGGTTTCATTTTAAATGAGGCTTACATGGAAGAAACACAATATCTTTACTAAATAGCTACAGAAACAACTGGGCCATCACTGTTAAATTAGTTTGAAAAGTAGGTTGGAATTTACATATTTGGGAAATCAAAACTCATGGAAATACTAGCTGCCAGTGTGATGCTGTGACACATCCATGTTTCTGTTCTTTTCTTTTCTTTTTCCTTTTCACATAAACTTACAAAGTAAGTGCTAAATTGAAGAGAAGGGCAGTGACATGGTAAATTTATTAAATCTATATCAGAATATTCTTTTTTAAAAATGTTTGTGTATTTTTGAGAGAGAGAGAGAGAGAGAGAAACAGAGTGTAAGTTGGGGAGGGGCAGAGAGAGAGAGGGAGACACAGAATCCAAAGCAGGCCCCAGGCTCTGAGCTATCAGCACAGAGCCTGATGCGGGGCTTGAACCTGCAAACTGGAAGATCATGACTTGAACCGAAGTTGGACACTTAACCAACTGAGCCACCCAGGCACCCTTATATCAGAATATTCTTATCACAACAGGAAACTTTTTGCTCTTACCGCCTTTATTTAAAATTTCTTTAAATGTTTTACTTGTTTTGAGAGAAAGAGAGAGAGACAGCTTGAACAGGGGAGGGTCAGAGAAAGAGGGAGACACAGAATCTGAAACAGGCTCCAGGCTCTGAGCTAGCTGTCAGCACAGAATCCGATGCGGGTCTCGAACCCACAAACTGTGAAATCATGACCTGAGCTGAAGTCCAACGCTTAACTGACTAAGCCACCCAGGCACCCCAAACCGCCTTTTATTTTCAGTAATTTACTCCCTAAATTGAGCCTTTTTTTTTTTTTTTTTTTTTTGCCTAGAGTCCTAGTTTGTAACTACGCTGTGCATTTTGTCTATTTTGTCTTTCTCCACATTTCTTCTAAACAGAAATAATCAACATATCTAGAATGCCTGCCTTCTAAGAATACTAATTCTGAAATGGAAACAAATTTAGTTAATCTTCCTAGCTCTGCTTAACTTTGAGACAAATTCAAAAACGTTCCATTCTGGTAACTTCTAGACCTCTGTCCTCTAGACTTTTGAATGGGCTCCAGAGAGAAAGGCCAAGCTTTTTCTTCTAGTTTACATCAGTATAATGAGCTTAGTTGATAAGGTCTCTGAAAATACTTGAAGAGTCATTGAACCCACTGGATTTCCTAAGCATCCTGGCTTTGTAACTTTCTTGGTTCCGGTACATTTTCAATCCAGTGGATTTGTAGTGCTGGCAAGTTAAGTCCACAATCATGTTTTCTCCATCATCTGAAAGAATGGAACATACTGAATACATGTGTACTTTTCTTCTTTTCCCCTAAAACTGGGAGATGTTTGTAGAGTAATGCTAAGCCGTTTACTCTCCATGAAGATTTGTGTCTTCTAAAAAGGAAAATCATGGTTAAATAAAAGGAATCTCATTGTCTTGGAATTTATTTAAACTCACAAGCATGTTATTTAAGGATAATTCTCATGCTTCATAGAGCTGTATCAATCCACTGGAAAAAAAGAGAGGGCTTTGTTATTGATACTTTCCAAGACCAAAATCAAAATAAAGTTTATGTATCAGGGTGCAGCTAAGTCTGAGAATGAATGGGAACCAAAATGTGAACTGTACTTGTTCAGGGAATGTATATACATATATGTATATATACACATATACACATATATATACACATATACATATATGTATATAAAATACAGTACAGTAAATATATAATATATACACAGATATATTATGCACGTACAGATATATGTACATCTATACAAATTATGCACATGTACATATATATGTATATATACATATTATATATGACATTAAAATTGTCTAAAATAAATGGTATATATATTGTACATATTATATACTATATATAATACATACATGTATATGTACATATGGGCATATGTACATTTATACATAATATGGACATATACATATATGTGTATAAATATACATATTATATAGGACATTAAAATTGTCTAAAGTAAATGAAAATTTGTTATTTGTATTTTGTTGCTGTTAGCAAATAAGAATATGGCTTAACATTTTCAAGACATGTCTTCCAAAGCTGTTACAACAATTTCACGTAATTCACATGACTGTTCTGTATGCATATGACTATCAAGAACTCTGCAGTGTTTACTAACTAATTTAAAGCTCTTTAACTTGTACTTAAAATAACACAGAGTCAGAACAATAAAAATAATTTCTTTCTTCTCATTTCCTTTCACAGTATCGCTGGACAGAAATGTTGTAATTGTATAAATTTTAATGTTTAGAGTCTTTAGCATTCATTGACTTTTCCACTTTGTTCTTTAAATTCCTTGTTCTTATACCATCCAATTTTAAAGCAGAAGTCTCGCTAAACTCAGCACCTAGTACAATGTAACACATGTGATTGAAGACAATCATTTACCCAAGTTGGGAAAGTCATTTGTAGCTTTCAATTATACCACTTGCATCATTAACAGATAATAAGACACAAACGCTGCACAGTTTCCAATCACTTGCACTAGTTTAATTTTTCATTAGTAAATTGCCTGTGGGCACCCTATCTGCCAACTCCACATCTCTGGAAAATATCCGTGTTAGGCCAACTTGACCTCACAAAACTTTAACAAGAATTCACAGAACTTGGCTGCTTTGAAGGACTTCAGTGCTCTCTGGTGTCTTTTGCGGATTTTCTTTTTTGGACATTTTTTTTTAAAGACAGAACATGACTATAAATAATTAAATTTGAAAAATGTATTAAGAGATGTTTACTACAGTACTCATAAATTTCAGAAGATAGGAATATCCTACCACCAAGGTACAGATACAAGGGCTGTAAAGGAATTTAAAATTGTGCCTTATTTCTTATAAATAATAGATATTAGAAGAGCACAATATAAGATTACTCCCCCCCCCCCCCCGCATTTAGATGCCTGAAATCAGAGTAATTGCTATCACTAGCTCATACAAAAGGTCAAGGGACAGATTTTAAAGTAAGGGCAGCATGTAACAGGCTATACAGCAGGAGGTCTGGCTGGGATACTTTTGGAGAGTGGTTTACCAGTTTAACAAGGTAAAATAAGCTGATCTTGACAATTTCAGTATCATTTCTTCTAATGACATTAGTTGCTCTCTCTGCTTCAATTCCTTCCAGATGCTTATTTATGTAAGAAACACTGCTTTTGTTTAAACAAAAGAGATTTTCTTAGGAGAAGAATTTACACCACCTGCCCTAACCCTACTCTTCCTCATGTAGCTTTAGTGCTCAGGAAAAATATGGTTCTTCTGTTTGAATTAATGAAATACCTTTTTTTTTGTTAAATTTTATTTATTTTTGGAGATCCAGAGAGCACAAGCGGGGGAGGGGCAGAGAGAGGGAGACACAGAATCTGAAGCAGGCTCCAGGTTCTGAGCTGTCAGCAGAGGTGGACACGGGGCTCAAACCTACAAACCATGAGATCATGACCTGAGCCAAAGTCAGATGCTTAACTGACTGAGCCACCCAGGCGCTGCTAATTCATGACACATCTTGATAGAAGTAATTACTGTTGTTTTGCTAAAATATAGTGCCCTCGCAGCATAAAATTATACTCTTCCCAAGAAAAAAGATTCTTAAGGATCAGTTATCTATAGCTCACACTTTTAGGCACAATGTGTCAAAATGAAGTGTGACCATCTTCATATTTCTCTGTTTCTTCTTAGTAATGGAACCTCAAAGTATTAGCCAGAGCACATGTTCATCCCACCTAAGACTGTATTTACCAGTCTTTTTTGCATTTTTATATGATCATATGAGAAATTCTGGCTGATGGCTTAATAAACATGTTATGTGTGAAAGTGGAGGGTCGTTTCTGTAAAAGATAGCTTCTTACTCTTTATTTTTTTTCTTTCCCTTTTTCTGTTGGCGGGAGGCCCTCTTTGAAGAGGTAGACAAATACCACATACTAAGGGGGTGACATGACAACCAACATGAAGAAACTATGATCCTTAGATGATGTGGGGAAACAGAGAGGTGTCTGGTGATCCAGGTAAAGTTAGCCTCTATTGTAACATATATAAGCAATCTTTTTAATTGTGAAAAATTCAAATAATGGGGGTGCCTGGGTGGCTCAGTCAGTTAAGTGAAAAATTCAAATAAAAAGAAAAACATAGAGACATCCATGTGTGTACCACACAGAATGAGCAAAATTTAACCTATTATTAAAAAAAAATAATGTTTATTCATTTTTGAAGGAGAAAGAGACAGGGTATGAGCAGGGGAGAGGTAGAGACAGAGGGAGACACAGAATCTGAAATGAGCTCTAGGCTCTGAGCTGTCAGCACAAAACCCCACACAGGGGCTTGATCTCACAAAACCGCGAGATCATACCCTGAGCCGAAACCAAGAGTCAGAAGTTGAACCAACTGAGCTACCCAGGTGCCCCTTTCTGAGTTTACTTTAAAAATGCATGCATCATTAATAACGTTAAGATAAATTAAAAAATCTCTATTCTGGTCTTTTTTGTTTGCATTTTATTTTCTGTTCTACTCTTGAATAACATGACAGTTAAAACAATTAAGTATATGTTTATGTTTTTTAGATGTACAGGATATAGCCTCTACCAATGTTAAAAATAGCCCCTGAAATCAAACATTTCTCAGGAAATCTAAATTACCAGATTTTAATATTAATTTTTATTGAATAATTGTAAATGTATGAAGAGAGACAATTTCAAAGGTTTGAATTCATATGAAGTATATTTACACAAGTTACATTAAAAAGAACTATTGTTGGGGAGCCTGGGTGACCACTTCAGCTCAAGTCATCATCTCGTGGTTCATGAGTTTGAGTCCCACGAATTCGAACCCCACATCAGGCTCTGTGCTGACAGCTCAGAGCCTGGAGCCTGCCTCGGATTCTGTGTCTCCCTTCCTCTCTCTCTGCCCCTCCCCTGCTTGTGCTCTGTTTCTCTAGTCTCGCTCAAACATAAAAAGCAAACGCAAAAAATCTAAAAAAACAGAAAAGAATTATTGTTAAGTGTGTTTAAAACCATAAAACCATAAAACACATCTCTACTAAAAGGCCCACAATGGAAGATGAAGGGAAAACAGCTAAAACAAATTAATTCAAAAGAAAATTTTTTGTGTGTTTGATTTCTTAAACGTCAATTTAAAATAATATTTAAAGTGGTATTTAATGGAAATCTTCTACACAATAATTTTATTCTTTTGACTGTACTATTATTTTATTTTAATATAAATTCTTATCCTCCAAATTAACCCTAACTCTACCCATGTCTGAAATGAAGCAATAATGTGGTGCCTAATTGTTTTTATTTAATTATTTGTATCAGAAAGGCCTTCTTGTTAATCTACTCCTCTGCATGCAATTAGGTTGAAATTACAGTTTCTAGTACAAATTATTTTAAAAATTATTTATGTTCAGTGGCAATCAATGCCCCTTTCAGCTTGAAGGTTATATTCAAAAGAGAGGAAAATTTTATCAGTATTTTGGATTAAGGATATAATGTTATGATGAATAACCAAAAAAAAGACTATTTGTCCAAGTATCAATAGCCATATTTTATAAATCACACACCCAGATAATCACAGATGTCTATTTATATTATCAAGTCTGGTCAGTTCACTCATTTTTAAATTTGTAAACATTCAGAGATTGTTCCATGAATAATGGTTAATTTTGTCTTTGTTTAAAGCAAGTAGTTATCTTAGGTAGAAATCTGGGAATTCCCTGCTCCTTAACATTGGTGTCTGAAAGGTCATATGTCATGTCCACTTTAGAATGCATGTCAAAGCACGTTTTAAGAAATAAATCGTATATGACTTGGACAGCACACAGTGTAATGTGATCAAACATATCATAAAATATTAACATTTTTATGCACCATGTCATGAAGAAGGTTTTAAAACATTAGACATTTCCCATATGGTGACTCTTGAAGCCAGAAACACTGTATTTTTAGTTATTAAAAGATGGAATGAGACAGGAGGAGGGGACTTAGAAACTGTATGCGGTAGTAGTGACATGAATTTTGCCAATGCATTTTTCACCAACTGTGGATTTCCCAGGGCGAGGAGGAGAGTGTTTTTTTTATAACATTTTCAAGGGAAAAGGCATTCACTCTTAGAATTTTTGTTGGTAGTTGCTGCAAAATGGAAATAAATTAATGTAATAGAACAGTAGACAGGATAGAGAAAGTTTATGTGGGACAGAATTTCTTATTTCAATCTTTAAATATCAAATAAAAATAGATGAAGGAACAGAGTTTTTAAATAGACATTTTCAGTCATGTGGCAAAGAGTACTATGTGTTCATCACCTTACTTCCTTTTCTTGGTCCTGGAAAGACTACAGTCTCCAGGCTTCCTCCAGTAAATGTTGGTGTCATGTGACTAAGTTTTGACCAATGTTGCATAGATGATGTTGATGGCATGTTTTTATTAAAAACAAAAAACACTCATGTGATGTTCGAATTCTTTTTTCCTATCACATCGTAACTTTAGAGGCCACATGCACCAAAAGACATAGCTAAAACATGGAAACAGTGTGGTTCATGAGTCACTGCTTGAAAAGTAGAGGTGCTCAGCAAAACTCAGAGAAGCACACGCCCATCCTGGACTGGTAATGAATGAGAAATACACTTTTATTACAGTAAGCCAATGAGATGTTGAAATGTATCTTTGTATCCTGTACTGACTAATTCAGAACATTGTAGTATAATATATCTTGTCCTGATTAATACAGAAAATATAAAACAAAAACTAAACTATGTGGCAATAGTGAAGAGCTAACTGCAGGTGGTGAGGACTCAGGTGTTAGAGGCTAGAAAGCTGGTGATCACTATTATATACTAGGAAAACATTTAGTAAATCTAAGATATGCATTTGTTTGGGGGGAGGGGACCAGGAGACATAGAGGATTAAATGAAACCATGAGTGTGCATGGTTATTATTGGCTGCACTTGATAAATTATTACAGGAAAAAGGATTGGCAGATTCATGAGCATATAGGTAAAACAATAAGGACAACACAGAGACTTTACCCTTGAAGCATCAGATTTCAAGCAGTATGGGATGGGATCATAAAGACTTTGAAATGACAAAATCACATTATGGCCATCAGTTGGATAAACTCACATGAAGAAAAGAACAGACTGAAGCTGTAGCATTTAATATAACTCTTAGCTAAAACAAAAACAAAAACAAAAACAAAAAAACAGCTGAGGAAAAGAGAATTTAAGGGTGTTGGCTTTCTTCATATTATGCCAGATAATCTTAAGGAAACACAATTCAGTTGAGAAAGAAGTATGGTGATATGAATAAGAAAAATTCTTATTCTTGATATCTATTTATTTATTTATTAAAAAATGTTTTAACGTTTATTTGGTTTTGAGAGAGAAAGAGACAGAGTGTGAGCCAGGGAGGGGCAGAGAGAGAGGTAGACACAGAATCTGAAGGAGGCTCCAGGCTCTGAGCTATCAACACAGAGACCAATGTGGGGCTTGAACTCGTGAACCTCGAGATCATGACCTGAGCAAAAGTCAGACTGTTGAACCGACTGAGCCATCCAGGTGCCCCAGATATTTATTTATTTTTAAATTTTCTTTATTCATTTATTTTCAGAAAGAGAGAGAGAGAGAGAGAGACAGAAAGACAGAGAGACAGAGAGAACTGGAGAGAGCATGGACAAGTTGGGGAGGAGCAAATAGAGAGGGTGAGAGACAGAATCCCAAACAGGCCCTGCATTGTCAGTGCAGAGCTTGACATAGGGCTTGAACTCAAAAACTGTGAGATCATGACCTGAGCCAAAGTGAAGAGTTGGACACTTAACTGAATGAGCCACCCAGGTGCTCCTGTTCTTGATATTTAAATTGAGGAAAGAACTGTGGGTATGATTTCTGGCACGGAGAACTAACTGGAAGTAAGTAGAGCAAAAGCCTTCTAAGATTTGACAAAAACATAGTAACAAAGAAACCTGGCTTTAGCATCTAAAAAAGACTTGGGTTTCCATTATCAGGAGGCAGGCATCTACTAAGGAATTATCATTTCAGATGGAGACAAGTAGACTCATGGACCAGGAGTAACTTCTCAGAACCTGGAGTCTAGGAAGGTATGTATAAGAGATTTGTTTTCCTAGATATAGAAGGAATCTCCCTCAATCCCCAAGTAAAGTCTTGCTTTCACAATAGCTACCCAGTGAGATTTCAGTGTTTTTATCACCCAGTGACTCCTGCATGTCTTCCACTCTTCTCATGTCTGATTGCACATGTTCATTGCAGGCATTCTTTCCTAGTACTGGGTTTGTGGGAGCAGACAATTTGTCATCATATTTTCTAAGTCATTAGACCAACAGAGACCATGGCCAGACTTGTACGAGACTACTGATGGCTCTGGTCTTTAGACACATGCGCTGACAAAATAGGACTAAATAGAACTGACTCCTTTGATAGATGGTAAGTATGTTCAGTAGAAGAGTTTGGGGACCATAGTAATGAACTGTTGGAGAGATCGTATTAGGTTTTCACCATATCCTATGCCTGATTCTGAACAATGGAATGGAGTAAGTCTCATCCTAACATTGTCTTTCTTACAGCTCATTATTATGGTCACCTAACTGTAGCCAAATTCTAGACCCAGAGCTTAAAAATATTTTACATGACCTTGAAGTCCTACAATGTGTTTGGACCCTTGTGTCCCAAGTGGCAGAACTACAAGATTATTGGAACATTGGTAGCTGTTATGCCTATTTAGTCTTTGTTACACAGAGATAGATAGAGTTGTATGTGTATTTCTCTCTCTATATATATTATTTATATAAATAATATAAATATTATACATCATATATATTCACATATACATGTTACTTTGTAATATAAAGACATTCCTATTAATTCTGTATTAAGAAGTATTCCTTATAGCAAGTAGTTCAGAAATGTTGGGAGACTATAAAATATTCTTGAAGGGAATACTTCTCAAATACTACTTAACAGTGGGGACTTATAGGAAGGTGATCCTGTTGAATTATTTCTCTGTAAAATGCACATAACAAGGTGTCATTTTCCTGGGGTTTTTTTTTGGAAGACTAGCATGGATGTGTGCAAAACACCCAGCCCAAAGCCTGACATATGAGTGATTGATAGTTGTTAAATGTTAGTGGTAATGCTATTTTACTTTCAGAATGGAGAGAAATTATGAAGAATATGCTGTACAAATAGTGCAAATATCCCATCAAAAGGGATATGAG
This sequence comes from Hyaena hyaena, assembly GCF_003009895.1. Lineage (NCBI taxonomy): Eukaryota > Metazoa > Chordata > Mammalia > Carnivora > Hyaenidae > Hyaena > Hyaena hyaena. Next base: position 2,574,354 of record NW_024080754.1, on the reverse strand, counting down.
GCTCAATTGCTCCTAACATCTGACCCTCACAAAATGTGTCATTTGACAATTCTCTTTCCTAAATTTGCACATTTAAATGAAAGTCGCACATTAGGCACCTGCATTGTTAACTGAGAATCTACCTGGACCTCTAGCATGTGCTCTCTGTTGTATAATTAATAAAGCTTCCTGTTCCATATCTTAAAATATAAACTGACTCAGACCCAATGTTTTCAAACATGTAGTTATTTAGGAAATTGTCTTGGGGCTGAGTCATTTGGCTGTTATCTTTTTATTGTCCACTTTTCCCCATTATTTTTCCCTCTCTGATTTACATTGTGCTTCTTTTCTGCCATTATATCTATCACTTTAACTGTTTAGCATAAAAATATTTCTTAAAATAAACTTTGATTAATCTTTTGGCAATATGCAGTCTGGATCCACAAATAGAATCTAAAAAATCAAGACATCAAATTATACTGATTGAGACAGATTTCCTTTTAGAATTCTGTAGATGAGAGCAGAAATTATTAAAGTACGATTTTGAAAATAGTAGATATCAAACTCTTGCAAAACAACATTTTTGTCAGCTAATTGTAAATGAATGAGAAACATATGGATTAAGTTTCCATCAAAAACACACACATTTATAAATTCAAGAAAAATTTGTTTGGCAGAAGTCTATTTTTATTTTGCCAATTTCAAAATATTTGAAAATAATTTGAATGTTTATTTCAAACATAAAAAGTCATAGGATATTCATTATTACAAACTCAAAAAGGAGAAAAAACCTATAAAGTGACATCTACAAAAATAAGCAAATACAGTTGTAATTTTGATATCCCCTTGGATTATTTCAAATGTAATTACCTGAAGGGGAAGAACATCGTGTTCTGCAAACCAGAAGCATGTTGGAAAACTCAGGAAATTATCAAGAACCCAAGACATGAATCTATGCTGCTTACTCTCAAATAGGAAAGGGCAGAATCTTTCCAAATAACTTAAAAATATACTTCATATTACTAATAGCATTTATTGAATTTACTACAAGAGAATAAGATGTACTGTGTACCATTGGTTTCAAATACTAATTAGCCAGTTTGACATTAGCTCTTACAAAATTAAACAAGATTAAATTGGAATTTGATTAGAAATAGTGGTAAAAATACAAGGTGATCATACTAGTCAGAACTTTTTTGGTTTAGTAGTAGAAACCCTCTTAATATATTTTAGATGAAAACATTAAATTTTTTAATAGAACAGGAGTACATTGAGTCGTACAATTGGGAAATACAGATCTTGGGCTGAATTCTGTCAAAGGAAGGACCAGGGGCTCACTTCCTGAGTCTTATTTCCCTTCTCTGTGTTGGTTTCTCATGCAGTGTTTACAAAATATCTGTGAAAAACTCCTAGCTCCTGGGTTCCCAACAGAATAGGATTAGGGGAACAAACTCCTCCTTTTGGACAATTTTGTCAAAGAGCCTAAGGTGGTGCAATGATACTGTGTGATATGTTCATCTGCTCCCATGCCTCATTCATGGATGAAACCCTGGCAGCCTAGGGAGTAAGGAGCAGGATCAATGTCAGCCAAAACAGATAGATTGAGGGCAAAGGCATTGGTTTCCCAATAAGTAGGCTGATAGTTCCAAAAAGAAATGAGAAAGAATATTGAATAAGGAACCTCAGGGATTCACAGGGAAGAACGCTTGATTTTCTCCCAATACTATCTACAACTTCTATAAAACTGTTGTTATTATTCTTTTCCAATACAATGTACTATATGAGTTGTTTTTTCTAAAACATGACAGAATGAACGATTTAATGTTCCTTGTTTGGGAACATTGCATTTTCCTTCAAAACATTCTAATGTGTTTTAATTGAACAGGGCTAGGGAAAGTGAACTCTTCCCTCCTGGAACTTTCTTAGATTCTTTTTGTTTCTCTTTCAGATTGTTTTATGATCCTCTTTCCTCTCCCTCCTCAATCTATCAATGAGGCTGGGGTGGGAAGCCTGAACCTAGGTGGTGGCTTTCCTAGGACATCTTGACCTCAGAAAGGTTGGGGCTGAGGCAGACAGGCAGAGGTCTCAGAGAAGGAAGATATGGATAGGGTGACAGGCTAGTTCTGCTTAGAATTGAAGAGCTATCTCTCCTTGATTTCCTTTTTTGAACTACAATCATCACCAGAGTGGTAATTAAGAGAGTTGGTCAGTCAGATGGGGACAGACACAGGGGAAAGGAGTCTAGGAAATAATCTGGTCAATCTCTAAAATATGTGAAGTGAGTTGTAAAATCTCATGCTATGCAATGAGATAAAAATACTCACTGGACAGGGTTTTGGGCTGGGTTTTGGACACAGCCCTGGTTAGTGATAAAATCTATCCCCTGGGTAAAGTCTATTCTCTCTGTAATCAGAACAGGGCTGCCTGAGGATTCTAAGATTGTGCTCATCATTTTTGTATCTTCTTTGATGACAGGAATACTGGTCAAAGAAGTTACCCTCTATGTGTGGTTTCAAAAAGGAAAGATCTTCATGGAAAGACCTAGAATATACCAGAAAGGTAATGAGGCTGGGTTTCTGTGTCACTATGTTCCATGTGAGTGACTAATAAAACAGATATTCTAAATTCTTTCTTCACTTGCAGCAGGGAGATACTTAATCCTGGAATATTAGTGCCTTTTAGATCTTGAGTATTTGCAAGTACTTCAGAAATGAGACCACAGGGAAATGATAATGAAAAACCGAAGCACAATTCAAATCCTTAATAACCAGAGAAGCATTAAAATCATTGCTATTATAATCAGGTTAAGGGCTTATCTTGGTATCATTTGAAAACTAATGATTTAACTCATGTACTTAAGGAAAAAAAGAAACAATATTTATTTTAAAGAAAGAAAGAAACAAAAAAGAAAAGGAAAGAAAGAGAAGAAAACCCTTAAGTATTTTTTTTTAAGTATAGAAAAAATCAGGGTATGTATTAGCTATTTGCTTTGTGGCTTCTTGAACACCTTAAAAAGGAATATTTTTCATGGACAGAAAAAATTAGGTGTGATTAAAAAAAATAAAGTCTCAAGAGTGTTTTCAGATATTTTTGTCAGATTTTGTAAGAATTCTATTTGCATAACTTTAAGCAATATAAGCCTTGTGGCTGTACTGCATTCCATTGTAACAAACCCGGTGGACGATATCTGTTGGTAGACCTTCATCCACACGTTTATGCCTTCATTTGTACCACCCATAGAGTGAAGCAGTATTTTTGTTATTCCTATTTTATTTTGTAAATAACTCAGGAAATATTTACTTTGCCTAATAGGTGTAGTCTGGTAATGTTTATTAACCATTGAATCATCTTGCCACCTTCATTTCATGGAAGTCTTGCATGTGGAAATATGTCAACACTTAAGCACTGACTACTCATTAATTTAACATTTATTTTTCTAGTATAATAGACACATCATGAGTCAAACAATGACAATAATACTTGCTAACATTTCTCCAATGCTCTTCCAGGTAACAGTAATTATTCTAAGTATTTTACATGTCTGAACAGATTTATTCCTTAAGGCAACTTAATGAAGTAGTTAATTATTATTCAAATTTCACTATGAAGACAATGAGCACAGAAAGGTTAAGTAATGGCTGAAGGTCATGCGACCAAATAAAATCCCACCATGTTCTTTGCTACATTTAATTTTCTAAAGCAGTTTTGAACATGTATTAAATAATGATGCTTAAGGGGCACCTGATGGCTCAGTTGGTTAAAGGTCATGGTCTCACGGTTCATATGTTCAAGTCCCGTGTTGGGCTCTGTGCTGACCTGGAGCCTGCTTCAGATTCTGTGTCTCCTTCTCTCTCTCTACCCTTCCCCCACTCATGCTCTGTCTCTCTCTCAAAAATAAACATTAAAAAAATTTTTTTAAATGCTTGAGTCTGTGAAATAAAATTATTGTTTACAGCAATCTTTGTAATTAATGTATGTTAAGCAATCATGTGACATAAAATATACTAAAATTGCTTTAAGAGGAGTATCTTCTTAAAATTGAGAAAATGAGAAACAAAAAATAATGCTAAATATTTTCAAAATGTATACATACATCGTTTGTCTAGCTTAAAGTTGGAATAACATCATTTGATAAAGAATTCACAATCATTCAACAGACCTTTATTAGAGACTTCCCTTCTTGCTGATTTTTGGGTAAACTTGCATATGTAGGCATAGTGTTTTATTTTATTTTATTTTTAAAATTTTTTAGTGTATTATTATAGACAGAGAGAAAATTCCCTCTAAGTAGATGGAATGATTATGCTCAATTTTTTTTCTTTTTTTTGTCCCCTTCTGTCCCTTTATATTTATGTAAAATATTTATATTTATGTAAGATATTATGTAGTATATCTTTTCTGATATAACTCAGGTAATCAAAATTTCTCAAAGGTTATTAAAATGCTTTGTTCCATTGTAATAGTAAAGATTTACTTGCTTTAAAGATAGGGTTTATCCCACTCTCCTTGATCAGACTTGCTGCGGACAGGAAGCCACAGTCAAGGTAAAAAGTCAAGTGAATGATTTGTTTTCTCTTTCACTACTTTATAATTCTACTTGTTTTTTCTAATTTTGGCAACAGAGGTTTCTGTCCCCATAAAGATCAAGGTACAGGGAGGGATGGGAGGGGCGACCGTTATACTCTTTTGTGCCTAAAAATATTCTGAGGCTGATGTTGCCTTTTCTCCTGTGGACCCTTTCTTGTCTTCCCTTCCTTACCCTGGTGTGATGTGTCCTTCTCTGGCTCTTCATTTGCTTCTTTTTCAGCTTCGGAGCATCTAGTTTTTCTTTACCTAAGCCTGTCTGTCCCTTTGGGCAAACTTCTCGAATACACACACACACACACACACACACACACACACACCCTTTTAGTGGTTCATCTTCAGCAGATAACCATGCTTTCATCTCACCCTTTAAATTTTTTAGGCAGAGCCCAACATCAGTTGACTTTGTCTACCAATTGTAAGAAACACATCTGATGCTCCCTGAGTTATCCTGTTGAGCTACTCTTTCTAGGTTTGAGGTAAGGAAAGGTATATCCACGCTTTCCCTTTCCTCTCTAAATAATCATATTAAACATATTTATCCTTTGTTTTCCACCAGTCTAGGGGTCAAAAATGGTCACCTCACCCCTCCTGCAATAGGCAGAACTGTCTAAGAAAACTTTCAAAATCAAACTCTCTCAAATATGAGTTGGGGAGGGGATTGTTATGAGGTTTTAGGTAACAGATTTGTAAATTCTGCATAGAGACGAGGAAGGCCTTTGGAATGTGATATTGTCTTTTGGTATTTCAGCCAAGTATTTTAGTCCCATGCTCTGTGTGTGTGTGTGTGTAATTTTGGTGGCCAAATATCCTGAAGTCCTACTCTGGTCAGAAATTGGACTAAGCCCTAGATCAATTGCATTAGTGCTTCCCCTCCAAGGCACACACCTTGGCTGGGAGCAGCCCCTCACATAATCAGCATCTGCCTCACTGAGAAGTGCAGCAAATATAGCAGTAACATTAATTCGCTTTAAAGTGAGTTAATAGTATATCAACAAGTAGATGAGAAAGAGTGGATGAAACAAATCCAACAATAAAATGAGGCCAACAGGGGCACCTGGGTGGCTCAGTCGGTTGGGTGTCTGACTTCAGCTCAGGTCATGATCTCACAGTCTATGGGTTCGAGCCCTGCATCAGGCTCTGTGCTTACAGCTCAGAGCCTGGAGCCTACTTCCAAGTTAGTGTCTCCCTCTCTCTCTGCCCCTCCTCCACTCTCTCTCTCACTGTCTCTTAAAGTAAAATAAAGACATAAAAAAATTTTTTTTAAAATGACGCCAACATTCAGCTCTGATATCTTCCGATATGTGACCATGCAGACTAGATCTGTAAGTTCAAGCCAAGCAGAACCCAGCTCCTCTTCTTAGAATGGCATTACTGCTCTGTGTGTGTGTGTGTGTGTGTGTGTGTGTGGTGTATATCTATCTATCTATCTATCTATCTATCTATCTATCTATCTATCTATCATCTATCTATCATCTATCTATCATCTATCTTTCTACATGTATTCCTGAAAATAGGAAAACGAAAGACACTTAGTCAAACATACACAGTGTTAGCCAGAGTCTTCAAGTCCTTTTTAATTAAAGGCCTAGAATCCCAGCTCAAACAACTCACTCTAATAAAACAAATATAATTTGTTGCTGAGTAGTGCGGGTGTAGCTCTCCACACAGGGCCAGCAGCAGCAGCTCAACTGATACAATTTGGAGCCTTCTGTTCTCCTTTCACTCATCCTTTCCTGCCTGCATCTCCTTATGAGTTGACTTCCATATCTTCTCCATCAGGCCATCTTCTTCACAGCACCAGAACCATAAGGCAAGAGGTTGCTCTTATAAAAAATCCTAAGAGGGAACTATCGGTATAGGAACTCTGATTGACTGGGCAGCGGCATGCACCTATGAATGCTGGAGAAACTCCAACCAGGAGAGAGCAGGGGAGGAGTTTACTGAGGAAAGTGGAGGCACAATGTATGAATTTGCAAAGGCTGCCATGATAGAATATTACAAACTCAGTAGCTTAAAAACCAGAACTGCATTACCTTATTTTCTGACATCTAGAAGTCTGAAATCAAGATGTCAACAGGGGTGTTTTCTTCTGAGGCTCTGATAAAAGGATCTCTTCCAGGCTTCTTTCCTTGGTTTATGGGATGACCAGTTTTTCCCTGCATCTCTCTTCACACTGTCTGTCTTTTATCTTTGCCTGTCTCTGTGTTCCAATTTTCCCTTTTTATATGACTCCGATCATATTGGATTAGGGTCTACCCTAATAAACTCATTTTAAATTTTATTTCTGTAAAGACCCTGACTTCAAATAACATCACAAGCCATGGTAGCAGGGGTTAGGGCTCCAACATATATTTTTTTTGAGGGGGGCACAATTCAACCCATACACACTGTTCCTTAAAAAGTGGGGTGGTCAGAATTAACCTTGAGGAGACAAATTTCAACTATCATACTATACACATATGTACTCTATGGCAACTAGAATTGTCAATGTCAATAAAAGCATTTAAGGAGATTGCTATCATTCTTTTTCTTCTTTCTCTTCAAATGTATAGATAAACTTAGATTTTCCTTATATTTGTACTTTTAAAATGTATATCTGCTGTATAGGTAAACCACATCTTCTTGATCCATCCATCAGTTGATAGACACTTAGGCTCTTTCAATGTTTTGGCTATTGTTGAGAGTGCTGCTATGAACATGGGGGTACATGTGCCCCTATGCATCAGCACTCCTGTATACCTTGGGTAAATTCCTAAAAGTGCTATACAATGGAATACTACATGGCAATGAGAAAGAATGAAATCTGGCCATGTGTAGCAACATGGATGGACCTTGAGAGTGTTATGCTGAGCGAAATAAGTCAGGCAGAGAAGGACAGATACCATATGTTTGCACTTATAGGAGGATTAGGAGGAACTTAACGGAGGACCATGGGGGAGAAGAAGGGGGAAAATAGTGGCGGAGAGGGAGGGAGGCAAACCATGAGAGACTCTTGAATGCTGAGAACAAACTGAGGGCTGATGGGGGTGGGGAGGATGTGAAGGAGGATGATGGGCATGGAGGAAGGCACTTATGGGGATGAGCATTGGGTGTTATATGGTACCCAACTTGACAATAAACTATTAAAAAAATTACAAAATGAATTCAGAAATATAAACAAACAAACAAACCACAAATACCAGAGAACCAACCAGGTGAGATACTGTTGTTATTAAAGTTACATATGTACACATCTATACTGTCAAAAAATATATATGTATATCTGATCTTCTTATATTTGTGTATATTTGTATTCTTTCTAGTCCCAAAAGAATCCTGCTGCTTGGTGATTTTTTTTTGCATATATATCCCCTGAAAATTTTGTTTCATTTTACTTTAAATGTTTTATTTCAGTCTGTTAGAAGAAAAAATATAATTAAAACTAATGGTTCATTATAATTATTTGTATGTTCAAATAATCTTACAAAATCCATTTTTAATCAAAACATGTATAAAGAAAATAGCAAGATGCATTTCTTCCATATATCCATCTAAACATTTACTCCAGAGTTTCTAACTTAAACAGGATTTAACGCCTCAGTTGAAATATACAATTACTTCAATAAAATCGATGAGATTTGTTTCACAAAAATCTTACCACACAGATTGAATAGTCAATTGCGTAAGTTGGTATGCGTTATTCTTTCTTATTACTTCTTTAACTGTAAAGTCCAGATCTTAGTCAATCACAACAAATTGAGTATATTAATAGAATGAATGAAAGAAATGACGAGTCATCCATCAAGTAAAACAAAACAGTAGCCTTGTCTTTATTTTCCCTAAAAGAAAAAGATAGAGGGCAATTACGAGATAATACAGAAACATACACACACATATACACACATACGCGCACACACACACACACACACATTTAGAATCTATTTCCCATTAAAGCAAAGCATTGTTTATTCTGATGTTCTGCCATGATTTTATAGCATTTTTGAAACATAATTAAAAATGGCAAAATATTTAAAGTATACATCATGATATTTTTTATACAAATACATTGTGAAAGGATTCCACTATCTAGTTAATTAACGCATCTTTTGTTTGTTTGTTTTTCTGGGTTTTTATGAGCAAGAAAATCTAACAATATGAGTTTGCTTGATATTTAACCACTTCAGAATAAATACGTGATGTAATTTAAATATAATATCAAGTGGTTTGTTTTTAAATTTAATAGTTATATGTCCATAATGTTTTTATTTGTTATTAGAAACTTTCTTCTCAAATAATACTCTTCAGAACAAAGTTCCTTCTGGAGATGATATAAATTATTTATTGCCAAAAGATATGCCCCCACATCATGCTGTGATGTTCATCTTACTTCCAGATGTTTACATCATCCCTCCTTACACAAAACAGTCGCTAGAGAAGAACCACGTCAGAAACTTGAAAAGCAAATACCTAGGCTTTGGTACTTTCTATCAATAGATTTATACAGATTGAAATGGATGTCTCCAAACTCCCTTCCTATTCCCAAGATTCTAGAATCCTCCTTGTTTTTTTTTTTAAATTTTTAACATTTATTTATTTTTGAGAAAGAGAGACAGAGCACGAGCAGGAGAGGGCCAGTGACAGAGGGACACACAGAATGCAAAGAAGTCTCCAAGATCGGAGCTGTCAGCACAAAGCCCATAGTGGGTCTTGAACCCACAAACTGAGATCATGACCTGAGCTGAAGTACGATGCTTAACTGAGCCACCCAATTGCCTCTGTAATCCCCCTGTTTTAACTGCATGGTAAAAGACTGCATGAAGGCAATTGTATTGTGATCCCACAATTAGCATCATTGTCACATGTAGGATTAGTCATTGTTAGCTTCAAGATGTCTGATGTTATGATATAGCAATTTAAATGTAGCTAGACTTCATTTTCTGGAGTCAGTTTTATCATTTTAATAGGGAAGCATACTATGTTGTGTGAAATATAAAAAAAGCATAGCCCACCTCTTTGGGGAGGACACAGAGATAGGAGATTAAGTCTGCCTCAAACAATTCATCAGTTCGCTGAAGGTAAACCTAGGCTTCACAGAGATCTGACTGAGCACCAGTTTTCAGCTGCATTATCTTCCAGAGCCTCTCATTTTGGGACAAGATAACTGACATTTTATAGGCTAGAACTTCCCCTCTATACAATGGGAATTATAATAACTATTCACATTGTGGTGAGAAAAAAAAAAGGGAAGCAATGGCAGAAAGATACCTGGCTTATGATAGTTTCCTAAATGATTATTTTCTTCCTTTACATTTACATTAACACTTAAAAGAAAAATTATCTAATAATTTAAAACAACTTACTAGAAGTGCTTCAATACACTTCTATTTACTCTGTCACTCTTTAAATGATGTTTTGGGGCGTCTGGGTGGCTCAGTTGGTTAAGTGTTCGACTCTTGGTTTTGGCTCACAGTTCATGAGTTGGAGCCCCACATCCAACTCTGTGCTGACACTGTGGAGCCTTCTTGGGATTCTCTATTCCCCTTCTCTCTCTGGCCCTCCCACATGTTCTCAGCTTCTCTCTCTCTCAAAATAAATACATAAAAACTTTGAAAAATGATGTTTTGATTTTTAATCACAAACATAAAGGCTTGTACAATTCATAGCTATCATGGAAGAATAGAAAAAGGAAAGATGTAGAAAATAATTAATAATAACCAATTGATTAACAATTAATTAATGATGAATTAATTGCACTGCATGTTGACAAAAATTGCATTTAAAAGAAGTATATTTACTGTATCATACAATTTAGTGTTGCTATGGTTCTATTAGAATTAATTACTGAAGAAATATATGGCCTTGATCTAAGGATTACTGATATTCTCAATTTATCATAGAAGAACTGACATAGATTATTGACAAATAATTTGATATGTTTCCTGTATATGCTCTTTTTGGATTTAGCATTTGAAAATATTTGTGGAAAAAATATTAAATGTGTCTATATACTTGCACAAACTTGAATTGTGGAAAATTTGAAGAAAAACATTCGAAAGTATGTTTAATATTTTAATATTCTAAAACATGGAGTACTGAATGACATAGTTCATATTATTACTATATTAAATATTATCAGCCTACATTACTAAATATATAATTGTATTAAATACATTGTTTTTATACAAATAATTAGTACTCACCTGTTTAACAACCTGAACTTGTATATAAGAATGAACAGTTATTTTGAAATATTTTTCCCCTATCCTACTGATTTTGTGGTAAATTCTTGAAATATACATTATTTAGAAATATCTATGCAAAAAGTAACTCACAACGAGAATTAAAATGTGCAGACACATATTGGGCATTACAATAGTCAAGGCAGAAATTGATGTAAGACATTAATTTCAGTATTTAGTACAGGAAAGAATAACAGGAATAAAAATCATATCCTTTCCTTTAATAATAAGTTTATTTGATAACTGAAATTTGCAAGCATATAACTTCTTGGACCTAACATAATTGAGATTCTGTTCATCTCTCATTATAAAACTGAGAGAGATCCTGAAAACCGATAACTTTCAAAGAATAAAAATCAATTTAATTCTTGTGCTTGTAAAGATGGAGGTATTCAAGATTACTAAAAAATGTGATATTACTCTTTCAGATTTACTATCTGTGAAACACAAATGTCATTGGTGCATAATGAATGATTTTAACAATCAGTTAGGTGGCTGAATTTATATCAACTACTGTGATTTATTATATTAACTTTATAAAGTAGAAAATTAGTATGATTAAATTGTTAAAATTCATTTCTACACACAAACATATAGATTTTTTGATAAATATCTTACCTTCTCTGGTTTTAGTTCAAAAAATGATTAATAATTTGAGTGAGTTGCTTTTTATAGCTCAACCCCTATGAAGAAAGATTTTATGATAAATTACCATACTGGGCCAAATGATATATTATAAAACCAAGGTTTTATTTTTGAATGATAACAAAAGACATGTAATTAAAATGGGACACAGAATTGGCCTTAGCACTCATCCCTGGAGAATCTTGTTTATATTTTTTCTTCCAAAGATGAGTTCTCTTTTAGGTTTACCATTTCTTAAGCCAGTTCCCTAATCACGTCAAAATATTTTCATGATCTTGTGATTTTTCTGTAAAATCACTTGTGTATGCACACCTCACACACACACACACACACACACACACACAGATAACTTCTTTGTTCACACTTTTTTTGCCCTCTTAGAAAATATACAGACAGACTACCATAAGTTTTCCATGACTGTCTAACAATGATTTATATTTGCCTAAGAAGTTTTTTCAGGTTTTTAGTAGCATTTCAATGGGGTTTCTTGGTAAGACCTCAAGAGCTATCACACAGCAGTTTCTACTAATTAGAAAAAAAGAAAAGGAAGATAAGATTCTGTTTTAATCCCTTCAATCTACTATAACAAAATACCACAGACTGGGGGTTTATAAACAACAGAAATTGAGTTTTGGAGGCTGGAAGTCTGAGAACAGGGTGCCAGCATGGTCAGATGAGGGCTAGAGAACTCTGTGGAAACCCTTCACAAAAGTGCTAATCCCATTCATGAAGACTCCATCTTCATGACCTAATTGTCTCCCAAAGGCACCAGCTCCTAACAGCATAGTCATGGGCATTATGATGCCAGCATGTGAATTCTCGAGGGACACAAGATGGATAGATAACTAGGGTGGGAAAAGCACTCCCCAAGAAGGCCCTCCACGGGAACTGACTTTTGAAAGACATGTTGAAGGGTATGGAGGGGGCTCACCAGATAAACAAAAGTAATAAAATTCAGGTGGAAAGAGCAACTTGAGCAATGTTATGGAATCTAAGGCATGTTCAAGAAAGTGCAATTTTTTGTGTGTGATTAGGATATAAGGTGCATTTGGGATGAGTAACTGGGAATGCAGGCTAGATAACAAACTTATTTGTTTATTTAAAATGCCATCTTTACAAGCATTTTTTGGAAACTTTTAAAATTAAGAATTACACTTTTCTTTGTAACTCAGGACTTCTATACATAGAGTTAACTCTTCAGAAACAGACAAGACAGTTCTTGCTCTGCATGATCCTGATGGTTCTATAGGTCAGAAATCCAATACGGGGCTCACTGGGCTAATATTCAACCCAGTTACTAAGTGCTGATACGACTGTATTTCTTTCTGGAAGCCCTAGGAGGAAAATCTCTTTCCTGGCCTTTTCCAGTTTCTAGAGAGCAGTCACATTCCTTGGCTTATGGCACCTGCTTCCATCTCTGAAGCCATAGATGGATCAAGTTCTTCTACTACAATCTCTCTGGATCTGTAACAGCAGGAAGATCGGGAGATATTTGGTGTGTATAAAAGCTCATGATTACATTGGGTCTACCTGGATAATAATCTGCTTGTCTCAAGTTTTTTTAAACCACATTTACCAAGTCCCTTTTGTCATGGAAGGTAATCTACTTATCAATTCCTGGGACTAGCATATGGGCATCACTGGAGGACCGATTATTCTATTTAGTACAGTCTATTTTTGGTCCCTTAAAATTTACATCTGTCTCCTGCACAAATTTCACTCATGGAACCCAAGTTCCTCAACAGTCTAACTCATTAAACTACCAACTAAATGTTCCAAATCTTATTTAAATCTCATCAGTTCAAAAGTCCCAAATGTCATCATCTAAATGATACTTTAAGAATGGGTAAGGCTTTGAGCTTAATCTATCCTGGAGTTTAACCTATTTAAATAATTTCTTTCATTTGTGAATCTATGAAAGTAAAGAAACACATTACCTGCTCCTGAAACACATTGGTATAACAGGCATAGGATAATAGTTGCAGACAGGAGAAAATTTAAATAAGGAGAAAACTGGGGTGCTGGGTGGCCCAGTCAGTTAAGCATCTGACTCTTGATCTTGGATTAGGTCATGATCTCATGGTTCATGAGATGGAACCCCATGTGTAGCTCTGTGTTGACACCATGGAATCTGCTTGGGATTCTCTCTCTCTGTCTCTCTCTGCCCCTCTCTTACTCTCTCTCTCTCTCTAATAAGTACATAAACTTGAAAAAAATGTAAAAATAAAGAGAAAATTAAAGGAAAAAGGGAGGCATGGATCCCTCAAATTTCTAAATCCAGCTGGGCAAACTCCATTAGGTTTCAAAGTCTGGGAATGATTCTCTGTAGTTTTCAACCTCTCCTTCAGGCTTGTGGCTTCCTCCACTGAATCATCTGTCCCCCCCTTTTCATGAAATATGGCTGGTGTTTGCAGCTGAGGAGTTTTAGCAGATTGTTTCCTGCCAGTAGAATTTTAGGGTTTCCATGGCCTTTTTTTCATTTTATATTTAATCCCTTTTAGTTTACACTGGTCTTGTTTCTTACAGTATAAAATTAGCAAGAACCTTGTGGATCCCATGTATGTCACAGAAATTCAGTCCATTAGACAAGAGACTTTCCCACAGATATATCTTTGATGGTTAGTTCTCTACTTTTGACTGCTGACATATCTGAGGAGGTAACACCCTTCAATTTCCTAGAACTTCTCTCCTTTTTGGGGAGATCTTCCTGTCACACTCTTAATTTCTTCAAAGAGCCTCTTGTAGGACAGACTATTCTGACCCTTTGATCTTTTCGAGGTAATAGGAAAAGATTGTTATAGCCGCATCTTCAGTTTTTCCTTTAGATCTTACATTTCTGAAAGTAAATCTCTTAATTTTAGCATCTTTTGCAGTCTGGATAGGCTAACAACTTCCCAAATCATCACCTTTTGGTCCCTTTTGTGTATTCATTCTTCTCTCAGTTTATTTCCTCCTCCTTGCATTTCACTATGAGCAGCAAAAAGAAACCGAGCTGCTTCTTCATCTCTTTGCTTAAGCAGCTCCGCAGCTAGGGGTGCCTGGTTAAGTGTCCAACTTCGGCTCAGGTCATGATCTCACGGTTAGTGAGTTCGAGCAATGTGTCGAGCACTATACTGACAGCTCAGAGCCTGGAGCCTGCTTCAGATTCTGTGTCTCTCTTCTCTCTCTGCCCCTGCCCCACTCATGCTCTGTCTGTCTCATAATTATTAATAAATGTTAAAAATTTTTTAAAAAATCTCCTCAGCTAAATATTCCACAAAATTGCAGGAGACAATTCTGCTAAGATTGCTGTCACTGTATAATACAGAAAACTTTCTTCTAGTTTTCAATAATAATGTGTTGCTTATTTCCTACTGAATCCTTACCAAAAGCATCTGCTATGTCCATATTTCTACTAATATCTGAGTGTGATGATTTTGGTATTCTCGAAGGTACTCTATGTTCTCTATACAAGGCCTTTCACTCCCTTCTGAGTCTTCACTAGTAAAGTCACTAACATCCATATTTCTATGACAGCATGGTCAAGGCAATTTAAGCTGGTTTTGATAATGCTCCTCAAAATGAACACACTGACTAATTCCAAAGTTACTTTGACATCTTTTTAGATATTTGTTATAGCAGTATCTCACCTTCAGGTACTAAAATCTGTTATCATTTTCTGTTGTTGCCATAACAAACTCCCACATATAGTGGCTGTTAAAAATCACAAACACAGGGCACTTGGGTGGCTCAGTCTGTTGAGAGACTGACTCTTGATTTCAGCTCAGGTCATGAGCTCACAGTTCCTGGGATAGAGCCCCGAGTCAGGCAGAGCCTACTTGGGATTCTCTCTCCCTCTTGCTGTCCCTCCCCCACTCATACTCTCTGTCTCTCTCAAAAATAAATAAATAGACATTAAAAAAAGAAAAACAAACACAAAAGCACAATCTTACAGCCACCAACACCATTTTCCTAGCAATGGTCCCTAAATAGAACAAAGGCTGTCTTTGTTCCCCGAAGGTTCAGCTATGCCCACTTCTTCTAAGGAACAGAATCATAGTGATTTTTCTCTCTTCAGAAATCATATTTTGCTCACAGCCTGCACTATTGAATGCTACTTACCCTGTGCTTTGATGTGTCATCATTTATCTTTACAATGTATGTCAAGTTATCTTTAAAAAAAATTTGGTGGGTGGGGGGATGCCTGGGTGGCTTTGTTGTTTAAGTGTCTGACTTTGGCTCAGGTCATGATCTCACAGCTTGTGGGTTCCAGCCCTGCTCCGGAGTCTGTGCTGACAGCTCAGAGCCAGGAGCCTTCTTCAGATTCTGTGTCTCCCTCTCTCTCTGCCCCTCCCCCACTCAGGCACTGACTGTCTCTTGAAAATAAATAACATTAGAAAATTAAAAAATAAAAGTTACAAACAGAGAGAGAGGGAGGCAAACCATAAGACACTCTTGGATACAGAGTACAAACTGAAGGTTGGTGGGGGTGGGGTGAGAGAAAAGTGGGTGATGGACATTGAAGAGGGCACTTGTTGGGATGAACAGTGGGTGTTGCATGTAAGCCAATTCAACAATAAATTATATTAAAAAAATTAAAAAAAGGTTTTGAAAGTTTATTTATTTATTTATTTTTGAGAGAGACCATACATGCATGCAAGCAGGGGAGGGTCAGAGAGAAAGGGAGAGAGAGAATCCCAAGCAGGCTTTGGGCAATCAGTGCAGAGCCCGACATGGGGACTGATCTCACAAACCATGAAATCATGACCTGAGTCAAAATCAAGATTGGATGTTTAATAGACTGAGTCACCCAGGCAACCCTCAAGTTATCTTAATACAATTAGGTATCCAAAGATAGGAATTTTAGGCATTCTTAGCATTTCTTATGGTGTTTTCATATGGCTGTTACTCCGATTCCATTTGTGAATGATATTGCAAAACGTGACAGATAGCAGAATGGTTGAAGGAGGGAAGTTTCCTTTAGGAGGTAATTTTTAGAAAGTCAGAATACTTTACTAACATCAAGACATTATGCATGTTTAAATAATAACGTTGTTACTTTCTAATTGATGATGGCTATAAAGAAAATATAAAATATAAATAAAATATTTTAGTTTATAAACTCTTTTAAGATGTATCATCTCATTTGATCTTTATACATACACACAGATACTCTTACACAGAAGAGGAAAATAGAGTCACACGTAGATTTCAGTTGTGTTTGTTGACATGCACACTGTCAAGAAAGATGTTAGGAGCAAAACAGAAGCATTAATCCAAGACATATGATTCTAAAAGCTGTGTTTTTCCCACTATTCTATATGTTCTCCTTTCATGTAGATTTTAGAATAAATTGGTACCATTTGTGCCATTATGTTGAGTTTCTTGAGAAATGGGGAGAGTACAGGAAGGAATAATTAATTTTAGAGACTTTATTTTTGGTTTAATCAGTGAAAATATGGTAATGTTGTATTTGCCAGAGAAAGCAATTATTTTCATGAGAAAGGAGGTCACATCATGAACAGTTGAGTTAAATCACTGTAGTGAAAGAGTACTGACTAAAGTGTTCATTTTTTAAATGTTCAATACACTTTGATAATTTATTATTATAATGCCTTAGATTGAGTACTTTTTGAAGTTGTTATAAAAGCACATTATTAATTATAGGTTGTGCCTAATAGATAGTAAAGATAGTCTCAAAAGTTAGAAAGAAGTCATAGTATTAAAAGGTAAATTATGGAAAATAGATAATTAAATGGGTCAATGAGCAATCTTGGTTTGGAGGCTCATTACTATTTGAGAAATACAAAGGAAAAAGTTTGACATTCCAACATATGAATCAGAGTGCATATCATGAAATATTGAAAACTAGAAATCAGAGAGGAAATAACTGATAGTGCTCAATTAAAATGCATACAGAGGTTTAGAGAAACTCCAAAATTCTGCTTTCATTTTCTTTTGCTTCTTCAGCAGAAGAGTCCAGCTAATGAGAATATATATATATATTAGTGTCATATTATGTGATCTTGTGATTGATTGTAACCATGTGACTTATTAAACTCTCTCATGGATGTAAAGCCAACCCCTTGCAATTTCACTTCTAAATTAATACGTTTGCATTAACTTCCATAAAATCGTCTCTTATTAATTTTTTTTTCTGAATCAATTTATTGCCTACAAGCAACATAAATTGTCTCTGGTTAACTTTGTTTTTTAAAATTTTTTTTAAATGTTTTTTAATTTATTTCTGAGAGAGAGAGAGAGAGAGAGCCTGAGCAGAGGAGGGTCAGAGAGAGAAGGAGATACAGAATCTGAAACAGGCTCCAGTCACAGAGCGTGAAGCAGAGTTGGAACCCACAAACCGTGAGATCATGACCTGAGCCGAACAACTAAGCCACCCAGGTGCCCCTACTCTCTGGTTAACCTTTGCAGAAAAGTTATTTCTTAGAATCACATGAAGAAGTTCACAGAATTGGTATGAGGGTGGGGACCAGATTCATAAAACTGTAAATAATCAAAAGAATCTAGTCGGACCCTTCTTTTATATCCTGGTACAAGGACCTTTTCCACAAGACTTTCAATGCTGACAGCACTGCCATATGAATAATTTCTTCACTGCTCATAGTGCCTGGTTTCCTGTTCCATTTTAGGTAGAAACATGTAATTGGCCAAGCCTAACAGGAGGTAAGGAAAACAAATAGATTTTAAGCGTGGGTAACACTTTAGACATGAATACTGAACCTGAAGACTAGCTTGAAGACATTCTTTCCTCTAAATGCTGTCATATGTAAATATGTTAAGCAACTCATCACTGTCTTCATTAGCTATTGATTAAAAACAACAACAACTGAGTGGAACAAGGTCAAGTGTAAAGTCGTGGGACTTGTCCTTTAAAGTCACTATCAGATGATATTATGAAAGACTCTGATGGATGCATTTTGGAAATACAGATCTGTAATGTTTGTGTAGGTGTTCTAAGCCGTTGGAGAGGTGTCAATATTCTTCCAGGGCTTTAAAATACAGACATTACTTTCACATATTAGAGGACAGAAAACCTTCCTCAGAATCTGCATGATTTATGTGGTAGGAGAAATGGCTTGGCCCTAAGTATTTTACTATTCAGATTTATCCATTTATTTGAGTAGTTGAGTTCTTTTGATATGCCACATCCCATCCCAAGTTATATGGTGTATAATATATAATAAGATATATTATATACATTATGGTAGACAAAACTGTACCAGTATTACGTGGTTAGAGGAAGGGCTATCCTTCCACCTAATTAATATTTCTTTGGTTCTCAACCTGCTTGAGAACTTCTTGGGTGACTTCTGAAACTGGCTCCTGTACCCAGAGGGCAGAAAGACAGAAAAAAAGAGTCAAGGCCATTCCAGACCGCTAGGTGGCAGGTTTAATAAACAAGAGAACTTACATATGAGACATCTTGGGTGGCTGCAAGACAAGTGGATTTCCCCACTTGCCTGTGACAATCTTAAATATTTTTATAGAGGCCTTAATTGGGTCCAGTCACATATTCCGTCTAGGTCTTCTTGTGGCTACCTCCTGTGTCCTTGGGGCAGCCTCTGAGGGTGGGGAAGGCAAGTGGAACGCACATTTCACAGACAGGGGAAGGGGTTCAGCTCCAGGTCAACTGGAGGTCATGTCCTCTCAATGACTTCTCCTAACACTTTATGAAACCCTCAGAGCATTGAGGATTTTTCCCTTAATTTAGGGCCAGGCAGATACCATAAATTAAACAGAATTAAATAAGTCTGATTAGTCTTCACCTTTAAAAAGAAATACTTTCATTTCCATTTTATATTATCCTATTTTTATTTACTTATTTTAAAATGGTTATTTATTTTGAGAAATAGAAAGTGTGCATGCAAGCAGGAGGAGGGGCAGAGAGAGGACGGAGAGAATCCAAGGTAGCCTCCAGGCTGTCAGAGTGAAGCCCAAGGCGGGAGTTGATCCTTTGACTGTGAAATTGTGACCTGAGCAGAAATCAAGATGGACGCTTCACTGACTGAGCCACCCAGGTGTCCCAAGAAATACTCTTATTTTTAAAATGTTTTATCTTGGTTTTGATAAAGATGTAGATGTCTACAAAGAAATACTTCTTTACTCTTTAAAACTACAGGTATAGTGATAAATGTCAAGTGACAAGTTTAGAAGTAGAGAATATCAGGGCGTGGTAGGGACTGTGTTAAACAGAAGGCCACATTCTTTTCTTATTGGAAAGCTATCATACATATCTAGCCAATTGTCACGCAGACATGTAAGCCCAGTGTTGCCAGGTATTTTCAATTTTTTCAATAGAAGCCAGAAATCTCAGTTTTTATGTGAAATTTCCCAGTTTTAAATGATGGTAATATTTAAAAAAAAGAAACAGTTTTGGAGCCAAATAAAACATATCTGTGAGCCAAGTTCAGCCTTCAAGTTGCCAGTTTGCAACCTCTTCTAGAGACATGGGGCTGGAGCCTAACTACAATAGTGATCTGCCCAGTAATTGTTGCTCCCTGGGGACTCGTGGCTTTTTATAGAAACAGAATCTTGACATACCTATCCTGGCAGTCTGCCCACCTCTATCCAAATTCCATGGTGGCAAGCCAGTGTACTTCCTTAGAGGCTCTCACCACATAGACTTTAACCATTAACTTTCCCACCAGACCATGAATTTCTTAAGAGAAGAAAGTCTTTGTTCATGAGCAAATTGTATAGTAGCTGAGGTATGTTAATTACCATGAATAAGCCTCACTTTATCAATGGTTCTTCTATAGTAACATTTCCAACATTTCTTTCCCCTGTTCTAAGAGATGACCTTCCTGAAACACTGACTTACTTTTCTTTTAATGTAAAGAATGAAAGATAATTGTTTGACCTTTTGGTTAAGCAGTCTTTCTGACTAACTCAGAGGAAGAATTAATTCTTTACTCTTAAAGGCATAGAATAGTGGACAACAGACAAAATTGATATATTGTTTCAGGATCAGTAAACAGTTATTGAGTATATACTACATGCCCCAAAGTATCAGATGCAGAAGTAGCATGCCCAACGTGAGGAATAAGTGCCTGCTCCAAAGCCCCAATGCATGAAGGAACATGTGTCTGTCAGAATTGGCGCAGAGGTATCCCTATAAAGGTCTTGTTCCTAATCTGGGGTAAGAGTGGAATGTGTGCCTCATCTAAAGGATTTTTGCATCTTAGGTCCAAGGTCAAGCTGTGCTCCATTGGACCCTCACTGAGGGTGCTCAGAGACAGGATTGAATGTGTCCCCATAATTCCCATATCCCTAGATCTCTCTGCCACTTCTGTAAATCTCATCATGGACCTTGGACCACACACATATTTTTTAAAAAATTGAAAGAGGAAATCAATAAATGCCAAAAGTTACTTGTGCAAGATAGGTGTTTAGGTGCTCAATCTGGAATTATGATTTTAGACCAGTTTCCTTTCAGGAATACAATTCTTTTTTTTTTTTTTTAATTTTAAATGTTTTATTCATTTTTGTGAGAGAGAGAGACAGCATGAGCATGGGAAGGTCAGAGAGAGAGGGAGACACAGAATCTGAAGCAGGCTCCAGACTCTGAGCTAGCTGCCAGCACAGAGCTGGACGCGGGGCTTGAACTCATGAGTCGTGAGATCGTGACCTGAGCTGAAGTTGGACACTTAACCTACTGAGGCACCCCAAAGAAAACAATTCTTAAGTTAATGTTGTAGTAATAACTGTGTTCATAGAGTGGAGACTATATATGTTAGCTATTATTCGTGTGTTACTTTGTTAAAGCCTCACCAAAGATGGTCAGTGGATGATTATATGTGCTGTAAGCTTTACATCTGTTACCTTTTTATTTTTCACTAAAAAAAGTACATTATTATTACACTTAACATTAGAGAAAAATTAACTTTTTAAAAAATATTTATTCTTGAGAGAGAGAGAGGGACAGAGAGTGAGCAGGGGACGGGCAGAGAGAAGGAGACACAGAATCTGAAACGGGCTCCAGGCTCTGAGCTGTCAGCACAGAGCCCGAGGTGGGGCTTTAACCCACGGACCGTGAGATCATGATCTGAGCCGAAGTTGGATGCTTAACCAACTGAGCCACCCAGGTGCCCCAGGAAAATGAACTCTAAAGAGGCTTAAACATTTTCCTTAAATTTATCCTCCTGGTCAAGTAACCAAGCTTAGATTTGAACCCAACCCCATGAAAAGTCACAAGTTTTCTATTAACTACAAAGACTCCTTTATTGGGGGCTTGACAACAGAGAGGTGTCAATCCATAACCTTCCTAATGGCTAAAAAATTAAGTCCTTTAATCCTGAAGGGAGCGGGGGAATCTAGGCAGCCCATCATCATATTTGCCACAAATAAACATTTTGATTTTCTCTCATATGAGAAGAAGACTAGATATCAATGGTTGCTGTGGTTTTGGTGCAGCCATTTAATAATGTTAAGACTTCTGGATGCTTCTTTTGGTCTTTTATTGGTGTTTCTCTTGGTCTTTCTTTTTTGAAGGCATGATAGCAACTCCAACTCTTACCTTCAAGATAAGGAAAAGGGAGAAGGGTGGTACCAATGATCATGGTCTCCTTGATCATGGAACGTAAAGTCTTCCAGCTGCCTTCCTTTAATTCTTGTAGTCTGGAATTGGTCACAGGGCAAGGAAAATTGGCAAATTTAATAGTTCTCTGAAAAACAAAATTATCTTCATTGACTTAGATTCATTTTTTGAAGCTGGGAATTTTGTTGTCTGATGAGGTTTATTAGTAAGAGAGAAGCATGGAATTAGTGTGCTATAAACATAAAAAAGCAATATTTTCCACAAGTCACTTAATTCTTAATTTGTAACCACATTGATCCGTCAGCAATGTACACCTTATGGCCATACACAGGGCATCTGAACAATTGAGTGAGGAGAGGGATGAGATGGGACTTGGAAAACAACTGATGTTTTGCTCAACTCAATCCCTTGGAATCTATAGAATATGAAAAAAGATGAAGAATAAAGTGAAAATGGAACAGAGCATGGGATAATACTCTGAAGTTAGGTGGGAAAACCTACCTTATATGTAATAAGTAACACAAAGAATGACTGAAGAAATCCAGCTCTATCTATGAGAACTAGACTGTGCTTTCATTCATATCAATATCTGTGCACCATCAAAAACATTTAGCTTATTAGCTGTTTCTCAATGCCGATGTTTATTGGCATTGGTATTGGACAAGAGTACATCTGTGGTAAATTAGCCTAGGAAGGCTTGTAAATGGGGTCATAGAGTCCTAGTAATTCAGGATTGGAAAGGCGTTGGAAATCATTTAATGCAAACTCATCATTTTACACACAGGAAACTGAGATCAAGAAGGGACAAGTTGCCCAAAATAAACATAGGTATGAACTTCTGAAAAATTCTTTCTTTTTTAAAATTTCCATTAAGCAACAGTTGTTGGTTTTGCTGGTCTTGAACTTGTCTGTGGGCAAATCTGAGCAAAATGTGATTGTCACACACACACACAAAATGAAATGCTTCATTTGTATTCAGGGAAAAGAAACGCGGATAGTTTAAGTAATTTATATAAGATTGAAGTCTACTTCGTGAGCCAAAGAAATCAAACATTAGAAGTACCACCTTTTGACAAAGTCATTATTTTAAAATAATTGATATTATTACTGAATTCACAGAACAATTAACATGCTTCTGAATCAGCAAAATAAAACAGATATTTAAGCAAACATCTATTTAACTTGGTGATTTCCCAACATCTCAAATCTAAACATAGATTTCAATGGCAAAAGTTTGTTTAATGGGAAAACCTATCCAAAGAGAAACAATTTGTTTCATCTGTAGTGGGGAAATATCCATCTGCTATTAGGTTAGTACAGAAAGCCAAGAGTTTTGTAAAAATTTCCACTGGTTGGTTGTTGCTTGTTATCCAAGGGAAGTGACTCTTTGAAAAAAAATCCAGTAGGGGGGGTCAATTACTTTTAAAAGTGCTACTTTGGCAAAAATCTGCATAAGGATTGGGTAGTTCAATTAGTGAGCAACACTTTTCTGTCACTGGATGTGCTACATTTGGGAGTATAAATAGAGTTTCAGCACAAGGGAATTAGCATAGGTGAATTGTACAGTCTAAATAGCAAAGCCACTTGCAGTAGTGGCAGTTGTCACATGGACACTGAAGATGTGTGAAGCTTTGGGGGCATTAGGGTGGCTCAGTTGGTTAAGGGTCCAACTCTTGATTTCGGCTCAGGTCATGCATGGTCATGGTTCCATTATCAGCTCTGCCTCAGGCTTTGCACTGTCACTGCAGGAGCCTGCTTGGGATTCTCTCTCTCTTTCCCTCTCTCTCTGCCCTTCCTCCCCACTTGCTGTCTCTCTCTCTTTCTCTCTCTCTCAAAAAATAAAAAAAATAAATTAAAAAAAGATGTGTGATGCTTTTTAAGATTTATTTTTAGCTTATGTCAATTAGCAAACCATCCGAATTGTTACTTTGCATTTCCATTCCGTTCATCATTTCAAAAATATGTATTTTGTAAAGTTTATTTATTTATTTTGAAAGAGACAGAGAGAGTGCTAGCAGAGGAGGGGCAGACGGAGAGAGAGAGAGAGAGAGAGAGAGAGAGAGAGAATCTCAAGCAGACTCCATGCTCAGTGCAAAGCCCAAGGCTTGGCTCAATCTCACAACCATGAGATCATGGTCAAAATCCAGAGTCCAGTGCTTAACTTCTAATGATAGAGAATAAACCAAGGGTTGATGAAGAGAGGTGGTTGGGAAATGGGTTAGATGGGTGATGGTTATTAAGAAAGACACTTGTGATAAGCACTGGGTATTGTACGTAAATGATTAATCACTGAATTCTCCTTCTGAAACTAAAATTTCACTGTTTATTAACTTAACTAAAAAAAAAAAAAGTCAGATGCTTAACAGACTGAACCACCCAGAGATCCCCTTTTGTTTAAAGTTTAAAGAATATGTATTAATTCTGATTGAAGTTTACATCATAGAAATTTATATTTAAGATGGGACTTCCTCATTTTACAAACAAGGAACCAAGGACAGATAGAGTAAATGACTTTGCCAAGATCACAGAACTAGTTAGTGACAAGTTTCCAGATTCTCTCATTACATTGCATTAGTCTGTAAAGAAAGACTGGAGGCTCCTTAAGTCTCTAGGTTATTGTATAAAACTAGACTATTCATAGAACCAACATAGTTTTTTTTTTTAAATAATTTTTTAGGACAGGTAATGTATGAGGGACAGATTAAGGGACAGTTGTTAAGTATACACATATAAAAGGGAAAAAGAAATGCTGTGAAGTACAGAAGTTTAGTACACTTATCAGAAGAGAAAAATAGCATGTTTCAATAGACCTTAAGAACTGAATTACATGCAATGCATTTCAGTAGTTGAAGTTTGTGTAGCCTATTTTAAATGAAGAAGGCATTTCAGTATATGTATACTCTATATTGTATATATCTAACATCTTCAGGGGAAGAAAGACTACAGGAGAAATTTAAAATCTGAGTAAGACAGATTTTGCCTACAACCTCTAGCACTTAGAAACAAAATTTGATTCAGTGATATGCAAAGGTTTCTTGGGACTTCTGATAGAAAATTACTTATTGATATATTTAAAATAAATGCATTGTATAGCATACAGTTGGATTATACTTTAATATTCTGCTCTTAGTAATCCCAATTTCACTTTTCTATAACTCCAGTTGGAGGTGAATTAATCATAATAGTAATTAATCATTCATTCAAATAAACATGTTTTTTCCTCTTGCAATTGGCAACTAGAATTCATTTTCAATCATAAAGTCATTGTGGAAATCTTCTATTTCTTTGACTTAGGACTTTAAATATAGGATATTAGTAATATCTGTGGCTGATTAATCATTGTTTTGTGGTGAAGTGTAATGTAGACTTGCTCTAGCCAAATGTGACAAGTAGGAAACATTAGCAACAAAATTATTTTAAATAAAATATTTCATGATCTTTATTAAGTATGGAGTCTATTAAACTGACAGGTAGAACTCTATGAAATTATTGGTTACAATAAATAACTCTTCTAATCATAAGAGTTTCATTTATTCTAATTTTTTGTCCCTTTCCGTCTTTTCTAATTAGACATAGGTTAGCATGATTCATTTTCTTCTGAGATAAAAGTTTGAATCAATAATCTTCCAATTGTTGTAAATAATAACAATTCTAAAAATATGCCTTCAAATGCTAAATAAAACCGAGTCTTCTAGAGTTGAATATACAAGTGTCAGGAGGTCTTTTAGGATCAATCATGAATTTCTGGCTAGACAACAAATAATGTGGCTGCATATAAGTAAATATCATTTGTTCTTTAGTGCAAATCTAGAAATATGCATTCTTACAGTTATAATTTTTTTCTTGTTTCATTATAAAACAATTAGATCAAAACATTTTAAAAAAAGAAGAGAGGGACAAACCAAGAAACAGACTTTTTTTTTTTTTTGACAGAGAAAGAGAGAGTTGGGGGAAGGGCCAAGGGAAAGGGAGAGAGAGAATCCCAGGCAGGCTCCATGCCCAGTGCAGACCTGAGCCAAAATCAAGAGTTAGTTGCTGAACTGACTGAGCCAACACGGTGCTCCCAGGGAACAGATTCTTAACTATAGAAAACAAACTGATGTTTGTTACCAGAGGGTAGGTGGATGGGGGTATGGGTGAAATAGGTGATGGGGATTAAGGAGGGCACCTGTTGTGATGAGCACTGGGTGTTGTATGAAAGTGTTGAATCACTATATTGTACACCTGAAACTAATATTACACTGTATGTTAACTAACTGGAATTTAAATAAAAACTTAAAACAAAACAAAGCAAAATATTTCAGTGCCATTCTGTGCTGTTTTTCTATTAAATCTCTTTCCTGATTTTGCCTTCTATAGTGACATGAAGGATCACAAGGAAGAGTGGAGGGTTTCTTATCTCTTATGTTCTTTTAGGATTGGTCTCTACTATCAGTTGAGTAAGATACAGCTACCTCAAATGACACTCATCCTTGACATCAAAATACTTTTATGTTAAAATGGTTACAAGTTAATTCTCTAATATTATAGTTAAAACCTTGAGATTATTTTAATTAAAGTTTAGTCATGAAAACTGATGTTTCAGAAGACTTGAAGGGCAGCTGGGTGGACTAAGAGCAATATGACCATGCAACAAACCCTAGGCCAACATCAAAGTTGGCCAAGATGTTGGATATTGCCATCTGGAACATAGCTTACAAGTTCTCTCTCTCTACCACTCAAAGAAAAGCAGAGCAATAAGAAAATTTGAAATTGATGTAATGATTGAATGAGTGTATGTCTTAATGTAATAATTTATATGCCTAAAATAATTTATTTAAAAGAACACCTAATGTAAATTCATTTCCACCCAAGGTCTTAAGATTCATTTAAAAAATACTGTGTATATTATAAAAATAACTTATGAATACTACGTATTTACACATAATGTTTTTGTAATATTCAAATAAGTTAACAATTTTCAATCTTTGAGTAATTAGCTTGAAAATCACTATATTTGCATTTTCCTGGAAAGATAAAATAATTAAAAATATCTGTATTGTGAAGGTTTAACCATGGAATGGAAGCTATAAAGAAGCTTATTCCTTGTAAATAGGCAAGCCAGCAATTTCCTATAAAACAACCTAGACTCAAACATAAACATGTTTGGATAATTTGTTAAACAACCTGACATATTTGTGCTCTATGCTTTCTACCTTTGTGGACCTGGTAAAATTCATATATTATTGGAGGTTGCTGCTGAATGAATACGGCAACATCTGAGTAACACAGCTGCAAGACAACACTAAAATGGAACTAATGAAATATCTTATTATTAGCAGAGATGTATGGTATATTTAGTTTCATGGTTCTTTTTTCCTTTTTCCTCACATCTATACTTGACTCTCCCTTTAAAAAGAACTCCCAGTTCCATACAAGATAAGATTAAAACTATAAATAGGAAAAAGTGGAGAAAAATTAATGGAAGGAATATAAATCTTAAGGTGAACTTTACACTGTAAAGTAAATGAAAAATTAAAAATACATAAGTAAAAATAACATTGCCATGCAAATCAGGGCAATGGTGAAGTGGCACCTTCCTCTCCGGTTGTTGGTGCAGCATTCACTGGGGAAAACTCATGAGTCAGTTATTTATTTCAGAGTCACACAAGGTCTAGCAGGGTAGGCCACCAGTCTTTGAAGAAGAGTCCTGACCTTATGACCGTGGGGCTTCCTTTTTTTTTTGGGGGGGAGGCGGCTTCTGAGCTACAAGATTTCAGAACTTGACCTCTCCAATAGCCATTTGATATGACAGAAATGTTGCTCCTGTTGTATCTTGCCAGCCCATCCTCTGGATTAGGATCCATGCCTTTCAGATGATTAAGAATTGAATACTTTAATCACAGTGTTAAATTTGGTTTATATGAAGCTTTGTGAGACAGCAGCTTTTTTTTTCTGACAGGCCAAGGGGAAGGACTCAGTCTTGGATGAATTAAACCTTACCCATCAGACATAAATAAGCATTATTCCACATGAATATAAAGATCATTAATTATACATGGATATCTAACATAAATGATCTTGATGTTTAGTCTCTCTTTTATCACTTCACTGAATTATTAATGTGGCTGTTTATTAATATCTGATTTATGTTTCTGGAAGTTATTCTGACTCAAATATGAAAAGTTACCTCCCTCTCTCCCTTCCTTCCTTCTACCCTCCCTCTTTACTTTTCTATTTTTCCTTCCTTCCTTCCTTCCTTCCTTCCTTCCTTCCTTCCTTCCTTCCTTCCTTCCTTCCTTCCTTCCTTCCATCCTTCCTTCCATCCTTCCTTCCTTTCTTCCTTCCTTCCTTCCTTCCCTTCCTGTCTCCAGATTATAGATTCAGGAAAAGGTCATTTAAATTAATTTACCCAAAGATACCTTGTGTTTAAGAAAACATTTGACTTATAGCAAATTTCATTTAGAATTTAATTTCTGTTAAAGGAGTCTTATTTGTCTATATGTACATGAGTCAGATACTAGCTATTTATCAAACTTGATTCTCCCTTTTAGCTGTCCAGTGTGACTCTACTATCAAGCCACCCATGAAGCCAGCTGTGGTCATATGCCTGAGTTAATACGATACAATGTGGACCTCCATCTTTGGTTCACAGGAAGCTACTTTCCACTCCCAATTCTCTCTCTTTACCCACATCTGCTAATCAGATGTCCATGCTCAGGGTGTTCTCAGGATATGCAAATTATGTGTTAAAGATAATAGAATTTCCTTCAGCCTAGGCCCTTAGTGATTCTGTGGCACATCACCTCCCCCCACCCCCCGCCCAACTGCTGATAAAAACTTACACTAGCAAAACTTAAACTGCTGTCTAAATAAAAGCCCTGCAATTTGGGGTTTATCTGTATGGCAGCTGAACACACCCATTATAACTTCAGAGGGGTGAGGCCCTGAGAAGGTATATAGACTATAGACCATACTTTAACAAAACATTAAAAATTAAAATATTTACAAATTATATATGTAGGGGGACAACTTTCTGGTAATGAATTGATCATTCAATTTAAAACCATGATGGTATTCTAAGCTTTTTTATGCTTTATGAACTAGGAGTGGTTTTAACATTTTTGAAGGGTTGTTTGAAAAAATAAATAAAAAGTAAAAGGAGAATATGTGTGAGAGAGTATTATGTGCCTCACAAAATTTATCAGCTCCTTGTCAGGTTCCACACTGATCCTACTTAAGATTCTCTCTCTCTTCCTCTCTCTCTCTGTCCCTCTCCTGCTCTCTCACTTTCTCTCTCTCTCTCCCTTATAGAAAGAAAGAAAGAAAGAAAGAAAGAAAGAAAGAAAGAAAGAAAGAAAGAAAGAAAGAAAGAAAGAAAGAAAGAAAGAAAGAAGGAAAGGAAGGAAGGAAGGAAGGAAGGAAGGAAGGAAGGAAGGAAGGAAGGGAAGAAGGAAAGACGGGAAGTGGAGAAAGGAAGAAAGGAAGAAAGGAAAAAAGAAAGAAAGAAAGAAAAAGAAAAAGAAAAAGAAAGAAAGAAAGAAAGAACGAAAGAAAGAAAGAAAAGGAAAGAAAGAAAGGAAGAGAAAGAAAGGAAGGAAGGAAGGAAGAAAAGTAAAAATAAAATGAAATAAAGTGTAGTAGGAAGATTTAGTGATTGGGTTTGGAGGATATGTGGATCAAAGGGTGTTTGAAGATACAGATTGAAAGGTGCTTTTGTTATTATAAACATAAAATGTTTGAACCCACACTTCTCAAATAGCTTGTGGTTATTTATGCTTTGGTTTTACAGGTAGATAATAGATAACTTATTACCTATTATATCCAAGTTTAGTCAAGAGAAGCAACCATTTCCCATCATACTCTATTTTTGTAGGGACAGTAGGCCAGGTGGGAAAACTAAGTTTGAGTGTAATAAGCAAGTACTAAGACTGATGATTAGGAATTTCAACATTTCTCGAGGTGATGGGATTAAAAAATAGGCATCATAAAGTTAACAAAAAGAGTACATATTTAAGCCATGAAGTAATAGAAAACGTGAGTGTTCAAAGGTGTGGTTTACTATAAAAATTAATTACAAAATTTCTCAATTACCACTTCATGCATTAATATAATAATGTTTATATTCAGTATTATGATCAGAAAGCAATAATTTTAACTTTTTCCTTCTACTTCTGAAAAATTAAAATGGGGTTTATGATAAGCAATTCAATTTGCAGCATGAAGAATATGAATAATTTCCTTAATAGTTCTGAATAATAGAGTTTAGCTAAATATGGGAGATATAATACAGCTGGTATTGACTCATCAATTTTCCCCTTACACATGCCCTTTGAGTTAATGTGTTTTCTATTAAGCTGATATATAATTGACTTATTATTAAATTTTGGTGTACAGAATAATGATCTGATATATGTATATATCACAAATTATTATCATGATAATTTAGATTATCATGATAATTTGACAATAACATTGTCACTTAAGTTTTAGGAACCGAAACTGCAGGGAAAATATTATTACTATGAAATACATTTTTCACTAAAGATTGCCTAGCTCCTCTTTCATTAGGTTAAAGAGTGTCCAGAGCACAGAATTCTAGTACCATTTTTTTTTAAAGTCTAAAAACCGGGGTGCCTGGATGGCTCAGTCGGTTAAGCGTCTGACTTCGGCTCAGGTCATGATCTCAAGGTTCGTGGGTTTGAGCTCCGCGTCGGGCTCTGTGCTGACAGCTAGCTCAGAGCCTGGAGTCTGCTTCAGATTCTGTGTCTCCCTCTCTCTCTGACCCTCTCCTGCTCTCTCTCTCTCTCTCTCAGAAATAAATAAAACATTAAAATTTTTTTCAAAAAACCAAAGTACTTGGATAAAGGAGGATCATTAATTGGGGCAGCTGGAATACTTCATATTTTTATTTCTATATATCTCTTTTTCTCTAAATCACCAACCACCTCGTTTACCAAATGCCTCTTCTGTTGAAATGTTTTTTAAAAAGTATTTTAATCATGTTTATTGAGGCATAATTTACATACAACAAAATCCATCCATATTGAGTAAACAGTGCTTGAGTTTGGAAAAATATATACACTCATGTCGCTACTACCCCAAGCAGTACCCCCAAATTATAGCTAGAACATTTCCATCATTCCAGAAAGTTTATTCATTATTCTTTTCAATAAAAGACAAATACTCTAAACTAGGCAAACTTGGTATTTATTTGCTTTTTATATAGGCTTTACTTTTTAGAAATTTAGGTTCACAGTATAATTGAGCAGAAAGTAGAAAGTTGTTATCCATCCCTTGATCTCATATACTATCATGTATGTTACGATTGATGAACCTCCTTGGATACATCATTATCACCTATGGTTTACATTAGAATTTGTTTTTTGGGTTGTACATTCTATAGGTTTTGACTAATGTATAATGAGATGTATCCATCATTATGGTGTCATAGAACTAGTTTCACTACCCTAAAAATCCTTTGTGTTCCGTTTAGTTACCTTTCTTTCCCCTACCAATTCATCACAACCACTGAACTTTTTCTCCAATTTTGCCTTTTCCAAAATGTCATATAGTTGGAATCATACAATAGATAGCCTTTTTAGATTGGCTTCTTCTGCTGAGTAGTATGCATTTAAGAAAGACATTCCTCCATGTATTTTCATGGCTTGATAACTCATTTCTTTCCTGTGCACTTCATTTACCACAGTTTATTTCTTCATTTACCTGCTGAAGGAAATTTTGGTTGCTTCCAACCTTTAGCAATAACACATAAAGCTGCTGTAAGCACCCACATGCAGGTTTTGTGTGCCTTTGATATGATTTTTGTTATTAAATATTAGTTTTTCTGTTTTAGAATTAGGATGGAATCATATGGAATGATTCATTTTGTGCAATTTTGTATCTGGTGTTTTTTTGCTCAGCATAGTTCATTCAATTTCATACATGAATCTGTTGCATATATCAGTAGTTGTTCTTTCCTATAATTAATATTTCATTGTATAAATATACGAAATATATACAACTTGTTTATTTCTTCAACTATGTTTTTAAGTTTTTATTTTGAGAGAAACAGAGACAACATGAGTCAGGGAGGCACAGAGAGAAGGGGGTGGGGGTTAGAGAGAATCCCAAGCAGGCACTGCCAGTGTAGTGCTCCAACCTATGAAACCGTGAGATCATGACTGAGCTGAAACCGAGTCAACGCTTAACTGACTGAGCCACCCAGGTGCTCCTCTCTTCAGTATTAATGGACATTGGAATAATGTCCAG
Organism: Hyaena hyaena; assembly: GCF_003009895.1. Lineage (NCBI taxonomy): Eukaryota > Metazoa > Chordata > Mammalia > Carnivora > Hyaenidae > Hyaena > Hyaena hyaena. The sequence continues at coordinate 2,542,137 of NW_024080754.1, read as the reverse complement.
TTTGAAGATATTAAGGATAAGGCTATAAACATTTTTGTTCAGACCTTTTGATGGGAACACTTTAATTTCTCTTAAGTAAATGCCTCCGAAGGGTACTACTGCATTATACTTTATGTGTATTTTTAAGCTCTGTTAAAAAGTGTCCATGTTTTCTAAAGTGAAAGTATGATTTTCCACTTCCAACAGAAATATATAAAATTCAGTTCTTAAAGATCCTCTCCAACAGAAAGGACTTATGATGTATTTACCTATGGTTGATCTTCTCAAAATCAGCCATTCTAGTTTTTGTCTGTACTATCTTTTTATGGTATTTTTTCAATTCAACTTTATTGAGGAATAATTCACATATGGGTAAATGCATCCTAGTAAGAGTGCAGTTTGGTGAGTTTTGCTAAATGTACACATCAATGTAACCACCGCAATTGAGAAATAGAGTGTTTCTATCTCTCCAGAATGTTCCTTTGTGCTCTTTTGCAATCTTCCCCACTCCTCAGACCAGTCAACTGGTGAACTAATTTCTGCCACTATAAGTCAGTTTGCCTGTTCTAGATGCCATATGTATGGAATCATATAATACATGCTTTTATTGTATTTGAAACTTTTGCTCAGTATAATGCTTCTGAGGTTTATCTGTGTCCTTTTGAGTTTCAATAAGTTATTCCTTTTCATGTCCAACTAGGATTAATTGCAGGATTATAAACAATTTCTTTTCCAAAATAGCTGTTCCATTATATATTTTCACCAGCCATGTCTGAGAGTTCTTGGTGCTCTACATTCTAACACTTGATATTGTTAATCCTTTGATGTTAAGCCACTGCATGGTGATATCTCTCTGCAGTTATACTTTCTGCTTTCCTGATGATCAATGATATTGTACATCTCTACATTTATTTATTTGATACTGCATATTTTCTTTTGTGAAATATCTGCTCATATTTTTGAGCTGCATGATTTGCTTTCTTATCATTAATTTTTTAAAGTTCTCTATAAATTCCTTTTCAGTGCTTATTCAGTTATTTCATAAAGAGGAAAATACCATAATTAAATTGCTAAGTAAAATTTCAGCTTATTTAATATAATTTATAGTAAAAACTAAACTACATGAAAAATGTACAGAAAATGATATAGTGAGATTAGCATGCCTTCTTTTCTTTTTCTAGAATTACCATTGTTAAATAATGACCATTAAGGAAAAAAAAAAGACATGGAGAAACAAAAGACATTGCTCAAAAGAATATGCAGCTGAATACATATAGACTACACTTTTAGTTTTAATGAGGTATAATTGATATACAGAAATTGCACATATTTAAAGTATATATCTTGAATATATGCATATATCTGGGATCTCATTACTACAAGTAGGGTACTAAAAATATCTATCACTTCCAAAAGTTTCTTTCTATACTTTTGTCTTTCTTTCTTCCTTCCTACCTCCCTCCTCCCTCCCATCCCTTCTTTCTTTTACTTTCTCTTCTTTCTCTTCTTCTTTCTTTCCTTCTTTCTTTCTTTCATTCTTTCATTCTTTTTTTCTTTCTTTCTTTCCTTCTTTTTTTCTTTCTTACAAAACTTTAAAATGTAATATTTAAAATATGTTTAATGTTGTTTATTTATTTTTCAGAGAGAGATACAGAGAGGGAGGGGGGGAAGACAGAGAGATAGAGAGAATCTGAAACAGGCTCCAGGTTCTGAGCTGTCAGCCCAGAGCCTGAGGTGGGCTCAAAGCCATGAACTGTGAGATCATGACCTGAGCCGAAGTCAGTTACCTAACTGCCTGAGCCACCCAAGCACCCCTTAATATATTTTAAGGTGTACAATACTATATTATTAATTGCAAGGACTATGTTTTACAGCATATCTCTAGGACTTATGTATCCTATATAACAAAAACTTTGTTTTTGGAAAATAATTCATTATTTTCCCCTCCCCCAGCTCTCTGGCAACCACAGTTCTACTTTCTGTTCCTATGAGTTTGACAATTCTAGATTCCTAATGTAAGTGGAATCACATGGTATTTATTCTTCTGTGTTTGGCTTATTTCACTTAGCATAATGTCCTCAAAGTAAATCTATATTGTGGCAAATAGCAGGATTTATTTTATTGACCATGTACCCTGCAACCTTGCTAAATTTACTTATGAGTTGCAAGAGATGTTTTGTAGACTATTTAGGATTTTCTACATACACGCTTACCACAGATCTGTATTGCTTTTATTTATTTTCTTATTTTTACCTTATCCCATTGGCCAGGGCTTTTAGTATTGTGTTAAGTAAAGATAGTAAGAATGAACATCATTGCCTTTTCCCTGATCATAAGCAGGTTGGGTTCAGTCTTTCATTAAATGACATTAGCCATAAGTTGTTTTTGTTTTTGTTTTTGTTTTTGGAGGGGAGATAAACTTTGTCAGGGTGAAAAAAGTCTCTTCTATCTCTTGACTACCAATGTAATCAGTTTCCACAAACAGTTTGTATTCTTTATATTTCTGTTTCTAATTTAAGTCATTTCTTTCTTGCTAACTTTCCAATTTTTTTCACTGTAGTTCTTCCTTTGGTTTTACTTAAGGTCTCTCATATAGCTGCGGTCAGATAGTGCCTGGGGTAGAGGTCATGGAAGGCTTCATTGAAATGTTGGGACAACTACACCTGTCTCCCCCAAAACACGGACTTAGGGCATTGCCACATAGTCTTTTCAGTTGGTTAACTGGATGTCTTTCACGGTGGTGCTGCGAGATTCCTAAGATCTTAAAATTGGAAACCAATGGACTTTTAAATGTATAGGCACAGAATGAACTCATTCTTTATAGGAAGGGAGGATGCAAGAGTTTAAGTTCTGGGAATTTGGTTATTTGGGAGTCACCTTTGGAGACAAGCTACCACAACCTGGTAGTGTACATTTAGTTAGAAACATTTTAAGTGTTTTTCTTGGCTATTTCTGTAATAGGAATTTCAGATAGCATCCTTCAGATCTGATCTGAACAGCTCAAAGTGGCAGATTTAGCAGCACTTCCTACTGTTTTCTCTGAAGCATTTAAAAATAAATTACAGACCATTTAATATCATCAATTTGTATTCTTACTAATTTACGTTTTTGTATACTAACATAAACATTACACCTATAATACAAAACCAGCAGAAAAAAATATTGGAAATAAATATCAAATTAATTCCCTCTCATAAAAACCTCCATGAATTTGACAAATAAATTCTAAGCTTCAAATAAGAAAAAAAGGAAAACTGGAGAACTGAATAAAAAGTGTTCAAGAGTTAATGTAAATGGGTAACAGCATGAATAAGAAAAAAGTGCCTAATTTTTAAATAATGTTATGTTTATAAATATCAAAACAAACAAACTGATGAAAAAGGCAAGCAAATATTCTAAAACAAAACTCTAGGCTTAGCCTTGCACTGCAGAGGGTTTCCACAGGTGTTTGCCTTAAGGAAATCTGCACAAAATAGACAGTGTGTCTCCAAAGGAATTCTTCCTGTGTGTGTAACTGATTTCTAGAGAAATAAACACAAGAAAATTGTGTAGATAAACAAGCTAACATAGTTGATGAATATCGTATTTGCAGAAGTAAAATATGCTACAAAATGTTGTAACCGAAGTCATTTCTTGATTATTTAAACATGACTCTCCAATTGTGAATTAGTCATCCTGGGACCTTACTCTCCACTTTACCTTTTTGGTTTTGCTCATTCTGTTCACATTCTTGGTGCTCCATTCATTATGCTTTCTCTTCCCTTCTCTGGGCATCTAACTAAGTAGGGCAGTGGCAAACACAAGTCATAGTTCTCCAATAAAGTCTTCCTACAGTATTTTGATCCACAGTGAGATCTCCCTTCTTGGTCTATCATTACACTACTCACCTTGGGTTATCATCCATCTAGTATGGGTATTTTATAGTTATTTTTTAAAGTTTATTTATTTATTTGAGAGGAGGAGGGAGAGCATGAGCAGGGAAAGGAAAGAGAGAGAGAGAGAGAGAGAGAGAATCCCAGTTAGCTCTGCAGTATCAGTGTAGAACACAATGGTGGGGCTTCATCTCACTAACCAAGAGATCATGACCTGAGCAGAGATCAAGAGTCAAACACTTAACCCACTGAGCCACCCAGGCGCCCCTCACTGTTATTTTTTAATAGAGATTTTTCTCACTGAGATTCTTGATACTGATACAATGAGAAATTAAGCCCTGTATGTTTTGTGTCTTCTATATTTTAAACAGTGAAAGCATAAAGATTCTGTAAATCTTTGTTAAATTAAACAGAATGCAATCTAGGATTTTAAGTTTCTCTCTTCCGTTACCCAATTTTAACATATTTTTCACTAACTTCTTTTTTTTATGTTTATTTGTTTATTTATTTATTTCTGAGAGAGAGAGAGAGAGAGAGAGAGAGCATGAGCAATGAGGGTCAGAGAGACAGACAGTGAGAGAGAGAGAGAGAGAGAGAGAGAGAGAGAGAGCATGATCAGGGGAGGGTCAGAGAGAGAGGGAGACATAGAATCTGAAGCAGGCTCCAGGCTCTGAGGTAGCTGTCAGCACAAAGCCCGATGAGGGGCTCGAACCCATGAACCGTGAGATCACGACCTGAGCCGAAGTCGGACGCCCAACCGACTGAGCCACCCAGGTGCCCCTAACTTCTTAATCAGTAGTCAGTAATGCAAATATGATTTGTAAAATAACTTGAAAACATGATGAAATACTCTGATCTTCAAAGATTCAGACACTAGACAATGTACCTGTGCATGCACATACGATGAGCCATGCTGAAGATTCCTTCCATTGAAAAACAATGAGATGGGGCTCAGTCAGTTGAGCCTCTGACTTCAACTCAGGTCATGATCTCACAATCTGTGATTTCGAGCCCCGCATTGGGCTCTGTGCTGACAGCTTAGAGCCTGGAGCCTGCTTGGAGTTCTGTGTCTCCCTCTCTCTGCCCCTCCCCTGATCACACTCTGTCTCTCTCTATCTCTCAAAAATAAATAAACTTAAAAAATTAAAAAAAGAAAAATAATGAGATACTCTACGCATCACTTAACCAAAGCATATGTTGTGTTCATTTAAACTATATTCTACAAGAAGTACTGGGTTTTATATATTCACCAAAATAATAACATCTATTAATGATTCTTGAGAACTTAACTCTATTTGGCATCACTCTGTCATTCAGCTCCACAAACTCCACGGGTGTAAAGATTGAGCTGGAGAGTAGTCATACGTCACTTAGGCTTAACAGGTTGCTTTGGGAGAGCAGGGAGTGTGTTGGAGCATCACTATATCCATAACAATTAGCAGGAACTGTATTGAATAAGCACTATTGCAAATTTCAGAAGCCAATAATCATTTGCATTTGTCGGTCTGCTTGAGTATTTGCAAACACGGTAACATAATTTTCTGCACAATCTTCAAGTATTATGACTGTCATTATAACACAAAAAAGTTACTAACATAATGCATAAAAAGCTATGTTTCAAAATATACTTCATTCTGTTCATTTATGCAGAAGATTTCTATAGAAAAAACTTTCAATAACTTTTAATCTCTGAACAATAAAAGAAACACCCCACCAAACTCCAAACATTCTTATTAGCAATCAATCTTTCTTGTTAAAAATATAGGGAGGTGAGGCCATAAAAGGAGAGACACCACGTGAAGCAGAACACACGTGTATTCTATTCTACACGTGTATTGTATTCTAAAGCAAATACAGAGCAAACTGAACAAGCAGTGACATTTTTTTGCAAAGCAACGTCAAACCTACACAGTCATTAATGAGGTGCCGTGACAGTTTCATGATTCTAGTAGCAACTACTAAGGTCAAACAAGAAAATTTCTGGCAAAGCATCAAGGTGTGAACTTCAGCCATGAGATACTTGCAATACTTTACTATCAGGCTATGTAACAAGAAACACCTAATATATAGTAAACTTGGTTCATGTGAAGCCAGAAAATTAGCAATATTGACTGTTGCCTTACATTTGCTATAGAAGAGTATCATCTACTGTTGTAATTTCTATCAGGCACCTCCTATTTATTGCTCACCAAGACTGGTACTTGAATTCAGTTTTTGTCTGAGAAGCAGAAATCTGCACTATATAGTAGCAGGTCTCTTGGCTTCTGAGAGTGGTCAAAAGTCCTTGATTGTGTGTGTCTGTTGTGTCTGTGTGCGTGTAAGATATATTTCAACAAGAATTCCAAGAGATTGTTTTTGGGGTAGGAATTCAGATTTGGGGAGAATGGAATATTTTTGAATATATGTTTAATTATGTCTTTTGTAAATTGAGAGAATGAGGAGTCTTCCAAATGTTGGCCTCTCTGTCTCTTCTCTCCCATCACCACTGTATTAGAGCACTTTAACCTTTCAATTTGATCTTATTTTCTTTTGAATGGATAGCATGGTACAGGTAAGCCGTAAATTGCTTTATTGCACACTAAATACTTTTTAAAAGCATGGTAGGAACTAGCTCTTGCAAGAACTATTATTTATCCTAATTGATCCCAGCTGAGCTTGGAAGGTAGTCTGGCCTGAGAGCCTTCAAAGACTTGCCAAAAGTCTGTCAGATTTGATAACTCACACCACTCTGAACTTGGCTCGGAGGGGTCAGTTACAGAGTGAACACTAAGCCCCCATGATATCCAAGCCTGCTGAAAAATGCAGATACACTGCCAGCTGACTTGCAAGCCACTAGATTCTCAACTTTGTTTTAAGAGGCTCATGTGTTCTTGGAACCGAGGCTGTGCTGCTCAGCAATGAGATGTTCCCATGTGGAGCTACAGAGCAGATGTGACGGTCCTGTGTGCTGGGAGGCATCTGTTTTTGTTAAAACATGGTTTATGCATTGGCCTGAAGATTTAGGATGAGCTGGGGATATAACAAAACCTTAAATTATGCCTCTTTGATTGAATAACTGAATGCATCCATGAATTTGTATTTTATTGTTTTACGTTACATTAATCTTTTTCACATGAAATTCTCCTTTATAGGTTATACAAAGACCATTGTTCTACACTATCAAAGCTCCAACTGAATGATCTTTCCAGTTGTTTTATGACATTAAGTTGTAAGCACGATGAAGGAAAGAAAACAATAGTTGTCTCTCTATTATTACAATTTCTTTGCATAGTACGATCCCTGGGCTCATGAAATCCCTCAAAAAATGTTTGTTGGATGAATGAAAAAAATGAAGAAATAAGTATATGAATGAAGAACATGGACAATCTACTTGAAGGGTTTTCTTTTTCTCTTAGCTCCAATAAACTTTCTCAACTGATGGATGTATTAACTAACCTTAATGTGATAATCATTTTGCAATTTATACCATCACATTATACACCTTAAACTTATGTGATGTTATATGTCAATTATATCTTAATAAAGCTGGAGAAAAAATAAAGCTTCAGTATGTAGAGAAATCAAGTTTCTCACTATTATCATTTTAAAAGATATATGGTAGAAATAATCATTTAAATTATATATTTCTAGAAGTCTATTCAAATGGTGCCTGTAGCTTTCTTGAATTTCATGTTATTCATGGAGAATTTTTTAATGTTGCCAGAAATTGAAAAGAAAATTATATATTGAAAGGTTTTTCCTTTTCCATTTTCCAATTGAAATATGTTCACATTTTTACTTTTTTTAATGTTTATTTATTTATAGAAAATACTTTTAATGTTTACTTATTTTTGAAAGATAGAGAGAGACAGAACATAAGTGAGGGAATGGCAAAGCAAGAGGGAGACACAGAATCTGAAGCAGGTTCCAGGCTCTGAGCTATCAGCACAGAGCCTGATGTGGGGCTCAAACCCATGAACTGTGAGATCATGACCTGAGCTGAAATTGGATGTTTAACCCACTGAGCCACCCAGGTGCCCCTAATGGTTATTTATTTTCTGGGGGGGAGAGAGAGAGCGAGTGGGGGACCAACAGAGAGAGAGGGAGACAAAATACTAAGCAAGCTCCAGGCTCTGATCTGTCAGAACAGAGCCAAATGCCATGCTCGAACCCATGAACTGTGAGATCATGACCTGAGCTGAGGTTGGACGCTCAACCAACAGGGCCACCCAGGTCCCCATTTTTACCCTGAAATCTTGCTTTATATTATGATGGATTCAAGATGACCACAAATTCTTTGCCTTTCCTAGCTGAGAAGAGGGGTTATTTCCCTTCTCCTTGAAACAAGTGAGCCCTATGACAGTTTTTGAACAGGAAAATGTATCATAAAGTAACTGGTATAATTTCCAAGCTTGGGCTTAAGAAACTTGCACTTTTCTTGCACCTCTGCTGGTATGCTCCTTCTTGGAAGCCAGATGCCATGTAAGACATGCAGGTGACCACCATCTTGTGAGGAAGCCCAGTCTTCTTAAATAGAGAGGAAGAGAACACACAAGGAAACACGTGGGTGCAAGACACATGAGTTAACTTTTTGGACCTTCCAGTATAGTGAAGGGAAAGAACTGATGAAGCCAATGCTACATTACATAGCCTTTCTGAGACTTCCTTAATTTTTGATCCATTCTCTTATGGGCAAATAAAGTGATCGGCATTTTAAACCGGTAAGTTTGGGGATAGTTTGCATACACAGTAGCATATAATAAACTTGCACCTTCATTATTAAAAATAATACTCATCTAATTATAATTGTTGGAAACATACTAAGTATTCTTATCATATGTGTGTGTATAATTTCTCAAAGTATATATAACTTCTCAAATTATGAATATATAAATATAATAATATAAATATAAATATATTTATACTTTGAGAAAACTGAAAAATGACTCCATATTATTTTTTAAGTAAGAGTCTTCAGGAGATAAAGCATTTATTCTAATATTTATCTATAATGTTAACCTTTTACACTCATAGTTAAAAATAAAACTGATTGAAGCTTTATCATGCCATTATAACCCTCAGTATTCAAAAGTTCAACTTTTGAGGGGCACCTGGGTGGCTCAGTTAGTTTGGTGTCTGACTTCGGCTCAGGTCATAATCTCTCTGTTCCGTGGGTTCAAGGCCCATGTCAGGCCCTGTGCTGACAGCTCGGAACCTGGAGCCTGCTTTGGATATTGTCTCTCTCTCTCTCTCTCTTTTTTGTGCATGCTCTCTGTGTCCCTCAAAAGTAAATAAACATTTAAAAAAGTTCAACTTTTGAAAAGCGACTCTCAAGTTAAATGTTTGCTAGAGTTTATTTTATGAACATTTTTTTTTGTTTTGTTTTGTTTTTTTTACTTTTATTTTTTTATTTTTTTATTTTTTTACAAATAGTTTATTGTCAAATTAGTTTCCACATAACACTCAGTGCTCATCCCCAAAGTGCCCTCCTCCATGCCCATCCCCCCCTCCCCCCCACATCCATCAGTCCTCAGTTTTTGTCAGCATTCAAGAGTCTCTCATGGTTTGCCTCTCTCCCTTTCCCCCACCATTTCCGCCCTTCTTCTCCCCCTTGTTCCTCCGTCAAGTTCCTCCTAATCCTCCTATACGTGCAAACATATGATATTTGTCCTTCTCTGCCTGACTTATTTCGCTCAGCATAACACCCTCAAGGTCCATCCATGTTGCTACACATGGCCAGATTTCATTGTTTCTCATTGCCATGTAGTATTCCATGGTATAGATAAACCACATCTTCTTGATCCATTCATCTGTTGATGGACACTTAGGCTCTTTCCATGTTTTAGCTATTGTGGAGAGTGCTGCTATGAACATTGGGGTACATGTGCTCCTATGCCTCAGCATTTCTGTATCCCTTGGGTAAATTCCTAGCAGTGCTATTGCTGGGTCATAAGGGAGTTCTATTGTTAGTTTCCTGAGGAACCTCCACACTGTTTTCCAGAGGGGCTGTACCAGTTTACATTCCCACCAACAGTGTAGGAGGGTGCCCGTTTCTCCACATCCTCGCCAGCATCTAGAGTTCTCTGATTTGCTCATTTTAGCCACTCTGACTGGCGTGAGGTGGTATCTCAGTGTGGTTTTGATTTGTATTTCCCTGATGAGGAGGGATGCTGAGCATCGTTTCATGTGTCTGTTGGCCATCTGGATGTCCTCTTTGGAGAAGTGTCTGTTCATGTCTTCTGCCCATTTCTTCACTGGGTTGTTTGTTTTTCGGGCGTGGAGTTTGGTGAGTTCCTTATAGATTCTGGATATTAACCCTTTATCTGATATGTCATTTGCAACTATCTTTTCCCATTCCGTTGGTTGCCTATTAATTTTCTGGGTTGTTTCCTTGGCTGTGCAGAAGCTTTTAATCTTGATGAGGTCCCAACAGTTTATTTTTGCTCTTGATTCCCTTGCTTTTGGGGATGTGTCAAGTAAGAAGTTGCTGCGGTGGAGGTCAAGGAGGTTGTTTCCTGCTTTCTCCTCTAGGGTGTTGATAGTTTCCTGTCTCACGTTCAGGTCCTTTATCCATTTTGAGTTGATTTTTGTGCATGGTGTGAGAAAATGATCTAGTTTCATTCTTCTGCATGTTGCTGTCCAGTTCTCCCAACACCATCTGTTAAAAAGGCTGTCTTTTTTCCATTGGATATTCTTTCCTGCTTTGTCAAAGATCAGTTGGCTGTATACTTTTGGGTCCACTTCTGAGTTCTCAATTCTGTTCCATTGGTCTATGTGTCTGTTTTTGTGCCAATACCATACTGTCTTGAGGATGACAGCTTTGTAGTAGAGGCTGAAGTCTGGGATGGTGATCCCTCCCGTTTTGGTTTTATTTTTCAGTATTACTTTGGCTATTCGGGGTCTTTTGTGGTTCCATACAAATTTTTGGATAGTTTGTTCTAGTTTTGAGAAGTATGCTGGTGCAATTTTGATGGGAATTGCATTGAATGTGTAGAGTGCTTTAGGTAGTAATGACATCTTAACTATATTTAGTCTTCCGATCCATGAGCTTGGAATGTTTTTCCATTTCTTTGTGTCTTCTTCAATTTCCTTCATAAGTTTTCTATAGTTTTCATCATACATATCTCTTGTATCCTTGGTTAGGTTTATTCCGAGGTATTTTATGGTTTTTTGTGTTTATGAACATTTTGTATCTTGACATAGTCACACTGGATTCCAGTTGGTTCCATTCTCTTTACAGCAAACAAATACCCCAAGTCTCTGGGTTATATGTAAAAATGGAGTTCTCCCTTGCTTAACAGTAGCAAAATACTTTCTATCATTTTCCTCTGTGGTCTAATATAAAATGATTTAACCAACTATTGACTTAGCAATTACTAATACAGATGGTTAGTCTGAAGCCATGAGAAATGCTATATTTTGCCATCCTCTCTTCCTCTCTTCATTAGTTAGTATTTGAATTCAAGGGTGAGCAGAAACTCAAGTGAGGAAGATTGAAGCACAACAGAGGTTTATTTTTCTCTCATAAAGTTCCAAGCAGTTATGACAACTTTACCCTCAAAGTCAAAAGGAGCCCAGTTCCTTCCATCTGGCGGCCCTCTATTACTTCCTAGGATGCTGCATTTAACTTCAAAGTTCATTATGGACCAGCAAAAGTGGAAAAGCGAAGGGGATGGGATATTCTTTCCTGTAAGGCCATTACCTAGAAGGTGAACTCATAACTATCACCCAAATCCCAACATATCCACATAAGTCATGTGGCCACACCTAAATGCAAGGAGGCTTTAAATGCATTTTTTATTCACGGTATATATTTGCAGAGTTAATATTTTGATTACTATGGGAAAAGGGAAGTATAGATATTTAGAGACAGCTAGTGTTTGGTCCTTTTTTTTTTTTTTTAATCACCTGTTCAATATTTTATGAGCATTTAGTAGCAAACTGACCTTTTCTGCCTTCATGGTCACTTCTAGTGAAAACAATGAGGCTAAGTACTAGAGTAACTCTGGTTTTTGGTAAACGTCTCTCTAATTATTTTGTATCCTGAGTCTGACTTTTGCTTCCTCAAATTTCTTCACTGACCCACATAATACACCAATGTGGCACATTAACTATGTCTGAATAATATTCCAAACTCCATCCCATACCTCTGTCTCCAGCCTCACATAGATTAAATCAATCAGATATCTAAAACAAAAACACCATCAACATATCCTTTAATTACCAAAGAATGCTATACTATGTTGGATGATATTTCTTGGAAATTGGTTCATCTTTTTTAGGAAAAAAGTATTTACTTAGGATTCCTTAAAGTTAAATAGTCAAGATGATGAGAACTCAGAAACTGTATTACACAAGTGGCAGATAGTGTTTCATTAGAAATGATATTTTAGCTTTCTTCAATTTTTCTAGGTAATAGATGTGTAAAGCAGGCCCTTCTCAATAATCCCATCCAATAGTATCTGAAATTATCCACTTTTACTTTGACCTATTTAACCTATCAATTATCTATCTATTATATGTATGTATGTATGTATGTATGTATCATCTATACATCTATCTATAATCTATCCATATTTTTAGCTAAAATACTGGGGGATAAGTCAACACTCAAAACAGGAAATTTTTATTATTTATTTATTTATTTTTATTGGAGTATAATTAGTTTCAGGTGTACAATATATTGATTCAACAATTCTATACATTACTCATCACAGTAAGTGTATGCTTAATCTCTTTTCTCTATTTCACACATCCACACACTGACCTTTCTGGCAACCATGTTTGTTCTCTGTATTTAAGAGTACAGAGCGCAAAGCTTTTATCCATATTTGCCTATTCTCATGGGCTTTGCCCATGAAAAAAACCATGTCCATTCCTCACTCAGTAGGTGCTAGATCAGCAAGACCTGGGATAAAACCCAGCCTTCCACCCTCACCCTGCATTAATGAGGCAAAACCTGCCCCTCATGGAGCCTGTGGGAAGATCTCTAGCATCACCCTTCTTCAGGGTGAAGAAGTAATCATCGTACACAGACTCAGGGCAGAATTTTGGCATCCACCCCACCCCAGGAAGAGGAGGCATGCCTACCTGGTGAAGTTGGGTGGTACTCTGCTGTCTATCCTTGTTCTGCACTAAAAGAAGGTGTCCTTCTTCAATAAACATATAAATGGAACAGAGTTCCACCATTCTCCCTCTCCCATGGTGGTATCCCACCCCAGCCCCTGCTGTGGGAACTGTGGGGCAGAGTCCCATCATCTGAGTAACAAAGAAGGAGGAGGAGTGGAGGAATAACAAGTGGAGGAAACCAGACTCACTGCAGGAGATGTATAAATTAAATTGACATTTGATAGGGGCACCTGGGTGGCTCAGTTGGTTAACCTTTCTAGTCTTGGTTTCCTCTCACTCAGGTCATGATATCATTCCTGAGTTGGAGCCCCATGTTGGGCTCTGTGCAGACAGTGCGCAGCCTGCTTGGAATTCTTTCTCTCACTCTCTCTGCTCCTCCACCACTCATTTTCTCTCTCTTTCTCTCTCTCAAAAAAATAAATAAACTAATAAAAATAAATTGGCATTTGATAAACAACCCACAAAAGTGAGCCAGAACATGTATTTTGAAGGTAAACAGGTTGACCATCTCCTGAAATAAATATATATATACAGGACTCTTAATCTTATAATATTCAAATAATCCAAGATATGGTGCAAAGTTACTCACATACCAAAAACTAGGAAAATGTCAAGTGAGCAAAGACAATGAACAAAACCTAACATTGAGATGATATAAATATTCAAATGATCAGACAAGGATTCTAAAGAAGACATCATAAAAATGTCCTCAATAGTAATTATGTGTACAATTAAAAAAATAGTTTCAGTAAAGAAATAGAAGATATAAAGAGCCAAATGGAAATTTTGAGACTAAAACAATAAAATAATCAAAATAAAAATCTAACAATATGGGCTAAATAGCAAACTGGAAATGACAGAGAAAAGAATCAGTAACATTAAAGGTAAATTAGCAGAAATTATCTGTTGTAAACAACATAGAGCAGACAGATAGAAAAAGAAAATGAACTGAACTTCAGTGAATTCCAGGGCAATAACAGAAGATCTAACATTTATGTCATTGGAGTTGTAATGACATTATGTCATTGGAGGAAAAAGAATGTGGGGCTGAAAACGTATTAGAAGAAATAATGACCGATGTGGTAAGAGACAAATCTACAGATTCAAGAAATTCAATTAACTCCAAAGAAAATAAACTCAAAGAACTCCATGCCCAGAAATACTATGGTCAAACTCATGAAAACCAGATTAGTAATTTTATTAATCACTAGTCTAATTTGTCAGAAATAATCCTACAAAATACTACTAACATAGAGTGTTTCATGTGCTACAATCTAAGCAGAGAAAACAAAACCATAGGCACTTTACGCAGCCTAAACACGTAACGATTGAGAAAGCTATATTTTGGGTCTTGGTTTATGTTTGACTCATCTGAACAGGGCAACCATTCATTGTACGAAAAATAATCCTTTTATTATTTTTTAAATTTTTCCAGAGTTTATTTATTTATCTTGAGAGAAAAACAGAGAGAGTGGGCGAGAGGCAGAGGAAGAGGGAGAGAGAGAATCTGAAATAGGTTCAATGCTGTTAGTGCAAAGGGGTTCCATCTCACGACCATGAGATCATGACATGAGCCAAAAACGAGAGTTAGACACTTAACTGGCTGAGCCACTCAGGTGCCCTGAAAAATCATCCTTTTATTTTAAAAAAGAGTTTGATATCACCACAATTGTTTGTATTTGCTCTTATTTTCTTGTAAGAAATATTACCTTTATGTCCAACACTCCACTTTTATTTATTCTTGTTAATCTTGTTTTTTTCAAATGTGACAGATACTTCTTTTTGCAACTGCTTGAGACCCCTCCAACACTCTAGATCCAACTAACTCATATATTTTAAAGTTAAAGCTTTGTCCCCAATTTTATACTAAAAGGTAATTTTATACAAACTATGAACCCTTTTTAGGAATTTGTGTTCCTTTTTCAAATGAATTTCAATTCATTGATTGTAAAGATTGAGACACATTAAAACTAGTCATACTTTTTGAAATAACCTGGTGAGTAAATCACGGTGAGAATCCAAGAAACAAAAACCTTGAGACCTCATCAGGAATCATTTCATAAATAAAAATAACTTATTTTTATAGTAATTATTATCAAATATAACCACATCATGAAAGGATTCAGTTTTAGGATGTACATTTTAACTATTCTTTTGAATCCAATAATTGTCTTCTTCTGGCTTGAGAGATCTGAGGTAAGGGGAAACATAGATGCTATTTTATATTATCTGTTCTCTTTTGTAGATACCTAGAATGGAAATGTCAACATATGCCTGAATATTTGTATATGTCAGTATCCTGCTTTCATCTGGTAAATCCAGCAGCCCCCAAAACCTCTGTGATTTTAATAAGTGTTTGAGAGGAAATAGTTCATTTTTATACCCCTGCCAGCTTTCACATAACCAGTTTTGGTTTGTCATCTCTACACTGAGTTTTTTAGGAAAATATATTAATTTTCATTCTGTTGTCCACATTGCATATTTTGGCTGTCTCTTCCACGCTCAATGTGAATATTTTTAGAGATCTTTTTTAATGTTTAATTTTTAAAATTTATTTTGACAGAGAGAGAACATGTGCACAAGTAGGGGAGGGTCAGAAGAGAGAGGGAAAGAGAGAACCTCAAGCAGACTCCAAGCTATCAGCACAGAGCCCAACACAGGGCTCTATCTCAGGGACTGTAAGATCATGACCTGAGCTGTAATCGAGAGTCGGACACTTAACTGGCCAAGCCACCCGAGGTGCCCTTTAGAGAATTCTTACTAATGTTATTAGGTAATAGGTAATCCAGGTGTCTGGGCTGCTCAGGCAGTTAGTGTCTGACTCTTGGCTCAGCTCAGGTCATCATCTCACTGTGAGTTCCAGCCCCGTGACTGGGTCTGTGCTGACAGCACAGGGCCTGCTTGAGATTCTCTCTCTCTTTCTCTCTCTCTGCCCTCTCACTCAAACATAAATAAACTTTAAAAAAATTAATTAAAAATATTATTAGGAAATCAATTAGTAAAATATAGGCTCTAAACATTTTCTTGGCCACATGTTGTGCCAGAATTTCTTCTATATCTTCTCTGTAACTGACAGTGGGTTCTCTCTGATATCTAAAATTTGTTCTGATATCTAAAGTTCACCTTTGGGAGGAGAAACACATATACAGTAATAACAGTAATTTTTATTTAATATGTTAAAGGTTACACTTGTGGCTCTTCTTTCTTTCCTAATTCTTTCTCTCCTCCTTCTTCTGCTGCTGATGTTACTGTTGCTGCTGCTGCTTCTCCTTCTCCTTCTTCTTCTCTTTCTCCTTCTCCTTCTCCTCCTCCTCCTCCTCCTCCTTCTTCTTTCTCCTTCTTCTTCTTCTTCCTCTTCTTCTTCTTCCTCTTCTCCTCCTCCTCCTCCCCCTCCGCCTCCTCCTTCTTCCTCTTCTTCTTCTTTTCTGCATCTTTATCTGCTTAACCACACAAATACTTGGCTATTTTGATTGGCTGCTTATAAGGGCTTTTCTCCTGTTTTTTCCCCTCTTAGTCTACAAATATTACCAAGTATTAAAATGAAAATTTTCTTCCCTGGGTCTAATTATTTTTGATAATTTTAAAATAATTTTCTCCTATAATTTGTTCATCATACAGTTAAAATCTAGCTTCTGTCTCTTACCGTGTACTGAAGTTTGCTTTACCAACTTCCAACCCAATTATCTTTATTCATTCTTCATCTTGCCAGAATATTCTTTTCTGAAATTCTTTTTAACTGTCCTTTAAATTATCGCTTCCAGCAGGCAAAAGCTACTTATCTTTCACATATTAGTTTTGGTGTTTCCTTTCTGTGAAAATATCTCAATGTCTCCAGACTCTGAGAATTAATGCGTTTAATTGAACTTATGGTTTGCTCATGGTGCCATCACAGTAATTCATAATTGTTAATAGTTTAGAAAAAAATAGTTTGAGCAAGGAAAAGGAGAAATAAGTTTTCAGACTATAATAACCCATTGGGCGTGATATATATGAGTTACAAGGTATGGCAAGGTCAAGGTATGACAAGGTATTTATGGGCAATGAAGAACAATGGTAGATTCCTGCTGGACTGGACAAGTCCAGGAGAACCTCTGAGCTCTAATCCTATTTGCATTTCTCCATATGGAAAGTTGCAGACCCGCTTATTATTTTGCCTTTTAATAGTGTATTTTTGGTAGGAGCAAGATTGATTTAGGCAGAGTTATTTGATCAAATGTTAAAGAAGCAGCTTCTGGCCTACTCTGTAATAGGTTTACTCTTTATTTGATTCTGATGCAGTTTTCTGATAACACTGAGCTGGACTGTCTAACATATTTATCTCTATTCTATGTATGTAGGCAGATCCATAGAGAGCTGGAATCAATTTTAACAGCCCTCAGAACGTGACATATTCAGACCTCCCATTGAATGAAACTAATCTGATGAGAAGTGTTTAATGTCCACATTGACCATGAGTCTCCTGAAGCTTCATCTCTAAGAAATCTGTGTTGTGATGACTACTTCCCTATGGACTATTTCTCCAGGCATAGATGACTAAACAAAGGGAAAAAATGTCCATGTTCTTTATTGTAACACAATTCCAAACATAAAGAGTACATTTAGGGGAAATTTCTGTCACATCCTTCATTATGCACCAGCTGTATTGAATGATAGTCAAGTTTCATTTTATTTTCCCTATGCTTAATATATTTTAGAACAGAGTTTCTTTAGATCAGATTGAAAGTGATCATTGCATACACTATATCACAAATTTTATTATTCACCTAATTGTGTGTATGTGTGTTGGGGGGTGAGATTATGGAAGTAATTTGCTCCCTTCAATTGCATAAGTAAATCTGCTGATACCAAGGAAGACACACTATCCTGTTAAAATGGTCTTTTGGGGTGAGGGGAAGTTTTTATCTGATTACATACAATTGGATTTTATAAAGATTGAACAAGCCTGGACTACCACCTGTCTGGGCAACAGTCCATCCTATATTCTGAATCACTGCAGACTGATGGGAAACAAAATGAGAGTTTTATCCTAGCGAAATTAACTAAATAGTGCCATAAGATGTTTTCAGATGATGTCAGTATAAAGCTATTGAATTCAAATTATCCTCATTTCAGCACTAGCCTTTGGGGGTAGGAAGAAAGTGTGGCACAATGATTTCCTTCGGAGGCTATGAGCTGATCTACAGGAGCCTGAAATGGATACAGGTTTGAACATGTAAAATATGTCATGGATTCTATTACAGGATAAATAGTAGCATTTTTCTATATTGGCGACTGATAGCACAGCTCACTTGAGTTTAAGCCTTAAGAAGTTCCATCTGCATTTTATATTTTCAAGAATTCTCCCTAAGGTTCTGAACTAGCTCACAAATCACCGAAAACTGGAAAAGATCCAGAAGAAGCTCTTCTACCACCAGAATTGTTCTTATTCTGCTTGGTTTGATGGGCTTCAATTATTATTAAAATATCACCCCTCATCTATGGGTGAATTTCTATAAGCATGTAACATTAAGGCAACTATTTCTGGAAACATGTATTGGAAGTTAATTCCAAGTGTTGTCTAGAATATGGAGCAAGTGGAACTTTCATCCATTGTTAATGAGAGTATAAGATGGTGTAATTATTATTTTTTTAACTTTTTTAGCATTTATTTATTTTTTTTGAGAGAGAGACAGAGACAGACACAGAGAGAGAGAGGGAGATACAGAATCCGAAGCAGGCTCCAGGCTTTGAGTTGTCATGAACCTCGAGATCATGATCTGAGCTGAAGTTGACACTTAACTGATTGAGCACCCAGGTGCCAAATTATTTTTAAAAGATTAAGCCATTCTTCTAGAGTTCAACACACACCTACCTTATGACTATGTAATTTCACTCCCAGGTATTTACCCAGAAGAAATGTAAATTAATGTTCCCAAAGAGACTTGAGCAATAATGTGCATAGCAGTGCTATGCAAAATAGCCAAAGACTGAAAATAATCCAAATGGTTATCAAAGGAAAGTTAATAAACAGATTGCAGGTCACAGCTCCATACTGAAAAAAAATGAACTACGATTGTATTCAACAGCACAGATAAATTTCATAAGCATTATGCTGGTACAGTGAAGACATCTCTGGGGGCACTTAGGTGGCTCAGTCAGTTAAGCATCCAACTTTGGCTTATGTCATGATCTCATGGTCCATGAGTTTGAGACTCACATCAGGCTCTGTGTTGACAGATCAGAGCCTAGAGCCTCCTTCAGATTCTGTATCTCCTTCTCTCTCTGCTCCCCCCCAACTTGCACTCTGTCTCTCTCTCTCAAAGGTAAATAAACTTTAAAAAGTTAAAGTAAAAGAGAAGACACCTTTGTGAAGACATGGAGGATATACAATGATTTCATTTCTATGACATTGTAAAGTAGAGCAGTGGTTTCCGGTGCTACAGGCGACAGAATAAGGATTTAACGTGTGTGTTTTTTTTAAGTTTTGTAATGTTTATTTTTTATTTTATCTTTGAGAGAGAGAAATAAATAGAGCATTAGCAAGAGAGGGGAAGAGAGAAGAAAACACAGAATCTGAAGCAGGCTTTAGGCTCTGAGCTCTCAGCACAAAGCTGATGTAGGGCTCAAACCCACAAACTGTAAGATTATGACCTGAGCCGAAGTTGGATGCTTAACCAACTGAGCTAACGATGTTAAGTTTTATTGCGCATTATGTAAATAATGTACATATTTGTATCCAAATGTATCAAACTATACACTTAAAATGTCCATTTTACTGTATATATTTTATCAATATAATATATAGTATATAAGTTGATTTATAAAATTAGGAAATCAGTTAATACTATAATGCATCAATCATTCTAATAAGAAAACCCAGTACTCTCATAAGAAAATCATTTCAATAGATGTCTAAATTAAAAATAAAACCAAAACCTTGAATGCTCATTTTTTTGAAAAGCAAAGCAAAATAAAAGGGAAATGTATAAAAGGTAAAACTAGAAAATTATTTTTAAAAGTATCATTAAGAATAACTGTATGGGGGTGCCTGGATGGCTCTGTCGGTTAAGCATCCAACTTCAGCTAAGGTCATGATCTCACGGTTAGTGGTTTCAAGCCCCGCGTTGGGCTCTGTGCTGACAGCTCAGAGCGTGGAGCCTGCTTCTAATTCTGTGTCTCCCTCTCTCTCTCAGACTTGCTCACGCTGGCTCTATCTCTCTCTCAAAAATAAGTAAAACTTTAAAAAAATTTTAAAAAAGGATAACTGTATGAAATAAATAAAAAAGAATGACTGTATGAATTCAATAGCCATTGGTACATTTAAATATAAAATGGTAAAGGTTTTGCAATTAAAACCAGTTACAAAAAAAAAGAAATTCTTCCAATAACAAGATAAGATAAGCAAATATTGGACATTAATCATTATTGAAAGACATTTTGATTAATCCTAGAATACTCAAGGCAGCTAACTAAAACCAGAAATATGAAAGGGGTCAATTAGGAGAATGAGAGCAAATACAGAGCATACTGGCTTCCTGTATAAGTGATGAGTTAGAAGAAAAATCCACACATAAATCAAACATGGAGAATATGCAAATCCTTATAGAACTCTTACAAGATTTAGAAGAATTATGTGTATATATATACATACATAATATTTTGTATTATGTAATACAAATGTATATAATATTTTGAATAAATTAAAATATATTTTGTTTAAGCTATTAATTGAAAGTCTGAGTATTGTGTCCCATTTCCACCCTATATTAATTAATATCTTCATGGAAGGCAGACAGCAAGAAAATGATGACTTTAGTGTGACAGCTGGAAGGAACAGATTCTGCTAAGAGCAGAAATGAGCTTGAAAAGGGATCCTTAGTGACAAATTAGAACTCAGCCTTCTGTCACCTTGACTTCAGCCTGACCAGAGAGCCCAACCACAGTGTGCCAGACTTCTGATGCAGAGTTGTGAGCTGCTAAGATTGTGGTCATAAATCACACAAGAACAGAAAGCTAACATAACATTTAAATATTTCCAGAATCCTGAGGAAACATTTTTAATCTTAACATGATAAGGATTTTTGTCTGGCAGAATGAACAGTTTTTTAAAAAGTTATGAACATATGAGAAAAATTAGAATAGAAAAGGGCGCCTCCAGATATTTTAGATATAATTAGATGTGTTCTATTGTCTCAGTAATTTAACGGTGTATTGATACAGAGATTAGAAAACCCATAAGCAACCACTAGTTTTCTAAATTCTTTTTCTAAATGCTTCTACACATATATTCATTAATTTATTTTTTAAATTTTTATTTAAATTCCAGTTAGTTCACATACAGTGTAATATTAGTTTTAGCTGTATTATTAAGTGATTCAACACATACAACATTTGATGCTCATCACGACAAGTGCACTCTTTAATCCAAATTCTTCATATAAGATCTGGGATGCCTAGTAGGCTCAGTTGGTTAAGCGTCCGACTTTGGCTCAGGTCACAATCTCACAGTTTCTGGGTTCAAGCTGTGCATTGGGCTCTGTGCTGACAACTCAGAGCCTGAAGCCTGCTTCAGATTCTGTGGCTCCTTTTCTCTCTGCCCCTCCTCTGCTCGTGCTTTGTCTCTCTCTGTCTCTCAAAAATGAATAAACATTAAAAAAATTAAAAAAATAAATTCTTAACGTAGAAGTTAAAAACCATCAAAATCCATGAGGCAGATATTTCTCACTCAATAAAATGTTTTTGAAACGTCGCCTAGGAAATAAAATTAAATTAGCTCCTAACTATACAAAGATAAATTATAGTTGGAGTAAATATTTAAAACTGAAATATTAAACCATAATAATCTAAGAAAAAAAACAAGCCTAGAATTTATAATGAGAAAACCATAAAGGCAATTAAAAAGACTAGTGAAAATGGACAATATTGGCAAGACATATATCGTTAATATGGAAGGGGCTTTAAAAAATCATTGAACACAGTGGGGAAAATATGTTGATGGACAGAATAGGGTTCTCACATCAGTAGTGATGGAAATGGATAGATGCATGGTCATAATAAAGTAAACTAAATAAAGTATACTAGTTTCCATTTATGAAACTGGTAACATTTTAAAAAGTAATAATGCTGAGATAGCTATTATATGCAATTTGAATCAAGAGTGCTAATATGTTCGTATTCTTTGATAAAATAATCTAGCTTCTAGGAAACATCATAAGAAAATAATCAGAAATTTGGAAAATTATTAACCCATAAATTATTTATAGTGCTAATAAGATAGTGGAAATAATCTAAATATTTCACACACAAATAAGTTATGGAATAACTACATGGCACAATATTCTGTAGACTTGAAGATATTTTTGAAAAAAATTAATGACCTGGGGGAAATGCCCATAGTTTGTTAAGTAAAAAAGTAAGATGTAAAACTCCATATCTAGTAGGCAATTATTGCCAAACAAAATTTTACTGGAAGGAAATGCCCAGTACATGAATGATGAGTTCAGAATTTGAAGACTGCGATGCTTTTATTTATTTTTAAAATATATTTTGAAGCTTTTCTTTCTTTTCCAGGTTTTCTATAGAACATTCTTATTAGCTTTTAATCAGAAACAGATCTGTATAAATCATTACTTTAGGAGTTGCCTGTACCTTTGCTACTGAAAGAGTGATATAATCCATGAGTTTCCTCTATGGTCAAAGAAGCCCTCCACCCCACATATCCTGAAATTGCACAATGTTTGTTGGTTCCTTACATGTGTTTTATTTTAATATTTTTTGGTCTTAATTATTCCCATCTCTAAGCAGAACAAATCAATTTTTAAAGAAAAACATATTGATATTTTGGCCATAGCTTATAGATAACGGTGGTCTTTGTAGAAGTTTCTTATTTTTTTAAATAACAAAGTTGATAATATTAGTGGGCCTAATATGCTAATATTCTATTCATTCGGTAACAAATTAAGTGAAATATAACACTCCCCAAAAGTTTATTTTCTTAATTGAAAAATTATAACTTAAATAGTCAAAGGGTTCCATTAATTATCCATTATTGGGGATCCACAATATTAATCTGTGTTTTAAAATTTATGATTCAAAAGTTTCATTAACATAGTGTGTCCTTGGCTTTTAGAGGGAGATGTTAAAAATGAATCACAGTAACACCTAAAACTGTCATTAACTTGTTCTGTGAGGATTACACAAGACGAACAAATATTTCTAATAAATGTTAACTTGAAAAATGAACGATGTCTTGGAATACAAGTAGCACGTGATGAAATGTCACATGATCATAACTAAGCCAGTATTTCTTGCAATTCACCTTAATATACAAGTGCTTTGGATTACAAGCAAATTTCTGGAATGAATTATGCTCACAAAACAGGGTTTTACTGTAATCTAATGACACTGACAATAATGTTATGCAATCTAGCATAAATACAATTTCTCTAGATAAATATTTTCCTTCTAGAAAAAAGATAAAGCCCTGCATAGGTGATGTTTCTAGTTTTTTAAAATTAAATTGTGGGCATTATTGAAGATAATAAATGTTGTCTAATGAAATGCACTTTATTTTATAGTTTTTTAACTCAGAGCCAATTCGGTGCTAAAAAGCTAATAATTTACTCATCCTGGATGTCTTGTACACATACCATTCTTCACTTAAATGCCTTTTGATTTCTTTCTTTTAACTCATGAAGATTACATAAAGTTTATGTGTGAAATGGGAAAAACCATCTTGACATGGTGGGTTTTGAGAATTAAATAAGATAACACATGTTCTTTAGAATTTAACTGACTTTCAGATCCATGATGATACTCTGCAGAGATTGTTACTATCAATTTCCTATTTTTAAAAGTATTTTAAAACATAAGCCAATATAAATTTTTGGAAGTAGGTATAAATACAAATATCATTCTGATTCTATAAAGGTTCTTTAGAAATCCCTTAAAGAATTTCCCTCTAAATATTGCAATACATTTTAAACTTTTATAGTATTTTGAGATTTAAAAACACCAAAAGAGGTGTATTAGTTTTTTGACCATTAATCTTACAGCAATTTGTCTACAAGATACCAATTAACCACAGACTGGATTTTAACAATATGTAAGTCAAGGGGAACGTTAAATTGTTATATATTGGTCTAAGGATTAGAAGACCTGGTTTCTAGACCCAATTCTTTAACTAATCAAATCATTTCATTTTCTTTGAACTTTAATTACCTCATTTGTATTATGACAGGATGAGACCAGTTTTTTTGATAAACTTCTTCTGACTCAAAAATTTCAAAATGTCATTTATGTCCTTCTACTCTGAATTTATTTCCTTAAAGTCAAGAATTTTTTCTTCTATGTTTTTCAAAACTTATATTGAAAGGTTTAGAATACATTTTTTAAGTGATAGAAGCTTGGCAGGAAAGAATATATTCTATATGATTGCATAAATATGAAATTTTGGAATAGGCAAAACTATTCCATAGTGACAGAAATCTATAGGGGCATTTCAGTGGTTGGTTAGGGCAGAGGTGAGGGATGCATAAATCCACTGTAAAGGGACAATGAGAATTTTTGAGAGATGGAAATGATATGTATCTTGATTGTGTTGATTTGTCATAATTCATTAGACTATAATCTTAAAATAGACACACTTATGTCCAAACTATTTCTCAATAAAGTTGTCTAAAAAACAAAAAATAAAATACATTTGCATTTTAGAAGTCTTGATAATCTTTTTCTGACTCAAAAATTTCACAAAATCATTTATATCTCTGTAATCTAAACTTAGCTCCTTTAAGTCAAGAAAAATGATCTTTACTTTTTTTCACCTTCATGAATTTTACTTTTTTTATTTTTTATATTTTTATTTTTTTACAAATAGTTTATTGTCAAGTTGGTTTCCATATAACACCCAGTGCTCATCCCCACAAGTCCTTTAAAAAATATAATTCAAAATTTATTCGGAAAGGTTTAAAACACATCTGCATTTTAGAAATCCAAGTTCTGAAGAAGATTTTGGAAGAACAGAGCTAACCATAATCAAATATTCCAGGAATATACAATGGCTTTCAAATTTTGATCTTTTCCTTTGAGGTCTATAGCTCATACCTGTTCCTAGACCTTGTTTTAGATTCTGTTATTTTCTTGGGAAGGTGGAAGTGTTTAGATAACATGATTTTAGTCGGAAAATTTAGTCAAAAGCATAGAAACTCTTCAGTCGGAAACTAAATAAAGTTTGTAGAGGAAGCTAGAATAAGTTCACAACGAAGCCTGGCTCAGTCAGTCATCTGTGTATCTTTGTATCTATGCATCTATGTATCAAGTATCGATCTATGTATCTATCTATATCCTATCTATCTGTCTGTCTATCTATCTATCTATCTATCTATCTATCTATCATCTATCTATCATCATTATCATCTCTATTTACCTATCTATCTCTATCATGTATCTATCTACCTATTACATCTCTTATCTACCTTTATCTCTCTACCTAGCTATTACCTATCATCTTTTTACCTACCTCTTATCTCTCTTTCATACTTTCTATCATCTCTATTGACCTATCATCTTACTAGAGTTTCTAATTTGATACACAAAAGCAAGCCAGTGCATTCCAAAGAGAGAATTTGCATGTATGCCATTAGCATTTGCTTCTGTTTCCTTGAAATAATAATATCAAGATTGATATTTTGGAAAGGAGACAACATGCTTGTCAGGAGTATTGTTGGAAATTAAAATACAGTCATGCATAATAATGAAGTTCTAAATGCCACACTAATATTTCATCTTTCACTTAAATTAAAAGCAGCATGTTGAATTGGTCTGTGAATGAACATATTTAGTATAAGCTATAGACCACAGAATACTTACACACAGGATGCTAGTTATATTTGGACCAGATGGAGTTTCTGGGTGGTCTTCAAAGTGAAGCTTGGTAGAAGATCTATTGCAGCAAGGTAATTTGAAGGAGTTAATAAAAGCCATGGATCAATACTATGTGGTCTATATTACATTGAAAAAAAAAACCTTAATATTTTGTAGAGATAACTAACATGCTTTTTTATTTGTAATGCAAAAGTCTTGTTTATGAGATCACTTAATGGACTGCTTCAAAATATTTTGACTATGAATTTAGTCTAATCTGGTTTAAGACTTGGACTCAGATCAATTTCAATTTATATGAAAATTCAGTTTCCAAATTTAAGGGTAAATAATATGCTATATTCTAGATGTATTCTTAATTCTCTAAGAAAAGGCAGCAAAACCCGAGTAACATTTTTCAAACAGAAATGTTCTACACCTTTTTGCCTTAATACATCTTCCATGTACATAAAAGTAGATACCATCATAGGATATTATTTTGATAAATATAAACTTACAACTTCTTAATTTAAAGAATGGTTTACAAAAGACATCATCATTGTTAGTTTTATGTGTAGATCCTATTTGTGAAAATATTTTAAAACTACAAATATGAACGTCTTACACAAGCAGTGTATTGAATTCTTTGGCTAAAATGTCCCCTTCATTTAGGCTTATTAGAAGACTTTTCTTCATGTAAATACCAGGATGCTCTTCGATGCTTTGCAGTTATAAAGCTTCTTTCATTATTATTTACAGCGCATTCACACTGCACAGAAATATAGCTACTATTTTGCAGGTGTAACTATAGCTTCAACAACACTATTACTGAGAAATAGAACTGGGTCTTCTGGTTCTAAATTTCTTGATCTTTCGGCCAAACCAGCAGATGTATCCTTGGGATTCTGTCATATAATTTCAGGAAGTTGAGAAAAAAACCAATAACAACAATTCATGTAATCAGAGATCATCATTTCTAAGTTGATATCCTTCTCTGATTTTCAAGAGCCTCAAATTTTCTTCTGATTATGAGCATATTTATTGGCAACATCATTTTCCTCCATTTATCTGATATAAAGCGATGAATTTATTTTTACATATAATATAAATGATCATATTGTAGTGTGTATGTATGCAATACCAGGCAAGTATTAGTTGGAACGCAAGTTACCCAGGTGTGTTTGGATACTTTATACCATGTGTAGAGATAAGCCATTGGCTTCTGGCAGCATTATAGACTTATCAATACATACTCTTTGTCTTAGAATTGCACAACTTTGTTCAGGGGCGCCTGAACTACAGCATTTAGGGGAACAATAATCAAGATTATAATCTTTTCATTTTTTAATTGATCAAATTTTTGAAAATAATTTTAATGCTTTAAATAATGACTTTAATAATAATTTAATAATGACTTCACTGAAAAAGATATTTGAGATAATATTATGCTTCTATAAATCTTTTTTTTAATAATTTATTGTCAGGTTGGTTTCCATATAACACCCAGTGCTCATCCCCACAAGTGCCCTCCTCCATGCCCATCACCCTCCTTCCCCTCCTCCTCACCCCCATCAGTTCTCAGTTTGTTCCCAACATTCAAGAGTCTGTCATGGTTTGCCTCCCTCCCTCTCCCCTACTATTTTTCCCCCTTCTTCTTCTCCACAGTCCTCCATTAAGTTCCTCCTAATCCTCCTATAGGTGCAAACATATGGTATCTGTCCTTCTCTGCCCGACTTATTTTGCTCAGAATAACACCTTCAAGGTCCAACCATGTTGCTACACATGGCCGGATTTCATTCTTTCTCATTGCCATGTAATATTCCATTGTATAGATAAACCACATCTTCTTGATCCATTTGTCAGTTGATGGACACTTAGGCTCTTTCCATGTTTTGGCTATTGTTGAGAATGCTGCCAGGAACATTGGGGTACATGTGCCCCTATGCATCAGCACTCCTGTATCCCTTGGGGAAATTCCTAGCAGTGCTATTGCTGGGTCATAGGGGAGCTCTGTTGTTAATTTTTTTGAGGAACCTCCACACTGTTTTCCAGAGGGGCTGCACTAGTTTACATTCCCACTAACGGTGTAGGAGGGTGCCTGTTTCTTGCTTCTATAAATCTTATCACAATATAGGGGCACCTGGGGAGCTCTGTCAGTTGGGTGTCCGACTTTGGCTCAGGTGGTGATCTCGGCTGCTCAAGGATTCGAGCCCTGCCTCAGTCTCTGTGCTGACAGCTCAGAGCCTGGAGCCGCTTCAGATTCTGTGTGTGTGTCTCTCTCTGCTGCTTCTCCCCCCTCCCCAACTCTCTCTCTCTCTCAAAAATAAATAATTATTTAAAATTAAAAAACAAATCTTAACCCAATACATGTTGAATGCTGTTTTAACATCCTAATGTTAATTTATAGTCCCTGCAATGTAATACACATTTTATAAAATGTGCTTTAGATTTCTATATTAGAACATTTAAATGTTACCATATTTATTCTGTAGGATACTTTTCATTGCATATTTTATTTCTTAAATGCATTATGCATAATATACACAAGTGAAATAATGTAAGTAATCTGTCAGGACTGAAAGTCATTTTATCATCATCAACTAGTCTAGAATATCAGATTCATCATGCCAAAAGTTTTCTGCCTGACAAGAGCTACTGGGCTGAGCAGAATTTAAGGAGAACTATTAGCTCCAAGATGGATCTATTAAATGTTAAGTCAAGTTATCAGAATTCTCCTATTCTCCATGCATTTGTGCTGCTTATTTTATATTCCATTTTTGCCAAGAAATGTAGCCAGTGACTTAGCTTTTATATACTAACTTCAGTAAGATCTGTGAAAAATGTAGTTATATGAAACAGACCATGTAAACCAGCTCCCACTTAACAACATGATTCTTAATACAGAGAACAGTTTCCAATAGTTGCTCTTAAGCAAAAGAAGAATAACTTACCAGTTAAACCAGATTTATTATTTACCTAAGTTCATACTGAATATTTTAGTGAGGCTAAAGCTAAAATATTTATAGAAACACATCTACACATAAGTGTAATGATTATTAACAATGGAATAGCTTATTTTGAATACATTTTGTTATTTTTTTCTCTTAAGATTGATGTAGACCTTAACCACAAAGTAAATACAAAATTAGTATGTGTTTAAAGACAATGAATTTGAATAAATCTTTTATTTATTCATTCAGAAAATATTTGTATTAAAAATATGAAAAATTCATACCAAACTATTAATTGGTTGCCTATGAGGATAGAAGTAGCATTTGATGGAAGAGAAAAAGTTAGAAATTTTTGTTTTTATCCTAGGTATTTGTAATTGTTTGCTATTTTTAATAAGAATAAAATATGTATATTATATAGTGAGTTAATTACATGGTATTTGAAAACAATGGAAATTAAAAATAAAAATTACATTTTGCGTTGAACCCTTACTTAAAAACCTCATCTATTAACACAGAAGAGAGCATGTATGATGAAAAACAGAGGCAGCTGTCATGGAAACCACATCTTTGTTTTGATTCTTCATGATGGTGTGCTGGTAAAAGAGGTGGGGGTAGGGGAACTCTGATTAGTAACATCAACTGATTTATGTGGGATGAATTCTCCTAACATGGTCAATACCAGGTCACCAACATGATGTCACTGGATGCAAAATTCAAAAATTTGTACAAGGGCACAGAGACAGACAAAGATAACCTCAAGCAAATAGAATAATAACATGTAATACAATAATTAAGGAGTGATTACTTTGAGTATTTCATGCCTTTGTTTGTAATATAATTCACCTATTTCTAAGTTTATGTAGTTTTTTTTAAATAATGCATTTGACAACTTGCAAAATTCAACAATTGACTTTGGTAACCCTCACTGGTTGTGTCTGGTGCACCACTGGTCCTTCACCTCTTTGCTCCCTATGGTAGCCTCAGGGGCCCATAGATCATTCATAGTTAGGACCCTGGCCCTTGGTGAAGCAGAAAACCAAATCAAACCTTAACCAAAAATATGGGTCAAAGCAGAAGAGTACATTTTACGGTACGTAAAACTGATACACTACCATCAGAGACAGAATAGACTAAGTATTTTTCTAAGGAGAATTTAACTTAGATTGTGATACATAACAAACAATCCCCCAGTTTAAAAATAAGTAAAAATATGCTATAAAGTTAATTCTTTCTTTAATTATAGCAAGAAGAAATGGATCAGTAAATTCTACAAATGAATGCTGTTTTCTGCTAGACCTTTGACTTTGATGTTAGATCCCAAAGTACTAATGCCAACCATTGGTTCTTGAACTTTGGCATGCATCAGAATCATACACACTGGGCTCTAGTCTTATAGTTTCAGATTTGGTCAATCTGGGATGGGTCTGAGAATTTCTATTTCTAACTCATTCTCAAGTGATGGTGATGGTGTTGGATTGTTGACCACAGGTTGAGAACCATAACTATGAACAATATTGAACCATCTATTGAAGAGAAATCTGGCCATATGATATAAAATTATAAAGGAATTCATGGACATGAAAATTTGCCTCTGTGTGTATGTGCATGTGTGTCTGTGTGTACTGAGAAACTGTTGTGGGGAATTGCATCGAACATGCAGCTCTGTTAAAAGAAAATAGATTCAAAAATTAAACTGAGTAGGTAGAATGAATATTTGCTATATCATTGTTTAAAGAGTTTGCATGTCTCAAATCTTTCATAATTCACTTTTTATAAAGAGAAAAAGTTGTAATTACTAAACTTGTATAAAATTAAGTACTTTTGACTGGGTATAAACTATTAGCCAAAAAAAATAGAACTTTTATCTTTTAGTTTTATTTTAATCAAGTAGCTTAAATACTATAATCTGAAAAAAACTTAGAAACCTTTCAGTAAGTGACATCATGGAGAAAGATATTGATAATGATTGCTCTTTTATGTTCATTAGTTCATTCAACAAATATTTCTTGAGTGCCTACTATGTGTCAGAAACTGTTGCAGGCATTGGAAATACAATGATGCCAATTTCCAAAACAGATGAAAATCTTTCTCTCATGGAGCCTACATTCTATAAAAGTCATTTTATTTTTGTTAAATAACAAGCAAAACAAGCAAACAAACCAACAAAACATTGCCAAAGTTGAAATTGGTAAAAGAAAAGACTAGTAAACCTGAATTTAAAAAGTAAACCCGGGGCGCCTGGGTGGCTTAGTCGGTCAAGCGTCCGACTTTCGCTTGGGTCATGATCTCGCGGTTCGTGGGTTCGAGCCCCGCGTCGGGCTCTGTGCTGACTGCCAGCTCAGAGCCTGGAGCCTCTTTCAGTCTGTGACTCCCTCTCTCTCTGACCCTCCCCTGCTCACGCTGTCTCTCTCTCTCTCTCTCCTAGAAATAAATAAAAAACATTAAATAAAAAAAATTTAAAAAAAAATTTTTTTAAAGTAAACTCAGTTTTGAAATATAAAAACAGTACGGGGAAACAAGGCAATTCTAAAGTAAGGAATTTTCTGCAGGCATGCTAATAAGGAAAAGTGAATATGACAGTAAATATATCAAGTGAAAATTAAAGCTTTAAGTTTTATCCAAATGTTATGGAAAAAAGGAGACTTTTTTCCCTTTAATATCATAATTTCCCCCCAGTGTTTTTCTTCTTGAAGTCTAAGTTGGTCTTATGTAATGTGACTATGAATATATGTCTTACGCATGCAATGCATTTTACAAGGTAACATCTCTAATTAAAGCCTGTGATTCAGAGGTGAGAGTAAAGTTATTCCATGGCTCCTCCCCCTCCTCAAACAAGATTTTTTCTCCCAAGGTTAATGCTCCCTTTTCAGTTGGGAGTTAACGAACTAATTCAGTAATAAAACATGAGTTTTCCCTATTTCTTTACTGCTTCACTAATTTTATTCAGCAGGCATATTTGGCCATCTAATAAATTACCAGCACAG
Source organism: Hyaena hyaena (assembly GCF_003009895.1). Taxonomy (NCBI): domain Eukaryota; kingdom Metazoa; phylum Chordata; class Mammalia; order Carnivora; family Hyaenidae; genus Hyaena; species Hyaena hyaena. Next base: position 2,510,403 of record NW_024080754.1, on the reverse strand, counting down.
GGCATAACACTGAAGATAAAAAGATTAGTCAGATATGGTCCTGTTCTCAAATAGCTGCAAGGTGGCTGGGGGAGATGTGAAAATGGACAAGTACAATAATGACAAAAAAAGCCCTGGTAAAATTACGCAGTGAAAAAATCTTTGAGTAACATCACATGTATACTGGATGGAATAGGCATGGACTCCCAGAGGATGTGTTACTTTCAGCTGAGGCTCCAAGGATGAAGAGAGTTAGCCAAGTAAGGAAAGTAAGGGTAAGTGGAAAGGTGGCCATAGCAGTGTGTGTGTGTGTGTGTGTGTGTGTGTGTGTGTAGTGTTCCTTCTGGTTTCTGCTGTGTGTCAACAACCCAGGACTTAGTTCTCAGAGAATTAAGTCCTTACTGGGAGCCAGTCACCCCCATAGTTGTCAAACAGTCAAACATGAGTGAGACATGGTCCTCCTTTCAGTGAATTTACAGTCTCATAGAAAATTTTTCAAACTTCTCTTTGCTTTAGGGGCACTAATCGTATTAATCATACAGACTAAAAACTGTAAAATTGTCCTGAGCAAAACTCTAAGTACCTTCTTGCTCTTAAACATTCATTTTTTAACCCTTATTTATTTATTTATTTTGAGACAAAGAGAGAGAGAGGGACTGCGTGCATGCATGTGAGCAGGAGAGGGAGACAGAGGGGAGGAGAGACAGGCAGAGAGAGAGAGAGAGAGAGAGAATCCAAAGCAGGCTCCACATTGTCAGTGCAGAGCCCCCTTAAGGCTCCATCTCACCAACCATGAGGTCATGACGTGAGTGGAAATCTAGAGTTGGAGGCTAAAACTACTGAGCCACCCAGGCGCCCCTCTCACTCTTACATTCTATGGCTTTAATGCTATGAAAACTTTATTTACAACATCACAGTAATTAATTCATACATTCATATTTTTCTATATGTCAAGTAATTTCCTATGTACATATTGAGTTTGTCTATTAAATGATTTTAGTAGACTTTTAGTACACTGTTTTATTTGGATATTATCGGAAAGGAAATTCAAAACAAAGCCAACAACCAACTAAACAAAACAAAAACAATGGTTTTTATCCTACTATAAAATGTACCAGTGGCCTCTCTCTGCTTTCTCTCAAATACAAAATCATATATTGTCATATATTTTAAAAGATACCTGTTTGTTATTGTTTTCGGTTATTTATACCTCCTTCTGTATTAGATGATGATTTGCAAGTAAAAGCATGTGTTCTTTATACTTTTATTTAGTCTAATAAAAATATACTGAAAGAGATTATTCACCCAAATATATTATGCAACTGTGTATATAAAACACACAAAGCAATCTAGGGACATGGCTCATCTTACATTTTCTCCCTTATATCAAGTTATATCCTGGTGGTGTACTGTAGTTCATGGAGAAAGTATTACTGCATTTTACAGTTTTGTTTTCTAAATTAATTCATGTTGTCCTCTAAATTGAATCCTTTAAAGCTTAAATTATTTTTATTTTGTTAGCACTATTAAAATGAACAACATGCATAATTTTTTTCTTAATTAGGTTTGAAATTCAGGGAAGCCAGAAACTATGTTCGGCATCCTTTCTGAAATTTATACTCAGTGTCATTGCAAAAACACAGTTAGTCTGGCTACCAGGATGAAATATGAGCGAAGCTCTCTTTTCACTTCTTTCTAAAGTTCAGTTGTACATTTACCCATACTTTGGTTTTACAGCAAATTTCAGAATTAAGTTTAGACCCATACTGATCCCCGGATTTTACGTATGATTATTTCACAGAAAACATATTGTTTAATATAAGCATATGGTTAGAGATGGTTAAAAAATGTGCTTTGGTAGATGAATAAAAGAGCAGGCATGATAATCCATGTCTTTGTCCTTTTACAAACATTTTTCTTTTATTCCACTGAAGCTGTAGAGGTATCACAGAGAAACTTATAAATCATACCATTATTTATTTAGTAGAAATAATTCAGGTATGGATAGTGCATTAAGAAAGAGTTCCCCAAAGCTCCTGACACAGCATACTCCAAAACAAAAGTTATGATTTATCACTCATCAGTGCTTACTACACTTGGTAAAATGCTAGCTTGTTAAGACATTTCTTGATGTATTATCACATTTGTAAGGTCAACTTCCCACTTTTAGTTCTAAATCACTGACTCAATCTTGTAACTAAATAAATTGATTTACATACGAGGGATTAAAAAAATCTTTTTTTTTTAACTCTTGTGACAGGAACTTACTGTGAAACCAATTCTCCAAATCTACTACAATGCATTCAAGCTCGTATTGAGGAAACAAACATGTGACAGTCTTGCCAGAGAGAGAAAATACTCTCTCAAGACTCCATTCTCATCCTCAAGCAGACAAGTGAGTAAGAAAATAGATTTGCTATGTATGAAGACTTTGTCCATTCTGTTTCTAGGTTGATATCCGTATAGGCTACTTCCTGGCACCTTGTATTTAAATATCATGTTTGATAATTCTATAAATATGAATGGAAGTAGATTTCCCCCATGTGACCGCTCCTCCTGGCAGAGACTTCTTTCCTTCTGATCTAGTTTGTGACTAATATGCTCTGCACTGTCTTCCTCTTCAGACATTGCTGAGTTTTAGCGTACTTGTGTCCCGGCCAGTTTACCCCTAATTTTTTGATGATTTCTGTTTCTTACTGTGGTTGCTAAATTATTAAATTCTCCTAGTGATTGGGAACTTCACACTGGCGGTCACAGTAGCTCAACAAGAGAGTTTAAGCAAAGAGCCATTTGTCCCACTGCTCATTCCTAAGTAGGAAGGCAGGAGTCTAACACAACTCAATATTTATCTCCAGTCTTTCGTATTTATGTTTAATGCTTAAAATATAACCGGTCTTATTTAATTGGAAACCTTTGCAAATCTTAAATTTGTCTTAAGATGAATTTTTATTTCCTGAAACGATAAAACAGATTATTGGAGCCTTGAGCTGTAGCCACTTTTGATCCAGTCAAGACCAAAGGTGAGTATTTAACATTTGCAACTGAGAACTAGCCCTTGAGCATGATTGCTTTTTGAAATTCTTAATTCATACACTTGGTTGAAAATGCCCTGCTAGGTCCACTAATAGCCTAAAGTAAACCCCCAGACCCCCTAACTTCTTGTCTAGCAGAGCTCATTACTTTCCAGAATGAGTTTTGTGTCTCTGTTCTCTCATATTCTGACCTTTTCTTGTTCTGCCATGTTAGTCAAAACTGATGAAAATTAACTCATTCAAAACAAAATTCTAGCATAGTTTGAGGACACAATTTTGCTTCTGAGGGTTGTTTTGGGGTCCCTATTTGAATCTATATACATCTGATCCAGGTATCCTAGTATAAAACCACATATGGAAGTAGTGAATTTTAGGCTAAGTGCCTAAACTAATAAGACAATATTCCTTTATATGTAATTTTCCTTCCATTTCTTTCCATCTCTCTCTCTCTCTCTCTCTCTCTCTCTCTCCTGTTTCTTTTTAATCATTATGGAGACTTTGGGGGTCTATATAGCCTTATTGATAATCATAGCCAATACTTTGTAAACTTGCATCATGGCAAGACTAGTAGGTAGCAAATTGGTTACTTACATATTAGAGAAAAATGATGTGAATCTTCAAAAATTTAGAATCTGAATAGGAAAATCAAGTTTGAGTTATTCTTACAGCTATACCTCTTAATACTTCTTACATAACAGTCATTTGACACAATGTAAGTTTAATTTCTTAAAAAAGAAAAAAACATTTTAAACCCATGGAATACTTTGAGGTAATAGCACGCTGTCATCATATTTTGCCAAATTTCAAGAATAAAAGTAATAATATAAGAAATAGATTTATTTTCACACTGAGTCAATGTTTTGCTTTCATTGTGGTGTAGGGCTAATGCAATTTTCAAGAATTTTAGATATTTATTTTGTGTGATTTCCCTAGACCAAACCGTATCCTCTTTGAATTTTGGTACTTTTTAATGGGAAACAATTTTGTGGCAAATTAAACCAGTTGGATTTTATAGTTCTTGCTTAGAATGTCTCCTTGTCCACCCCCACCTATTCTTTCATCAAACAGCAATTACTCACAGTCCACACACCATATTGCTTGATTTTTTTTTCTTTTTAGGAGACCTCTAGTCACACCAAAAATAATTAATAATTTTCCTCCTAAATGTTCCAGTATAGAATTTTCCTTTCACAAAACATCTAAGTTCCCTATTACGGTGATTAGAATCAGTTTCATGTAGTGCCAGCAGGAGGATCATTTCTCTCCCTCAAAGAACTATTGTAAACACCTAATCTCTTTTATTTATATTATTCCTACTGTATAAGGCCTCTTTTATGATATCTCTGATTCTAGGGTCACACTGTCATGTCCCAGATCTTTATAGGTGTATAAGGCCTTTCATCTTGCTCCAATATTTGCTTTAGAAATACATGAGATTTGATTTTGACTTGCATAGTCTACACTACAGACAACAGCAACTGACTTATCCGGATTCAAACACCCTCCCTACCATCTGTGGGGAGTTGGCAATCCAAATTAGACAGCAGATAAGACTGTAAGGTCTTCTTTGACTGCACAGATTCAAAATGAGATCTGAGTTCCCTTCACAGCCTTAATCACCTAAGGAATGTTCCAGAATATACTGCCTTCGAGCTCTTTCTCCCGATTTCCCATAACCAGTATTTAAGTAAATGCTTTAAAAACATTTTAAAATTATACTTCACTGACACTCCCATCTTGGGCGGAACACTAAAAATAGTCCCCTTTGAGGCCCCAAGGTTGCCACTTTACTAATAGGAAGGGTTCTCATGGATTATCATCTCCCACCAACTTACCAAACAAATATATCTTTTAGGGGCTGATGCACCTATTGCAGAGGTTTTTCTTCTAACTATGGACAGCCAGGTTTGTGTTGTTATGTTTAATCCTGCCTTAAAAAGAAGGCCTACTCAGATAGAGGCACTCTATTCCTCTACTAGTTATGAATTCTGAAAATTTAAATAATGAGGCCTTTATGTCACAGATAAAATCCATGTTTTATCTTGTATTAACTTTGTGATTTGGGCCAATTTCATTACTTAAACTCTCTGGGCTTCGGCTGCCTCATCTTTAAAATAAAGCTAATAATATCTTATATCATGGAGTTCATACAAGAAGTGAATGTAAGATAGGACAATGCCTGATAAAAATAAGCACTCAATGATTATTAGCTATTATTGTCTTTTTAACGTCAGTAACTCTGAGTTATTCATTCTCTTTCAGTTATTCACTGTCTTTAGCAAGTCGTTCCACAAAGCTCTCTGGAAAAATGATGGTTGACATGTACTTTGAGTAGGCTCCAACCCAGATATACTTTTAACATATTTATTTTATTTACTTCATAACTCATGTTTTCACTGTCTGAAAATAAAATATAATCAATTTCCAATATTGTACAGCATTTTTATTTTTTATTTTTACATATATTTTTAAATGTTTATTAATTTTGAGAGAGAGAGCACAAGCAGGAGTGACAAGAGAGAGTGGGAGCCAGAGAATCCAAAGCAGAATCCAGGCTCTGAGCTGTCAGCACAGAGCCCAACACAGGGCTCGAACTCACTAACTGTGAGATCATGACCTAAGCCAAAGTTAGACCCTCAATCAACTGAGACACCCAGGCATCCCCTGTAGAGCATTATTATATACCACACTCAAACATACCTACTAATTTATTACATGTTAATATTTATTAATTGACACTTAATTATTTTATATTGTCAGGCAGAGAAGGACAAATATCATATGTTTGCACGTATAGGAGGATTAGGAGGAACTTAATGGAGAACCGTGGGGGAGAAGAAGGGGGGAAATAGTGGGGGATAGGGAGAGAGGCAAACCATGAGAGACTCTTGAATGCTGACAAAAACTGAGGACTGATGGATGTGGGGGGGAGGGGGGGATGGGCATGGAGGAGGGCACTTTGGGGATGAGCACTGAGTGTTATGTGGAAAATAATTTGACAATAAACTATTTGTAAAAAAAAATAATATATTATATATGTGCTATATTAGTTTATTCTGCTATCTTGTTATTTTTTCATTGAAGTATGTCTTTGTAATTTGGGAAGACGTTGCTTGGGATTCTTGTGTGGGCTAGAAATGTGTTGTGTTATTTCTCCTAAGAAATAAAAGGGATCATGAAGTTTTGCTACCTGAATTTTCACTACCCAACAAAATTTTAAGGTTATAGATAGCAAGCATTAAAATTTTTACCTCATTCAGTCTCTCTTAAGTATCATACTCTCTGTTGACTTATTCACCTTCAAGTCCCCAAGGGAATAAGCACTGTTCCTCACTTGTTCACTATTTTCACACTCAATTCAATTACTATGACCTCTTTTGCACTTGGCCCTTAATGGATCTGTTTTCTAAAGTTGACCAGTATCTACTGAATAGTAGTCTTTCATTGGAATTATTTTATTCATGGGCATTTGTGATATTTAATATCACTGATCTCTCCTCCTCTAATTATTATCTTTCCCTCATCTCTCTGAAATGAGAACATTATTTTTTTGTGCATGTCAGTTGGTAGTGAACTTATTTATTTTTGAGAGAGAGAGAGAGAGAGAGCGTGAGCAGGGAGAGTCAGAGAGAGAGGGAGATACAGAATCTGAAGGAGACTCCAGGCTCTGAGCTGTCAGCACAGAGCCCGACGCGGGGCTGGAACCCATGAACTGTGAGATCAAGACCTGAGCCGAATTTGGATGCTTAACAGACTGAGCCACCCAGGAGCCCCTGTATTCTGTTCTGTTCTTTAAAAATAAATGTTTTACAATGTCTTTTTTGGTTGGTTTTCTTTTTGTGGATTTCCACTTCTCATCATTTCAACCATCGTTTCACAACTAGATGCCCCTGAAGGTACTAGCTTCCATCCTAATTCTAGTTTTTGGTGTACTTTTAGGATATTTCCAGGATGTCTCATAGGTCCCTTCTGTTTAAAGTAATCAAACTGATGTAATTTGTCTCCAAAATCAGGTCTTATTTTCCATGTTCCTATTTGTATTCATGGTATTATCATTTCTCCCGGTCACTCAGATATTAAACCTCAGTCATCCAAACACTTTATTTTCTCTCCTTTTCCACAAATTTTCAATTTCCACATTCCACCTTTTAAAATATGTTAGCACTGATTGAATCTTTCCCTTAATTTTTTCTCAATTTGCATTACTCTAGCTCAAACCCTAATTGCACTTTCCTGGCATACTACAATAATATGGCAACTAGTTTTTTAAAATTTTTTAATGTTTTATTTATTTTTGAGACAGAGAGAAAGAGAGAGAGAGCGCGCGCACAGGGGAGGGTCAGAGAGAGAGAGGGAGATACAGAATCCAAAGACAGGCTCCAGGCTCTGAACGGTCAACACACAGCCTGACGTGGAGCTCAACCCACGAACCGTGAGATCATGACCTGAGCCAAAGTCAGACGCCTAACCGACTGAGCCACACAGGCGCCCCATCAACTGGTTTTGTCACTTCTGAAGACTGATCAGACTTTTACAGTTAAACAAAAAAAAAAAAACATTATATATCAAGAGTATACATTTCTTTGAAAACATAGGGCTCATTTGGTAAGTTTAATCAGCAGTAGTTAGAGAGGTTAATACAGGTAAAGAATAGTATCATCTGAAAAGTAGCTGGGAGTAAAATCTTAAATCCTAGACCACCGAGAAATATTAGTGAATGTGCTTTCTTTCCCATTGCTGCTTTTTTTTCTTTAGTATCCATAGTACTTTGAAAAATGTTTTGCATATTTTAGATGTTCAAGAAATTTTTATTACAGGAAACAAATGGAAATATTTGAAGCATATTGAATTGCTAAAATGCACATTGACTTATATCTTTTAAAAGTAGGACACAAGAGTTATCCTTATTTTGTTTCTATAGTTAACTTGAAGTATTTAAACAATGATATAAATTTTAATGTTTCCTTAATTATCATTGATAAGTTTCATATATGCATAAATATCATATGTATTTGCTGAATATATTCCACACATACACCTACTGTACATGTACTATATTCAAAGTTAATAATTAACTGAAAGAGCCTATCTGGTGTCAGAGTCTTGCTTTACTTTTGAATTCTTATTTTTGGTCTCCTCTGTTTACAGAACATCCCTCTCTGTATAATATTTGAAGAAACTACTAAGTTAAAAATAGTAACTTTTGTAAAAGAACTCAGCTCTCAGTACTTGGTCACATTATCCATCTTACACGACTGATACATTTATAATGCAGTGATTCAGATACATGTGGCTTTTCAAATTTTTTCAGAAAATATGAGGTCATACATCATAGATTAATATTCCTCTCCTGCCCTCCCTGCTACACCCATACACAAATGTCTCTTGTGGTTAGGGATATTAATCCTTTCCTGTGGTTTTGCAGTCCAGGAGAACAGTACGGCATGCCTCCTGGTTTAAAACAAAAAGGCTTATGGTGTTCTTTGACTTTCCATTCCTTGGCTTTCTGCAGAGGTCAGCATCCATGGGAGGGATTTGCTTTGTGTTTCTAATTATTGACAGCTGGGTGAAACAGCATCCAAAATGGGGAAAAAGCAACTGAGAGAACTTCAGGCCATGCTAATAACAGGTGTTTCCAAGGATCAAGTTCTTAAACAACCTTAGGAGTAGAATGAGATGCATTTTGCAGCTGAATTGTCCCTGATGATAGATGAAAAACATCAGGAATTTGCATACAATAGCACATTTGGTTCACTTCCAAGTATATTAAGTTGATGTAATAGTTTTTCAGAAGGCAATTTTGAGTAAAGAGAAGGAAAGTTGTTCAAACATGGAATGCCTACAGAGAATAATTTCATCTTGGCTTCGTTTGTTGCTCTCTCCTCGTCACATCTCCACCCCCAGTACACACACATATACACATGTGCACGTGTACATATGCATTTGCATGCACACACAACTCACCAATAACCTTGTTTTAACTGTTATGATGACATACAAGTTCATTCATTTGCTATTTAAGTTATAAATTGAATTAAAAAGAGCAGAAAAATATATGGTGAAATAGGTCCTTGGGGTGATCCCAAGTTGCAAGACTCCTTAAATCATTTAGAAAGTTATCTTGAGTTTATAGAACTTGTTATAAATATTGACATAATAAATTTAAGCAAAGAGAGGTAGAAACTATTAAATATTCCCTCATGAAAGTATTCTTTTTTTTTTTAATTTGAGAGAAAGAGCATGCATGGGAGAGAGGAGCTAAAAGAAAGAGAATCTTAAGCAGGCTCCACGCTCAGCTCAGAACCCAGCGAGGGGCTCATTTTCATGACTCTGGGATCATGACTTGAGCTGAAATCAAGAGTTGGACACTCAACCGACTGAGCCACCCAGGCGCTCCCTTCATGAAAGTATTCTGAAACAAATATGAGCATAAACTAAATTTACAGCAAAATCATCATCCCAAAGAGGTTATCCCTCATACATAAGGTGCCATGTTGAAGTTTTAGCAACTTACACATTCTACCAGAACTTTTAGGACGTGGATGAAGTATCCTATTAACTTCCAACACCAGCAGGGATCATTCACCAATATGTGAAAATATGTTATGTTATAGTGACTCAGAGTGTATCAAATGCCAATCAACATTAGAGAGAGAAGCAGTGACAATAAGAAGAAAGAGAACAAGAGCAAACAGTTAAGTAAAGACACTCTTGCCTTTGGCTCAGAGTTCTCCCCTGCTCCAGGACATTGATGAGAACAAGGAAATAGCTCAGAGTCAGAGACTGGCTCACCCAACCCTGGGCTTCCTGAAAACACCAGGTCTTGGTTCAAATCTAGACTGGTTTAGGAGAAGTTGACTTCTACATTGAATCTGATATTTAACAGTAAATGGTTCATATTTCAATAACTAAAGGCTGTCAAAACGATTTGAATCTGCTCAAATATCAACAAAGGATAAGAAAGGATGATTGATGAAGCATAAGTGAAGATAGTAATTGCAGAAAATAAAATCAACTCATTTAGTTGGCATCATGTGCCATTCTACTATCATGGATGAGACTGAAGTACTTTGTACAGAAGAAACATAGAGGCAAAGTCTTGAAAAATCCTGAAACGACCTTTTTTTTTTTTTTTTTCTCTCTTTTACCTCTTTAAAATAAATGTAATAGGGGATAAACAGGAGACTACCTGCTTTTTGGGGCAAAATGAAGTCAGTATTTGAGACCATTGATTAGTACTCAATGGTTAGATCCAAGTTGCATTTGTCAAGCCATTTTAACATCATCAACTGTGTCTTGGGCACTTCAGTTTTCAATGAGTTTATATTACATGTGAATTTGTGTTCTGTATAAGCTTTGTCTTTCTCTGTTGTTTTTATTTTAGATGAACAATATATAAGGTATGAAATATGATTTATTACTTCCAAAATTGTAGTAATTTTTCTTATTATTTTACCAATTTTTCCTCTTTAGAATATTTTTGGGAGTGGGGTGCCTTGGTGGCTCAGTAGGTTAAGTATTCGATTCTTGATTTTGGCTCAGGTCATGATCTCACAGTTCGAGAGCATTGGGATCTGCACAGCTAGTTCAGAGCCTGCTTGGGATTCTCTCTCCCTCTCTTTCTGCTCCTCCCCTGCTCACTCACTCTCTTCCTAAAAAAGAAAATTGCGGGGAGGGGATTTATTACAATATATTGAACAGTTTCTGCTACCATTTTTACATTTACATTTTTGCTAAAACCTATACTCATATAGAATTATAACTTTCTAAACTCTTTTCTATATAACCTGAATAATGTCTTGGTCTATAGCTACCATCAATAGCTAACATTTATATCAACAAATTTTATCAGTTAGTAGCATTTCTCAGGAATAAAAATAATTATTACAAAGACTTTTACCAGACTAACTGCCTCAGCAAGGACAGCTGTTTATTGAGATCAGAATTTGGTGGAAATATGTTTCCAAAAAGACTAAATGCTTACTTCAGTTGATCGAAAACACCTACAGAGAGAACATCAATTTCCTTTTTCCTGTATGGGAAAAAGTTGTGATCCCAACAATTTTCTCTTTACTATGTGGCATTCTTTCTTCAAATTATGCGTTTGAAGAAGTTCTCAGGTGTTCAAATTACAGCTCTTTCTTTATTTGGAATCTGGGTCTCCTAACTCTCTGAATTCAAACTCCTTATTCCATCAAGATCCTGAGTGTGTGTGTGTGTGTATACATATATATATATATATATATATATGCATGTAAATCATATAATAAATAATCTTGAGTATGTTTATGTGGATTTTGAGACCTGCTAACCTTAGCAGTTTTCAAGTACAGTACAATGCAGGAGGATGGCTTCTACCATATGTAATTTGGTAAAGTCAACAACTCACCTTTATGCTCATATTGAAATTTGTATTCACAATATTGCTCTGAGTATTCTTACTTGTCTTACTTTTCCCATCTCTAGGAGTTTTTCAATCCCTACAGCCCTGCTGCATGGTGGCCATTTCTAGCTGCCCCTCAAGATTTTTTAGTCTTTGCAATTAAAGGTTTCCTTTTGCGGGCCATTTTCTTGGATCCCAGCACCTCATCTCGCTGCACAGACTTTTCCACTTATTTCAGCTTTTCTTATCTTCTGAGCTCTGGCCCTTGAATGACTCTGTTTTTCTAGCCTTTTGTTCAGTGGTTAGCTAACCAAAGCCCGCCACTCGTTTGGATTTAGGATCTTCTTGGTTAGTGAACTGAATTATCGCCGTGTTTTCTTTACTTCAGCTCTAATGAACTTTATTTGAACTAAAGTTTTAAGTTCTTCCTTTGACTGCAACTTCTGCCCTTGGAAAAAGACAACGATGACTTGAGAGTTCTACTTAATCAAAGTGTTACTGTACTTGAAAAATGGTCTCACATAAGTGAATCTGGCACCCAAGAAGAAACATAATTATACCTTCAACCTGACTTGTGTAGAATTTTTAAAAAATAAATAAATAAAGCTACAGCGGTGTTTTTTTTATTCAATCAACCAAATCAAGGCTGCTTTTCCCCTTTTTTTCAAAAGGCTGAACTCAATAAAATTCACATGATCCTCTGCCAAACCTTTTTTTCTTTCTTTCTGTGTGTGTGTTTTCTTTTTTTTTTTTTTTAATTTTTAAGCCCATGGGTATTTTAAGGGAAATTCAACCCACATGTTTCTGATTCATTTACACTTAATTCATTAAAATGTTGTTTTGTAAGAGCTATTTGATGTCCAAGGGCCTTATGAGTCTCTTTGTGTGACTTTTTATGCCATTTTTTTCCTCAAAAACAGGAAGTGGTATTTTGCTAAGAACTCAAACTAGAAAAGGGTTGAATCTCATCTGAATCACATAAAACACACCAAGATGATTGTAACTCTCCTGGGTCATCTTTGCTACAGGAGAGCACCTAAAACAGTTTTCTGACAAACTGTGTTGTTAATGAAATCCCAAATCTCCCCAGCACAACGCCAAATGCTCCCAAGACAGGGAGACTTCCAAATTCAATTTTCCAAGTCATGTAGAATGAAGCTCATCTATGTGAGCTCAGTATTTAGCTCAATATTCACATGAATATAGAATTATTAGTTAGGACTGGTAAGTGTTATAGAAGAGTTATCTAGCATGCAATACTACTCTGGATACCACTAGAGTCTGTTGATGAAAATTCAAGTTTTCTTCCTTTCCTGCATCTCACTCCAAGAAAGGAACTTTGGTATAAAAAGCAGGCAGAAGAGAGGAGAAAGACTGTAACAGATGAAGCAAACAGAAGGTGTGTGTTCACTGACAGTAAGAAACACTCCAGTATAAAGCATCTCTCAGTCAAGCTTTTAAAGGAAAAACTTAACCAGAGATATTTAGATAGCAGTTATGCAGTATTTTCTTGGGAGAAAGAAATGCTGAAGTACTTGTACAATGGGTCTGCATCTCATTTATTATGCTTTCTTTACTAGTACAGCCCTAAAGTCTCTTCTCTAGAACTCAGTTTAACGGCAGCTTGGGGCGCCTGGGTGACTCAGTCCTTTAAGCACCAGACTCTTGATTTCAGCTCAGGTCATAATCACCTGGTTTTGAGTTTGAGTCTAGTGTTGGGCTCTGTGCTGTGAGTGTGGAGCCTGCTTGGGATTCTCTCCCTCTCTCTCTCTGCTCCTCCTATATGCTCTCTCTCTCTCTCTCTCTCTTTCAAAAGTGAATAAACATTAAAAAAATTATAAAATCAGCTTTGCAGTCTCTAAGTGAAATCCAGCACCACTGCCACTCCTGAGTATTCTGACTAACCAGTCATTGGTTTCCAATGGAGGCAAGTGTTATAAAGGAATCCGAATACCACTGAGAATAACCCATAGTAGTAGTTTGGGGTCTTCCATAGCCTAAATCAAAATTATTAGAAACACTAAACTCATAGGAAACTCATTCATAATCAAGAAGGCCTATTTTTCTGGGGCTAGACCCAATCCCAAGTAACATGAGATCCTTAAAGGTTCTAGTGCTCACATTATCTTATAAAAGACTTTCAAGGTAGTTTGTTGAGTTTCAATTTTGAATATTCTAAAAGAGGTATTAGATGATAACAAAATAAAGTCACTAGTCAACTGTCATTAGTATTTTTTGTACATATGTTTAAAAACAAAAAGAAAATATAACCCTAATCTCAGACTATTCACTAAAGACTTAGAAAATTAATTCTGAGGTCCAATTAAAGAATGTTAAGGACATATTGAACATAAGAACTGAAATAATAACTCATGGTTCACATTGTGAAAGAAATATAGAGTGCCTGCCCTCCAGAGAATTCATTAAGCCACACTGACACCTAAAGGTGTCACAAGTGGAAAATTGTGCTTTGGGTGAAGTATATGACCAGATCTCATTCAATATGGACGTTTAGTAGACATGATTGCATTTTTAAAGAGTATATAGAGTATTATTTCATTTAACAATGTTGTGTAACAAATAACTCTAATATTTAGTGGGTAAATCCAAACTCTAATATTTAGTGGGTAAATCCATATCACTTTCTAATTTTTTTATAAATTTAAAGTGGTTAGGTAGTCCTGCTAATTTGGACCAGCCTAGACCAACCTCTGTTGGTTTTGCTCATGACTGAGATCAGCTGGTGGTTTCGCTGAGGGCTGGCTGGTCTGGAAGGGCTTCTTGAACATGGCTGGGATCTCTTTCTTCCTCATGGTCTCTCAGTCTCCAACAGACTAGTGTAGCTTGATCTCATAGCGATAGCAGAAGTATAAGAAAAATAACAGAATCTCCAGAGAGTATTTCAGGGCTCCTCTTATATCATATAAATTAACATGAAATTTCTTGGCCAAGACTGGAATCAGAATGGAAAGAAACTACAAAAGCTATAGCAGAAAGGGATGGATTCAGTGAAGCTGCTAATCTGAGCCCCTGATATGATTGATCTATCATACTTACCTACAAAAATCCTTACTTTTCAGAAGGAAATCCTTTCTCAGATTTTCTGTGTGAGTTAGCATGGTAGATGACGAGTATGACTGACATGAATGTGTTACATTTCCCATTTTCATAATTAGCATTCTTATATTTTATTCTTTCCCAGGTCATTACAATGGAATTATGCTATGTTTCCTCCTCAAAGATTCTTTCTTTCTTTTTTAGTTCCTTTTTCTATATGCTCTCTTTTTCTTCCTTTTCCCAACACTCACCTCTTTATTTGAACCTTATAAAGTGGATATCAAATTTGAAAGCTTATTTCTTTTTGTTTGTTTATTTTTTTATTTTGAGAGAGAGAGAGAGATAGGTAGATAGAGAGAGAGAGAGAGAGAGAGAGAGAGAGCCAGCAGGGGAGAGACAGAGAGAGAGAAGGAGAGAGAGGATCCCAAGCAAGCTCTGCAATGTGAGCACAGAGCCTGACGTGGGTCTCAATCTCACAAACTGTGAGACCATGACCTGAGTTGAAATCAAGAGTCTGATGTTTAACTGACTGAGCCACTCAGATGCCCCAATAGTTCATTTCTTTTCAATGTTGAATAATCTCATTGTTTGGATTTACCACAGTATATGAATCTATTCATCTACAAAGTGGCATCTTGATTGCTTCCAAATTTTGGCAATTATAAATAAAGCTCTATAAACATCCATGAGAAGTTTCTGTGTATATATGTTTTCAATTCCTTTGGGTATATTACAAGGAAGACTATTGCTAGATCATGATAAAAGCATATTTAGTAAGAAACTGCTAAACTGTGTTCCAAGGTGGATGTACTGTTTTGTATTCACGCCAGCAATGAGTAAGACTTTCTTCTGTTTCACATCCTAATCAGCATTTGGTGTTGTTAGTATTCTGTATTTTGGGCATTCTAATAGTTATGGAGTTGTATGTTTTAATTTGCATTTCTCTGATGACATTTGATATGCCTTTCTCTTGATGAAGTATCTGTATTTTTGGCCCGTTTTTATTTTTATTTTATTATTATTACTTTTAATGTTCATTTATTTTTGAGACAGGGAGACAGAACATGAGTGGGAGAGGGACAAAGAGAGAAAGACACAGAGTCTGAAACAGGCTCCAGTCTCTGAGCTGTCAGCACGGAGCCCAACAGTTCTAACTTGTCAACTGCAAGATCATGACCTGAACTAAAGTCAGACACTCCACTGACTGAGCCACTAAGCACCCCTGGCCCATTTTTAAATTAAGTTGTTTTCTTATTGTTGAATTTTAAGGATTCCTTGTATATCTTAGATAACAGTCCTTTATCAGATATATCTTTTGAAAAAGGTTTCTCTCAATTGGTGGCTTATCTTTTCATTTCCTTAACAATGTCTTTTGCAGAACAGAAATGTTTAATTTAATCAAGTCCAGCTAATCAATTCTTTCTTTTGAAAATTTTTCCTCTGGTGTTGTATTTGAAAGGTCATAGCCAAACCCAGTGTCATTTAGATATTGTCCTATGATATCTTCTATGACTTTTATTGTTTTGTATTTTACATTTGGGTCTGTGATCCATTTTGAGATAATTTTTTGTGAAGGGTATAAAGTCTGTGTCTAGATTCATGTTTTACATATGGATGCCCAGTTATTCTAATACCATGTGTTGAAGGAGTATCTTTGCTTCGTTATATTGCCTTTGCTCCTATGTCAAAATATGTTGACTATATTTATGTGGGTCCATTTCTGGAATCTGATCTGTTCCATCTTTTGCAAAGATCATGCTGTCTTGATTACTGTAGCTTTGTCATAAATTTTGATATCAGACAGCATCAGCCTCCAAAAAGACTTGGTTCTTCTCCTTCAGTATTGTGTTTGTTTTTGGGGTCTTTTCCCTCTCCATATAAAATTCATGATGAGTTTGTTAATATCTCCAAGATTACTTTTGGTATTTTAATTGGGATGGCATTAAATCTATGAGTCAGGGTGGGAAGAACTGACATTTTGACAATATTGAGTTTTTCTATGCAGGAACATGGAATATATCTCCACTTATTTAATTCTTTGATTTCATTTATGACAATTTTGTGGGATTTTGGTACTTTAATCTGTTAATGTGATAAAATAAACTAATAGGAATTAAAATATCCTTTATTTTTGTAGATTAAAAAATAATTTTGTAATTTTCTTCACACAGAACTTGTACATATTTTTAGATTTATACCTAAGTATTTCATTTTTGAGTGGTGGTAATATAAATCCTATCGTATTTTTAATTTCAAGTTTCATTCATTCATTGCTAATGTTAGTACAACAATTGAGTGTGGAAATATAATTTTGTATCTTGAAACCTTGCTATAATCACTTATTAGTTTCTAGAGTTTTTTGTTAGTTCTTTCAGATTTTCTACATCCACAATCATGTCATCTATGAACAAAAAACAGTTTTATTTCTACTTCCCAAACAGTATACGTTTTAATTCCCTTGTGTCATTGCGTTAGTTAGTACTTTCCATATAATGTGAAAGTGACATCTTTGCCTTGTTCCTGATCTTAGTGAGGAAACTACTAGCTTCTCACAATTAAGTATGATGTTAGCTGTTTCTTGTAAGTTTTCTTTATCAAGTTGAGAAATTCCTGTTTATACTTAGTTTACTGAGACATTTGCTTTTCTTTTTTTTTTTTTTTAATATTTTTTAATGTTTTATTTATTTCTAGGAGAGAGAGAGAGACAGCGTGAGCAGGGGAGGGTCAGAGAGACAGGGAGTCACAGACTGAAACAGGCTCCAGGCTCTGAGCTGGCAGTCAGCACAGAGCCCGACGCGGGGCTCAAACCCACGAACCGCGAGATCATGACCCAAGCGAAAGTCGGACGCTTAACTGACTAAGCCACCCAGGCGCCCCGAGAAATTTGCTTTTCAATAATATATTATGGTCCTAGCTAATTCTCATGATAAAACACTCATTCTTTACAGATTAAATAATTATTGAATAAATCAGTGGTTTCTAAACAGACTAGATGTCCTAGTTTGTTCAGAGAACTTATTAGAAATGCAACTTCTTGGGCTCTGTCAGAGGCCTATTGTATCAGCCCAGCAATCTATAATTTAACAAGCCCTCTGGGTGATTATTGTGTGTCCTAAAATTTAAATAACTACTGATCCAGAAATGTTAGTACATTTTAATAAATTTATTGATTTCCCTCAAAATTAAAGAAAATAAACTGAAAAACTTAAAAAGTAAGAAAATCAGCAAAGTGACTAATCATATAATAAATTATAAAACTTTCTCTTATGTTAATAATAAATTGTTAGGAAATGAAATATAGAAATACATTAATTATATAATAATAAAATCCATAATATAAACCTGAAAAATAGCTTTTATGAATAAAAGTATTGAAGTCTTACTGAGTGTCAGAAAGACACTTAGGGTGAAATTTTTGGAGAATATATGAGAGAAAATATCAATATAAGTAATGTATAAAATATATTTCAAACAAATAAATCAAAATAAATGGATAAAATATATGAACAAAGTTAATATGAATGACTAATAAATATAAAAATCTTTCAAATATAATCATATAACTTATACTCGTAAAATTTAGTGCAGGAATAAAGCATAAAGTATTTTTATTCATTATATTGACATCATTGAAAGGTTTAAAATCCAGTATAGTCCAGGTTATAGAAAAAGGCACATTCCTTAAATATTGTGGGCTTATAGATTATTAAAATTTTTGCTAAGAAAAGTGAAAAATTAGCATTATTTATTAAAATTAAAGTTACATTTTTCATTGGTCCAGCATTTATACTGTAGGGATCTAGTCTTATGAGGAATATTAAAACTTATGTCCTGTCAAATATATTCTATTATACCAAGGACTATAGTGTCTTTATCACTGTGGTTTTTTATCAAGTTTTGAAATCAGGAAGTGTGAGTCCTCCAACTTTATTTTTTTTCTTTATTCTTTTTCAAGATTGGTTTGTCTCTTCTGGATCCCCTGAATTTCCATATACATTTTATGAACAACTTGTCAGTTTTTACAAATAGGCCATCTGGGATTTGGATAGGATTTGCTTTGAATACATATATACATTTGGAAAGTGTTGCCATCTTAACAAAATTAACACCTTAATCCATAATTATGGGCTGTCTTTCCATTGATTTAGTTCTCCCTTAATTTCCTTCAACAAGACTTAGTAGCTTTCAGAGGACCTATTTTGCCTTCCTTGTATTAAATTTTTCCTAAGTATTTTACTTTTTAAGGTTATAATAAATGGAATTAATTTGTTCAAGTGTATATAGTGCACTTGACTTGTCTATATTTTTAAATATGTTGCACTACATTGCAACTTCAATTGCACTTCAATGTAGTGCAACACATCTTTCAATAGTTGGTTATATGCAATTGAGTTGTCAATATGTTTTTAAGTATTTTGTTTATGTTTATTTATTTTGAGAGAGAGAGAGAGAGTGAGCACACAAGTGAGGGAGGGGCAGCGAGAAGGAGATACAGAATCCAAGCAGGCTCCACACCATCAGCCCAGAGCCTGATGCAGGGCTTGAACCCACGAACCACAGGATCATGACCTGAGTTGAGATCAAGAGTTGGATGCTTAATTGACTGAGCCACCCAGGAGCCCTGACTTGTCTGTATTCATTTTGTGACTGACAATCTTGGTGAACTCATTTCTCAGTTCTAATATTTTTAGTAGATTATTTAGTATTTTCTTTATATAAGACTATGTCTTGTGAAAATAGAAAAAGCTTTTACTTCTTTTTTCCCAGTTTAAAGGGAGAACAATGAGTTTGGAGCATTTCTTCCCCTGGCTTTCTCTGCTTGGTTACCATTTATTGGCTGTATCTATACTCTGATTGTCACAGCTCATGTCAGGCAGCTCTGACCCGTGACTATTTTTTATGGGTACTGTCAGTAATCAGCCCCATAATTTCTTCCATGAAGTCTATGGGGGTAATGGTTTCTTGCTATTCTTAGCCCTAGGGAGCTACATCAATACTTATTTATTTCTTCTATCATTACCATACAAGTTTTCTTCTCTTACAATCTTCTTCTGAATTATATTTTAATGTATTAAAGTGTATAAGGATCTAGAACACAGCATAAACTAATAAAATAATTTACATTGTTTAATATTATACTGTCACTACTTCCAATGCTAAATGTCTGAGGTCCTGAATCCTAAATTATTACTAATTTACCTTTCTTTCAAGGGTTTAGAAGTATTAATGCAAAGCGCAATAAAAATATTTCTGTAATATACTGGAAATTATTATTTTGAGAATTTCTTAGTGTTTATAAAGTTGGGAATCAGTATCTATTAAAGCATTATGAGTAAATCTGTGTTCATCTTTCAATACTTGTTATATGTAAGGCAAATAAAATAATTGGTTTTGGAATAATAACAAACCGTTTTTGAAAATTACATATTATCTATAATTCAAATTAATCTATAAGACAATATCATTTGAGAAAAGATGGTAGGTTTCAGTAATTACCAATGAGTGATATGTAAAAGTAGTTCATAATAAAGCATTAGTTATGCTTCAAAATCCTTAACATATCAGTCAATTTTACAATAGCTTGTGTTGAAGGCCATTCTGACTTTCAAAGAAAATCAAGTGTAGAACAATTATTTTTTCCTTATCATATGGTCTCAGACGTAAGTCAGTTATTGAATAAGACAGATTTTGGGAAAAATAAAATCAATGTAGAGAAACCCATTAGGAGACGGAATTGCAGATTTTAACTTGAAAATATTGTGCTTATGTTTCAATTACTGTAATTTTCCACTTTTATTAAAATTCTAATTAGATAGATATTCATTCCAATATTAGATATTAAAGACAAAATATTTGAAAATATATAGGATTTTGCCTTTGAAAAGAATCCAAATTTTATTAGAGTCTCAAAATGAATATGAAGATATTTTTCCCATATAAGGCAAATCTGTTCCCTTCTGTTGCTCCAGGGCTATTTCATATAGGAAACTCAGGCCCTCTAGCATTTGTCTGCTTTATGGAATGTACTATATATTTCCACTATTCAACTCAGAGTCAGTTTCATTCCTTCTTTCCCACCTCTTCCCCATAAGTCAACCTGCAAAGATGTGTTACTGACCTGTGGAATGTTATCTTTGAACATATGTAGCAATTGTAGAGAGGTCTGTATCCTTGTTGCTTTGATCTTCCCAAACTGAAAGAATGCAAACGTCATTATTGGGGATCACTTTGGAAAGATCTTAAATCATGAGTAATTCCATCCCTTTGCTTGAGGAATGATTATCTACAGAAGCAAGGAAGGTGTGGAGAACACATAAAATTCCTCGGCCCACGTATGTTTATCATAAGAAGGTTGCAGGAACTGAATTTATGTCCATAGATAATGGTAATGAATATAGATCACTTTATAGCTTCTAAAATGTGTTCCAGATACATCATTTTATATATATCCTCACTGCCCCTTTAAGGAGCAAAACGATAGCTGCAAAACTTTTCTCCAGATTCATATATACCCTCACTCTCACCATTCTAAAAGCAATTGCTAGACCATTTAATAAAAAATTTGCCAAACCATGGCCCCAAACCTATTCTGTTGACACTCATACTTTGCTCATTATATAAGACAAAGGATGGAAGAGAGCAAGAAAGGTTTATGTTGAGTGAATATCATCGTGACTGACATTCCACCCATCCATCATCATCCATGGGGGAAAGGAAGAAGACATTTCTTTTTTAGCTTAAATCAAGGGAAAAGGGCAAGTTCAGGAGGAGAAAAAAACCCACCTCTGAGAGCTCAATTTGACCCCTGGACTTCAGGAGACACATAATATTACCACTTATTGAATAAGATATAATTAAGCTATGTTTTTTATCATTGCAAAACAAAAGTATGGATTTCCCAAACACTAAATGTAAAAAGACACTGGGCTGGTGCTATTTTACAAAGGATCTTGATCAGGACAACCATTGAGAGGAAATGTTATTCCAAGAAGGAGAGATAATCTGACATCTAAGGGTCTGTTTCAAAGAACAGTAGTTGAAAGTCACCAGAAAGATCTCAGTAACATCCTACCAGAGGACAAGCCCACTTTCAACTCACCAAGTCTAGAGAGCATCAAAGCCATGCTGCATTTGTACTTTATGCATAAGCCTATGTTCACTCTTCCAATATCACCTTACTTGGGCCTTATCCAGCAGCTTAGGCAGCAGAGTGGAAGGGAAAGGAAGGAGAGGGAAAGGAAGTCATTGGACTCTCTCTCCTTCCACTACATGCTTCCAAATATATCTGAAATATTTAACCTTACTAGTGTGGTATAACTTGTTTTCAAAGAATCAAGAAGCCCCAACTATGATTGTATCTCCTCAAGGTAGCAGGTATATTCCTAAATCTGGCCTTTGTTTTGTAAAAGAAAAAAAGCAGCAGAAATTGACAGAGTGAGATAGATAAAAAGACAGACAATACATAGTATTTTAGTATTCTTATTTGATTCAAATTTAAATTACATTCCATATTCTTTTGAAGTCTTTCGTCCCTTAAAAGCAAACATACTCTCCCCTCTAAGGGTTATCAATGAAAAATATTTACTGAGAAAATATCATAGGCCAGACTCAATATTCAGGCTATAATTCTTTCACTATCTGAAATAAGGTTTAACCAGAAAGTTTACATGGAGTTAAATAGTGACCACATATTTAAAATGACTCCAACAATATGCTTTGTTTAGTTCAGGTCTGTTAAGTTTCAAGAGTGGAGATGCCAGCCTTCCGTAAGGTCAGTTCTTAAATCGGTCAGCTATCTCATACAGATAAATAGCAAAGAGGCAACGATGACATTTTAAACGAAATGGTCTTGAGAAATTGATACCTATGTCTTCTGGAAACAAATCCATAAACACAGCCATACACCCAGACAACACCTCTCTGTCTCTCTCATTCTGTCTCTCCATCTGACCTCTCACATGTGACCTCAAACACTCACAGACAGAGTCATTTCTCAGGGAACAATTTCTTCAACTAATATGCACACATTTGGGGAAAATAAACATGGGAGAAGATAGGCAGGAGTCTCTTTTAGTGGTAGCAAAAAAAAATCTTATAGTCCTTGGGTCTTCTTAAATAGGATATCAGGGTTAGAAACAAAGAGCATGGTGGAAAAGGAGTTTACTTTCCACCAATTTTCTCAAAGCAAGGGACAAAATAACCACTCTGGGATTCCAGATTCATCAGCAGCCTCTCTTCCAATTCACTCATCGCGAAGCCCTGGATTTTAACTAGGGCTCAGCCTTTCCCACTTCAAAGACCACAGGAAAACCCACCTCTTCAACAAAAGTCTCCTTTGAGCCTAAGTGGAGTGTTCCCCCACCACCCCCCCGCCACAGTTCATCCTGAAGGTTAATTCCCAGGTTCACTGATAATAGTGATCTTGAACAACAGACTCTGCAAACCTGAACACTTAAGAAGCTGACCATCTCTCATCTAAAATAAAGTTATTGTGATTGAAGTTATGTCACAGGTGTTGATTTTTATTAAAAACCCTTTATTCAGGAGATGTAACTATTTAATTTAGTTCGTGTTGTGTTTGAAAGAGTACCCTTTAGCAATAGAAAATGAAAAAGTAGTACTTATACGTGATTGCTGGGTTTCAGGGACTTCTGATTCGTCTGCATGGCAGAGTCTTAAGAATCCATAGCTTGTGTATTTTAAATAGATTGCCATAAAGTATTTATAATCACTTTTCAAATTCTCTTGGAGATGTCTTGGTGTTAGGAATGTAATATTTATTTATTGTTTATTTTTCTCCTGGTTCATTTCCCTTTGTGTATTCTCAGGAAACTTTTGACGTAAGCACTTTCCTTTTTAAGTTACACTAATACAAATGACTGGTAATTCACCATATGCCAGGCACTGTACTAACCTTCACCACATAAAATAGATACTAAGTTTTACTCTGTTGTACAGATGAAGAAACTAGACCGTAGAGTGGTAAATTCCCAAGGTCCCATTGCAGGAAAGTTGAGAAGCCAAAATTCTCACTCAGCGGTCTGTTCTCTTAACAATACACTTATTCTACTCTTCTCCGACCTCCAAATCCTTTGCTGCATCCTCGAGACATCCATTGTGTCATTTACTAGAAATGTATCGTGTACCATTTAACATTGTCTTCCTCTAAGTGGACCTAGAGCTTGTAATGAGCAAGTCCCAAATCTTGTATCATCAAAGGACCTAAACCTAATGACAACTCTGTGAGTAAATGCTTAGTATTTACTGTTTTATAGTGTTTAGAGGATGCAAACAGGGTATAAAGAGTTTTAAAAATATAGTTTGAATAATAGAGTCATAGATTTTCATATCATTCCTTCACATTTCCTACGTGTGTATATAGAGTGTTTATTATCACACAGGGTTTCAGGAAACTTGAAAGGATTTATTCGTTTTCATCTGATAATGATCACCCAAGTCTATCTAGCAAAAGTAGGTACTGATTTCAGGCAAATAGGAAAGTTTCACAAGCTCCAGCCAGCACAGGTTGCTGAGCAGACAGTCTTTCTCCTTGATATGTAGACTAAGAATCAGAAAGAGTTAAGAAAAGAATTTTTTGACTTTAAAAGTGACACATCTCAGCATGCTCTTTGATGCATCTCTTCCTTTGATGTTAGGAATAAGGACTCCAGACTCAGTTGTCTTTTCCCCTGGCATGAATATCCTCAAATTTTCCAGGTCCAGCCACTAGATGTCATGCAGAGACCACAAAGTAGAGTATCTTGGACCTTTCCCCCATCTGTCAATACCAATTTGGTAAGTTTCAAAATTTAAGGTGGTTTGAAAGAATTTTAAGCACCAGCCATTAAAGATGCAGGCCAGTAAAATTTATTTCACAGGTTGCATGCACATACTTTGTGTAAAAGCATATGGAATGAAAAGTGCTACCTAATCCATTACAAAGTGTTATTTCGGGAATCTGAAAAATTAATGCATGAGTGTTCAGGAGAAAGATTCTACAGTCTCCCTAGAGCAATAATCATGTCCTTCACCCTGGTAGGGGGAAACTGGAATTCAAACAACTAGAAAGAAAAAGTCATATAATAGGGGGAAAAATCAAAGGATTTAGATTCAAAAAGTTTTGGATTAATACTAGTTTGGCTATGTGCTAATTGAGTAAGTCTGGTACAATACTTACCTTCTGTATCTGTTTTGTGGTCCTTACAGTGAAAATAATACCTAACAAGCAGTGATTGTGGAGATTCAATAAAAAAATACTGTATATCCATCATCTGGAAAAGTTCTTGGCATAATGTAATAAAGAAATTGAACAATTAGTTTAATTTAGTATCATTTTCAAAATGAAAACATGATGTAAGAATATTGTAATAGAAGTAGAAAGCCTATATAAGGAACTTAACACTTTAGAAGAGGAGAGGATGGTTCATATATAAAGTCAGCAGTGAGGGGCGCCTGAGTGGCTCAATTCATTAAGCATCCGACTCTTGGTTTCAGCTCAGGTCAGATTTCTCAGTTTTGAGAGTTCAAGCCTGAGCCTGGAATTGGGCTCTGGGAGTGCCTAGCCTGCTTGGGATCTTCCCTCCTCTCTCTCTCTCTGCCCCTCCCCAACTTCAGCTGTCTCTGTCTCTCTCAAAATAAATAAATAAACTTAAAAAAAAAAGAAATAAAGACAGCAGTGAATTTAGTTTTAGAAGATGGTAGGAGTTCCTCAGGAAGAGGAGGGAGATTCCTTGTCATGGGAATGGTATAGGCTTTAAGAAAAAGAAGCAAGCATGATTCTTTTGATAAACGGCAAGAAGTTTGTTATACGAATGGAAGTTGATGATGGGTGAGCAGTATATGGATAATTATGAGAATAAGATTTTTTCATTAGATAGGGTAAAAATGATGTGTTCCTACAAGCCATTTTGAGGAATTTGTTTTTTTTTTTTTGTATTTGTGTCTTTTTTAAGAATTTTAAGTTAGGTGAATCACAGAATTAGATGCATCTTAATAAAGATGTCCCTGTTGTCAGTGTATAAATTGTATTTGCAAGGTCTAAGTTTCATTGGTTATAACAATGGGTAAGGGTCTAAAGTAAGACAGTGTCATGGCAATAAAGAGATGGAGTAGTTCAAAAGAACCACAAAGATCAAAGGTTAAAGGAAATGAAGAAAATAATTTGATTCAGAATTCAATGTTTTTCCTTGAGAAGTAAGTGAAAGAAACATTAACTCAGATAGTGAAAAAAGGAGACTTCACCAGATTACGGGAGAAGAGGATCTGATGCCCTAATCCAGTAGGTTATTGTCAATACCTATCTGGCTCTCAGAGGAGGATTATTGATTTGGAGTTAGCAACCTATAAACTAGAGCTGAAGCCACTGGAAGAAGATTACGTTGCTTAAAAAGAACATGAGATTGAAAATAACATCCGCATAGGAACATTTTAGAAATTAGTAAGTGAAAGAGGAGAAGATAAAGAGACTGCAAAGAAAACAGGTTATATAAGGAAAAAAATAATTTCAAGATCATTTTTTGATTGTTTAGAACTAGATAGGTGTGCATTAGTGGGAAAGGAGAGTAAGAAAGATAGGAAAAAGGGGCCATTGACCATAAAATTTTCAGGGAGGCCAAGAGAGGTGATCCAGCTCCAGACAGGGCTGATTGGCAAGATAAAGGGTCTCTTCTAACATATAATAAAAAATATAGACAATAATAAACCAAAATAAGTATAAAGAAGGCCAACATAGTTTGTGGAAGAAAAAAATTTCCACTCACCACCCTCTCAAACTAGTTTTGAATTTTTATAAAATAGAAAATTTATAAAATAGAAATCTTAGCCTTTATTACTAAGAACAATACTAGACATAAAAACCTCGCTGTAACACATGGGTGCCTGGGTGGCTCAGTTGGTTAAGTGTCCAACTCTTGATTTCGGCTCAGGTCATGATCTGATGATTTGTGAGTTCGAGCCCCACACTGGGTTCTGTGCTGACAGTGAAGAGCCTGCCTGTGGTTGTCTCTCTCCCTCTCTCTCTTCCCCTCTCCTGCTTGCTCACTCTTTCTCTCTCTCTCTCAAACTAAATACATAAACTTGAAAAAAAATTTCTCCGTAGCACAAAATATGTACAAGACATATATATGTAAAACATATATACATAAATTATATATAAATATAAATAGCATGACATATATATAACTTTTTTGAAAAATAAAATAATAGAAAATTTCTCTTCACAGAATTTGTACTTATATCTATAAATCCTGCAGTTAGATTATAAGAGAGGGAACAATTTTTCTTAAATAGAATACTTTGACTATATAGTTTATTTTTAAAAGCTGGATTAACTTTCTCTTACGAAAAAAATTTAAACTAATTTTTGTGTTGAAATAATTTTGAATTTTCTATACTTAAAAATGTTATTTTTTAAAAAAATTTTCATGTTTTTTAATTTATTTCTGAGAGAGACAGCATGAGCAGGAGAGGGTCAGAGAGAAAGGGAGACACAGAATCTGAAGCAGGCTCCAGGCTCTGAGCTAGCTGCCAACACAGAGCCCGACACAGGGCTCGAATCCACAAACTGTGAGATCATGACCTGAGCCAAAGTTGGACACTTAACGGACTGAGCCACCTAGGCGCCCACCTTAAAAATGTTATTGAGATTACTACTGTAAAGAATTAAATTGAAATGCAGAATATGACATTGAAATAATACATTCTTATAATTAGCACATTAAAACATGAAGCATTTAAATGCTTTATGCTTTAATACATTTCATGGGAAGATTTCGCAATTTGTGATATAACATAAAGGTAGGATAAGGAATTTTTTAAGGAAAGAGAAAAGTAGGAAAAAATTGGGATTCTGGCAATAAAGGGGAATTTAGGACACACAAAATACTTTTTAAGGTTTCAAACTTTTTTAGTTTTCTAGACTCTTTCCAAGACATAAGCTCATTTGATGGCTTTTATAATTCATTGAAGTAACTGAACTGTTTGATAGGAATGTTTACAATGACCATATTGACCACATATTTCTTAGCAATCTTTTATGCCCCCAAAGGTATGTTTGCACATTAAATTCCTGTTAATAAAGATTTGTGTAACCACTTCTTAAAAAGAGGAAAGGAAGGCAGAGAAAACTGGTTATATTCCTACACAGAGCTTGATTTCAAGTATGCACACCCCAACTACGTAATCCGGTACACAAGGATCTCATTGTTTATTTTCATAGTTGCTGCTTTATTTAAAATTTTGTCTCTAAAGTTTATATTTGGCAAGACCAATAATGAAAATAAGCTGGTTTATATTTTCCTTATTCCAAGGTGTGCATGTGTATATATGTGTGTATGTTTTAATTTCTTGTGGCTTATCCAGATGGAGGTATCGGTCTTAGAGACATGGCAACCCATGTGAGAATGTTTATATACAGTAGGGTGGAGAAGATCAACTATGTCCAAATCCTAATTTAGAGCACTTTCGCCTTGGTAATGTTAAACTGTATGACTCTTCAATTTCTCTACTCCCCCCTTTTCTCCTAAACTCTTGCTCAGAAAAGCACTTAAACTCAACTCAGGTGCATTTTATTAATAAAATCCTTCAATTTCAGATTTTTGAAAGTCATTGGAAGCAGAGCCCATGTCCTTATAAATTTGAACAATAAAACACTTTTATACACTGTGTATGTCGATGGTGATGTTATTGTAAGGAGAGGGAGAGAGAGAACATTTGGTAACTATGGCAACAGAGATGTTTCAAAAGAAATATGAACTCTTTTTTCCTTGAAGAAATGAGATATTTTCCTTGACTGGTACTTAGAATCCAAGTCTAGAAAAAGAAAAGGATTTTTTTTTAAGATTCACTATTTTGGGCTTTTCTCTTTTTTTGAAATTGTTCCCCAGTCACATCTGACAAAATAAAAGATTAAATTTGAGGCTGCAGAAATGAAATACTGTTAAAATTTGCCAAAATCTAGTCCACATAAAGCAAACAACCATGATTGATTCCCATTTATCTAAAATTTAAGCAATGGTAGTGCTCAAAACCAGAATTTGTTTTTTTTTTTTTTTTTTAGTATTTTTCTCTAAAGGATACATGAAAAGTGAATATTCTTCTTACAAAGATTTATTGCAGAAAGTCACTTCAGGTGTGAGTCATTACATAATGACTCAGCCTAACTTCTAAGTCAATAGTTTTAAAATTTTAAATAAACTATTTTCACTACAAAGATTCTTAGAATATCTATGACTTAGATATTCTAATGACTATAGATGAAATTATCATCTAAATCAGACGAATTTTTGTTTGGTATAATTTTATGGTCAATGCACACTGTTCACATATGAAGTCTTTGAAAATGATGACAGTAAGCATGGTATGTTTTCAGCCATCATCCTATAACAGGAGATCTCATTGTGGGCCCAGAAGAGAGGGGAGCACACTGAAATTTGTCACTTCAAGATGATGTCAGTTGCACAAAAGAACCTAAATAGGACAAAAGAATAAAATTCAAATAAAAAGGAGTCAGAGACAGAACAAAATTATTCCACTGATATACAATAAAGCATTAAATCTTAGTGTGTATGTGTGTGTGTGTGTGTGTGTGTGTGTGTGTGTGAGAGAGAGAGAGAGAGAGAGAATAAGATCCAGAGTTATGAACACATCCAAGTGCTTTCTGGCATCAGTAAATACAGAGGTAAGATGAGGGAAGTAGATGTTGTTGCAAATAGTTTGGTGGGATTATGATGATATTTTTAAATGTTTGAAATTTTGAATGCGTAAATCACTAAATTCATTAGAATATTTAGTTGACACAAAATACCTATTTTCTACTCATTGTAGATGAACTAAATTTTAATGTATTTTAGTGTAAATCATTGAACACACATAGGCATATCCACAGCGATAAGCTGTCTTCTAACTATAGTTTCTGTCTGCAAGAAAGTAAGAACCAAGTTTTGTCTTCATTTCTCTTCTCCAACTGATTTAAAGCAGATGAAACTCAATGTTGTTTTTTATCATGATAGCTTTTGCATAACATTCTGTTCCATTAGGGGGAGAAAAGCAAAACATTAAATATAAACATAATATATCATTCTCTCCAATAGGTTGAAGATTATGTCTTGATGTGTATATTATTTTCCTCTGGTTTTCTTTGTAAGATGGTTTATTTTTCCCTCCTCAAAAGGGATAGATCGATAGATCAATAGATATATTAAATAGACATAGTACTCTGATACTGCAATAGGAACTCCTAAACATTATTGGACTGCTTCCTGGGGTGTTTTCCTTGGAACTGGTCAATTGTGAATGGGTTTTGTTTTTTTCAAAAGCGAGCAAAGCCATCATACACACAGGCGTATGTGTATACTGTGAGTGTGTGTATCTGTATATCTATCTATCTATCTATCTATCTATCTATCTATCTATCTAGATATATATAGATATATATATACATGCATACACACATTGGTTAGAATTGTTCACACTATTAATAACTGTTTCTTTTATTGTCCTTTCTTGTTCTTTGTGTTTCATCTAATTATGTCTCTACTATTTTTTGAGTCATCTTGATGCTATGTCCACCTTGGAATCACCTATCCATTTTCTAAATCTTTGCCGTAAGTATTGCTTCTTCTTCTAAGAAAGTAAAGTTCGTTTCATGCCTTTTCTCCATAAATTAAAGGTGATACTATTGCTATCATGATAGTTTTCAAAAAACTTTCTGGTCTCAGTTGGAAAATAACCAACAATGAAGTATAAAGATGGTGAGTCATTCCCTCCAATAAGATTACGTTTTGATATATATCTTATTTTCTTTCAAGTTCCATGTAATAAGATGTGTGAAATCATGTGACATTTGTCTTTTTCAGTCTGACTTATTTCACTTAGCCTAATACCCTCTAAGTTCATCCATGTTGTCTGAAATGGCATGATCTCAGCCTTTTTTTTATGGCTTTGTAAGGTTCCACATAATATCTACATCACATCTTCTTTATCCATTTCTCTATTGATGGGTACTTAATTTGATTCCATATCTTGGGTATTGAAAACAATGCTGCTTTTCATAGGGGTGTTTATATTTTCAAATTAGTGTTTTCATTTACTTTGAGTAAATACCCAATGATGGAATTATTGAATCATATGGTATTTCTATTTTATTATTTTTTCTAATTTAAATCAAAGTTAGTTAACATACAGTAAAATAATGATTTAAAGAGTGGAATTTAGTGATTCATCACTTCCTGATTCTAACAAGTGCCCTCCTTAATGCCCGTCATCCATTTAGCCCATCCTCCAACCCAACACTCCACCAGCAACCCTCAGTTTGTTCTCTATATTTAAGTCTCTGGTTTTTATCTTATTTTTGCTCCCCTTCTTCTATGTTCATCTGTTTTGTTTCTTAAATTCGTATAGGAGTGAAATCATATATTTGCCTTTCTCTGACTTATTTAGCTTTACATAATACATCCTAGTTCCATCCATGTTGTTGCAAATAACAATATTAATTTTTTTATCTCCAAGTAACATTCCATTGTATATATACATTACATCTTCTTTATCCATTCATCAGTCGATGGACTTTTGTTTTCTTTCCATAATTTGGCAGTTGTTGATAGCACTGCTATAAACAATGGGGTGCATGTGCCCCTTCAAATCGACATTTTGTATCCTTTGGATAAATTACTAGTAATGCAATTGCTGGGTTATAGGATAGCTCTATTTTTAATGTTTTGGGGAAACTTCCACACTGTTTTCCAGAGAGTCTGCTCCAGTTTGCTTTCCCACCAGCAGTGTAAAAGTGTTCCCCCTTCCTCTTTTAGGATTTGGTATTTTTATTTTTAATTTTTTTGAGGAACCTCTATGTTGTTTTCCATAGTGGCAATACCAATTTATATTTCCAGCAACAGAGTATGAGGTTCCTTTTTTCCCACATCCTCATCAATGTTTGTTCTTTCTTTTTTGATTTTAGCCATTCTGAGAGGTATAAGGTGATATCTCATTGTAGTTTTGATTTGCATTTTATTGATGATCAGTGATGTTGAGCATCTTCCCATGTGTGTATTGACATCTGTATGTCTTCCTTAGAAAAAAATGTCTATTCAAGTCCTGAGGTACTTTGCCTATTTTAATTTTTTTTTAATTAATTAATTTATTTATTTATTCTGAGGGAGGGTAAGAGAGAGAGGGAGACAGAGAATCCCAAGCAGGCTGTCAGTGCAGAGCTGGATCCAGGACCCATCCTATGAACTGTGAGATCATGACCTGAGCAGAGACCAAGAGTTGGATGCTTAACTGTCTGAGTCACCTAGGAACCCCTCCTATACTATTTATATGCTTCATTTAGGGGAAATGAATTATTTTTAAATAAACTTTATTTTTAGCCTAGTTTTAAATTTACAGAAAAATTGTGAAGGTAGTACAGAGGATTTCCATACACACCACCTCCAATTTCCTCCATTATTAAAAAACTTACAATTCATATGGTACATTTATTATTATAATCAGAGACCCTTATCAATAGATTATTATTAACTAAAATCAATAATTTATTTAGATTTCTTCGTTTTTTTTTTCATCTAACTATCTTTTTCTCTTACAGATCAGGATATGACATTACATTTAGTTGTTATGCCCCTTTGGATTCATCTTGGCTATGCCACTTTCTTAGAATTTCCTTGTTTTTGATGACTTTGACAGTTTTGAACACTTCTTGTCAGGGGTTTTGTAGGATGCTCTTCTATTGAAATTTATCTGATGTTACTCTCTTGATTTGACTGGCTATGGATTTTTGGAAGGAAGACATAAGGGTTAAAATGTCATTTTCATTGCATCATATCAAAAGGAAGACCATCAACATAACTTTATACTATAGATATTGACCTCGAATACTTGACTGAGGTCGCGTTTTCTAGGTTTCTCCACTACAAATTAACTCTATTACTCTTTCCCATACTGTTCTGTTGGGAAAGAAGTCATTAAGTGTAGTCCACACTTTAGGAGTGAAGAGTTATATTACAAGATGTTGAGGGAACAATTGGAATTCTTGGAATGGGAGATAGATCTTTTCTCCACTAATTTATTTATTCAATGATTTATTTCTGTCAGTATGGTTTTATTGATATTTATTTGAAATTTCATTTTATAATCCAATACTACTTTCTTTGTTATTCAAATTTGGAACCTTTGTCACTGGGAACCATTTTGTTGGCTTCTGTGAGCTTTGCCATACCCTTTTCAACATGGTTTTTTAATTTTGCTTTATTTTGTTTTAGCACTTTCTTACTTTCTCTCACTACAAGATGTTCCAGCTTCACTTGTCTATTTTCTGCCCAAGCTACAGTTCCTTTCATTTGAAGAAAGGTATTAGAAACCAAGATCTAGTTGCTAGGAGTGTTTATTGCTAGTTAAGCATTCTGACTTCTAGGCCCCCTCAGGTGACAGAGCAAAGAAATATATGTTTATACTAACCTGTCTGTATATACATATCTATAAATATTTTTATATGTAGCATTTATATTTATAAAATGCTATTCATGAAATCATACTGATATCTCCAACCCCAATGCATCACTACATGAATAAGCCCAGACTTTTCCCTTTGCGCATCTTTAAAGTACCGCTCAACAGTGAGAAACCTAGCTCCTAACATCTGCAACTTATTTACTTAAATGTGCATACATATCACTACACAATTGCTAACCCATTTCTCCTGCATGGGAAACAATCTTATCAACTAGAATACAGTGCCTATGAGACTAACAGTATTTACTGTTTTTAAAGATACTTAGCACATTTTCCTCCCCTAACCCTTTCAGTAATGATATAAACATATGACACATCTACAATGCAGTTAGATTTTTTTCTGTCATGGTCGTATTCCATCTTGGGATTCTCAGAACTAATACATGATTTTTTAAAAAATTTGCATTCATTAGAGTTGACTTTTTGTTCTGCAAAGTTCTATGAATTTTTGACAAATGCATAATGTCATGTATCCACCATTATAGGGTCATACCATATAGTTTTCTTGCCCTAAAACTTTCCTTGTGCTTTAATTATTCTTCCTTCCCCCCTACAAAATCTCTTCGAAACCTCTAGTATATTTTACTTAATATTTTATATAGAAGAGTTTTAGGTTCACAGCAAAACTAAAAGACAAGTAGAGGGATATTTCATACCCCCCCGCCCCCCGTTATCACACGTGCATGGCTTTCTCTATTATCAAGATCCCCCACCAGAGTGGTACATTTGTTACAACTAATGAACCTATAACAACACATTATCATCCCAAGTCCATAGTTTATCTTAGGACTCACTGTTGGTGTTGTACATTCCATGGGTTTGGACAAATATATAATAACGCATATCGACCATTATAGTAAAATAGTGAAAACTATAGTATTTTCACTGCCCTAAATATTTTCTGTAATCCATCTATTCAGCTCTCTCCCTCTTAACTCTTGGCAACCGCTGATCTTCCCACTGCCTCCGTAGTTTTGCTCCTTCCAGGACGTCATGAAGTTAGAATCACATATTATGATTTTTAGCCTTCTCAGATTGCTTCTTAACTTAGGAATATGTATTTAAGAGTCCTCCGTGCTGAGTGGTTCAGTCAATTAATCAGCCAACTTCAGCTCAGGTCATGATCTAGGGGTTCACAAGTCAGACCCAGTGTTGACAGCTGAGAGCTTGGACCCTGTTTCAGATTCTGTGTCTCCCTCTCTGTTTGCCCCTTTCCTGCTTGCTCTCTCTCTCTCTCTTTCTCTCTCTCTCTCTATCAACAATAAATAAAAACATTTAAAAATTTAAAAAAAGAGTATTCCATATCTTTTCATGACTTGATAGCTTGTTTCTTTTTAGCACTGCATACTATTAGATTTTTTGGCCATACCGGTTTATTTATTGCATTTACATACTGTAGGACCTCTTGGTTGTTTCTAAGTTTTGGCAATTATTAATCAAGCTGCTGTAAATATCTGTGTGTAAGTTTTTGTGTAGACATGTTTTTAACTCATTTGGGCAATTACCAAAGAGGATAAATGCTGGACCCTACAGTAAGAGTAGGTTTAGTTTTGGACAAAGCAACTTCCAGAGTGGCTGTGCTATTCCTACCAGCAGTGATCATAGGTTTCTGTTACTTTATATCTTCTCCAGCATTGGGTATCATTACTCTTCTGTACTTCGACTACTCCAATATGTGTATAGCACCACTGACCATTTAAAAAATTTTTTAATGTTTTTTATTTATTTCTAGAGAGAGAGAGAGACAGCGTGAGCAGGTCAGAGACAGGGAGACATAGAATCTGAAACAGGCTCCAGACTCTGAGCTAGCTGTCAGCACAGAGCCCGTTGCAGGGCTCTGAACCTACGAACCATGAGATCATGACCTGAGCCAAAGTCAGACACATAACCAACTGAGCCACCCAGGCTCCCCACCCCTGACAATTTTAGGGTGTCTATAGTTTTGTGGTTTTGTGTGTGTGTGTGTGTGTGTGTAATATAATGTAATTGGAATCATACAATATGCAGTCTTTTCAGACTGGCTTCTTTCATGTAACAATATGCATTTGAATTTCCTCCAGTTTTTTCAAGGCACAATAGCTCCTTTTTGTTGTTGAGTATTTGTCTACTGCATAGATGGATTACCGGTTAGCCTTTTACCTATTGAAGGACATCTTAGTTGCTTCTAGTTTTTGGTGATTCTAAATAAAGTTACTCTAAAAATTTTGAAATAGGAGTTTTAGTGGGGTAAATATTAAAATAAGTTGGATAAATGCCAAGAAGTATGTTGCTGGATTTTATGTTTGCTTTATGAGAAGCTGTGAAACTATCTTCCAGAGCGATTGTACTATTTTCCATTCCCACTGGCACAAAGTGACACTTTCTGTTGGTCTCCATCCTGATCGGCATCTTGCATTGTCAGATTAGTGAATTTTAGCAGTTTTTGATGCATGAGTAGTGGCTCCCCATTATTGTTTTAATTACTGTTCTTAGTGACAAATGATATCGAACATCATTTTAAATTCTTATTTGACACTTATATATCTTTTTTGATAAGGTATCTCTTTAGATCTTTTGACTACTTTCAATTGGCGTGTTTTCTTGTCACTGACTTTTAAAAGGTCATCATATATTTTACATACAAACCCTTTACCTAGATCTGTGTCTTGCAAATATTTTCTCTCTGTCAATGGCTTGTTTTTTAATTATCTTAACTTTCTTTCACAGAGCTGATTTTGAATTGTAGTGACATCCTAGCTATTATTATCTTTTTTCTTTCACATTATTTTTTGGGGTTGTGTCTGAAATCTCATTATTGTATCCAAGGTCACCTATATTTCCTCCCATGTTTGTCATTTTTCATTTTACATTTAGGTAGATGTTCCATTCGTTAAGATAATCTTTGTGAAAAGTGTAAGATTTGTATTTAGTTTCATTTTTTATTCATATTGATATCTAATTATTGCAGAACAACTTATTTTGAAGACTATCTTTTTTCCATTGAATTGCCTTTGTGCCTTTGTCAAAATTAGTTGACTTATTTGCATAGGCCTATTTCTGGGCCTGCCATTCTGTTCCATTAATTAAGTCTATTCTTTGATCAATACCACACTGTCTTAACACTCCAGCTTTAACCTGAGTCTATATCCTTAAAGTGAGTTTTTTGTAGACAGTGTATAATTTTGTCTTTATCTACTATGACTACGTCTTCATTTGCATTTAAAATATTTTTAATACTTATTTATTTTTGTTACTTTAAACACACATCTTTTAGATCAATTAAGATTAAGCAAAATCATCCAAAACCAGCCCTCTCAACAAAACAAAACACAATAAACAAGAAATAATAAGCAAAACAAAATATGTATTTTATCTTTATTCATTCTCTGACTCTCCCATTTTTTATGTAGATTTCAGTTTCTGACTATATTTGTTTCCTATTACAATTCTAATGAATTAACACTAACTTAATGGCTTAAAACAACGTGAATTTATTATCTTCTATTCCTGGAAGTTAGAAGTCTCAAACATCTTATGAAGCTAAAATGAAGGTAAAGAAGAGTTGAATTTCTTCTAGAGGTTCCTAATACAGCTATTACAAGCTGTCTACATTTTTTGCCTCATGTCTACAATACTCCAAGCTTGCTTCTTTCATCACATGTTCTTCTCTCACTCTTGATTCCCTTTTTTTCTTTATAAGTACTCATGTGATTTAGTCCAGAATGAATGACAGAATTAATCCAGAATAATCACCTCATTTAGAAATTCCTAATCCAATGTGCAAAGTAACTTTTGCATGTAAGGTAAAATGTTCATTAGTGATTAAGACTATACTTCTTTGAAGAACTATTGTTCTTTCTATCTTTGTCTTCTGGCTCCCATAGATTTCTATCCATCATTCATCAAAAATGTCAGCCTCCCCCAAAATTTCAACCAAATATAGCATCAACTTAAGGCTCAAAATTTCATCCAAGTCTCGTCAGCTCAAGATCTGATATCTTGTCATCTAAATCATTTAAGTCATGTGTGAATTAGTCTGTAACTATGATCCATCCTGAGGCCAAAGTCTTTTCCCTTTGAAGATCTGTAAAATCAAAAGACATGTTATCTACTATCAAAATACAACAATAGGACAGACATAATATATCTGTGATAAATATCCCCTTTGAAAAAGGGAGAAAACAGAAGGAAAATTGAAGTCACTGGTCATAATACATTTCAGAATCCAGGCAGGAAAACATTAAGTTTCAAGGCCTAGGAGTGAATTTCTGTGGGATCATGCCTCTGTCTACTGGGATCATGGTTCCAACTTATATGCTCAAAGTTCTGCCCCCTGGGCTAAAATTTCCACCTTCAGAATCAACCTTTTTTTTCTTTTTTCTGAAAAATAGAACATGTTTGCAGCTAACTCATTTTATCAACCTGTTTTCTGCCTGTAGAATTTTGGGAGTCCAAAGCCTTCTCTCACTTCATATTCTTTCTGTGTCTTTCAGGTCAAGGTGCCAGTGTTTCTGTTGTCATAAAATTATCAAGAACCTTGTGAATCTCTTTTATATGTAATGGGGATTTACTGGAGAAGGGGCTCCTAAGAAGATCTTGCTAGATAATCCCATCTCTGTCTCTAAGGTATGCTGAGATGGCTGAATATATCTATGTTTCACACGCTAAATCTTCTCAAAGTACCTTTTGTGTGACAGGAAGAATGCTCTGAAGTTTTGACTTTTCTGAGGCTTAAAAAAATTGTCCAGGCACATTCTAGCTTTTTCTCTCCATCATACTTTCCTAACTGTAAAATTCTTTTTTTAAAAAATTTATTATATATTTTAGAGATTATACTAATGTTTATTCTTCTTTCTTGGCCAAAATAATATATATATATATTTATTATATATATTATATATATTATATATATTATATATA
Source organism: Hyaena hyaena (assembly GCF_003009895.1). Taxonomy (NCBI): domain Eukaryota; kingdom Metazoa; phylum Chordata; class Mammalia; order Carnivora; family Hyaenidae; genus Hyaena; species Hyaena hyaena. The sequence continues at coordinate 2,472,546 of NW_024080754.1, read as the reverse complement.
TTATATATATTATATATATTTATTTATATATATTTATTATATATATTATATATATTTATATATTTATTTATATATTATATATATTATATATATTTATATATATATTATTTAAAGTCAAATTAGTTAGCATACAATGTAGTCTTGGCTTGAGGAATAGGATCCAGTGATTCATCTCTTACAGGTTACACCTGGTGCTCATCCCAAAAATGTGCCCTCCTTAATGCCCATCCCTCATTTAACCCAGCCCCCCACCCACCTCCCCTCCAGCATATTTTGTTTGTTTTTTTGTATTTAAGAGTAACTTATGGTTTGCCTCTCTCTCTCTCTCTGTTTTTATTTTACTTTTCTTTCCCTCCCCTATGTTCATCTGTTGAGTTTCTCCGATTCCACATATGAGTGAAATCATATAATATCTGTCTTTCTCTTGCTGACTTATTTCACTTAGCATAACACCCTCTAGTCCCATCCATGTTGTTGCAAACGGTAAAATTTTATTCTTTTTCATTGCCAAATAATATTCCATTGTGTATACATACACATCTTCTTTATCCATTTATCCATCCATGGACGTTTAGGCTCTTTCCATAATCTGGTTATTGTTCATAGTGTTTCTGACAGTGAAATTCTTAATTTTGACTACTTTTTCTATCTAGATATGCTGATAACTTATCAAATCATCTTTTTGGTTTATCAATTCTTCTCCTAGTTTGGATCTTTTTGAATTTACGTAGATAAGCTGTAAGGAGAAATCAGAGCATACTCTCAACAGTTTCTTGTTAGTATCCTCAGCAAACTATCTAATTTTATCACTTATGAATTTTTCTTTCCACCCAACTTTAAGATACAATTCATTCAAGTTTTCTGCCATTATACAATAAGACTCTCTCCCCCTCTCTTCTAACCTCTAATAAAATGTTCCTCATTTCCTCCTGAGTCCTCGCCAGTATATAATATTCATATTTCCACCAACAGCTTGTATATGATGATGTACGCATTCCCTTAGAAAATATATCTTTCTTTACCATGGTTTTCTCTTCTTTCTAAGTGTTTGCAGAGTTAATAACATTCATATTTATGCTAACATTCTGACCAAGGTAATCTAGGTTTTTAAAATTATGTTTCTTAAAATTCTTCCTGCCTTTTCCCATTATGCAATTCCAAAGCTGCTTCTCTATTTATTAGTATTTACTATAGCAGCACCTCTTTCCAGGTACCAAAAATATGTGTTAGATTCCTGGAGCTTCTATAACAAATAATTAGAAACTTACTGGGTTGTAATAATTTATTATCTTCCTTTTTGTTTTCTTTACTTAAAACTGAAAGATATATATGGTACCATAATATTAAATATATTATTTATGTTACTGCTCTGGATAAAGCAATTTAAGAGGTATGTTATAGAGCAACATCAATGTTCTATCAGAGATGTGTTCCTTCTGAGAGTTTTAGGTGAGGACTTCTTCCTTCTTTTTATCAACTTTTGGAGCGTGTCCTCATTCCTTGGCTCATGACCATACTGCTATGAGCTCTGTTCCTTTTGTTACATCTCCTTCCCCAATTCCTCCATTTCTTTCTTTTAAATCTTTATTTATTTTGAGAGAGAAAGAGAATGAGAGAGTGGGGAGGTGCAGAGAGAAATGAAGAGAAAGAGAATCCCAAGTAGGCTCTGTGCTGACGTGGGGCTCAGTCTCACAAATTATGAGATCATGACTTAAGCCAAAATCAAGAGTCAGATGCTTAAGCAACTGAGCCATCCAGATGTCCGCGTTTCTTTCTTTTTCTTATACTGATCTTGAGATTAATTTGAGCCATACAGATAATCTAGGAAAATACCTCCATCCCCTAATTCTTATTTTAATCTCATGTGCAAAGTCCCTTTTGTATGTAAAATAACAGCATATTTACTGATTTTAGGAGATTAAGGTGTGGGCCTCTTTAGAGGGCTGTTGCTCTGCCTGCCACACCAACCTATATCATTTTCCTTCTCCCTGAAGAACTGTTTTTGTTTGTTTTAACTTTTCTTGCAGGATAGGTCTGCTGATGATGGCTTTCCTCAGTTTTTACTTTTTACAATTTTTTAAAATGTGTATTTATTTTTGAGAGACAGACAGACAGAGCACAAGCAGAAGAGGGGCAGAGAGAGAGGAGAACACAGAATCCGAGGCAGGCTCCAGGCCCTGAGCTGTTAGGACAAAGCCTGACACAGGGCTCAAACTCATAAACTGTGAGATCATGACCTGAGCTAAACATAGATGCTGAACCAACTGAACTACCCAGGTGCCAGTTTTTTTTTTTTTTTTTTTTTTAATTTTTGTCTGAATAAAGTCTTATTTCCCTTTACTTTTGAAAAATAATTTCCTTGGATATGCAATTCAAAGTTGGCAGTTTTTTCTAAAATACTTTAAATATTTTACTCCACTTTCTTCATGCTTACATGGTTTCTGATGAGAAGTCTGCCATAATTCTTACCTTTATTTCTCTAATAGGTAAAGTTTTTTTACTTTCTCTTCTTTCAAATATTTTTTGTCTTTGTTTTTCTGATGTTTGAATATGACTTTTTCATATGCTTTTTGAAAATATTTATTTTCCTTCTTTTCTCTGTGCCTCTTGGATCTATGGTTTGGTGTCTGTCACTAATTTTGGAAAATTCTTGGTCATCATTACTTCAAATATTTAAATATTTCTTCTGTTCCATTCTTTTTCTTTTTCTTCTACTCCATTCTTTCTTCTCTCTGATATTCCATCTCTATGTATGCTACATTTTTCAAAGCTACCTCATAGTCCTTATATGCTCTGGTTTGTTTTTCAGTTTTTTTTTTCCGGAGTCTCAGTTTTTGAAGTCTTAATTGATATATCTTCAAATCTACTGATTATTTTCTCCACCATGTTCAATCTGGAGTTCTTCAGAGTCACTCTTCACTGATGGTATATAGCTTTTGATTTTTCTTATTTTCCTTTAACCCTTTCTTTTTTAAAAAAAAATGTTTTATTTATTTCTGAGAGAGAGAGAGACAGCATGAGCAGGGGAGGGTTGGAGAGAGAGGGAGACACAGAATCAGAAGTCAGACTCCAGGCTCTGAGCTAGCTGTCATCGCAGAGCCCGAAGCAGGGATAGAACCCATGAACCTGAGATCGAACCCTCGAACTGTGAGATCAAACCCACAAACCTTGAGATCATGACCTGAGTCAAAGTCGGATGCTTAACCAACTGAGCCACCCAGGTGCCCCTATTGTAACTCTTTGAATGAAGTCTTAAAAACAAATCTAACAGGTCTCCGGTAAATTGGAAAAGGTATCAACAAAAATGTGCTCACCCTATGCCACAGCAAGTGAAATACCTTTAAAAAAAGAACTAAACATGAAACAAACATGGAAAGCATGCAAAAATACTGGAGCAGAAATAAAGACAGGCATAAGGCACAGAAATGACAAAAGAATTCATTCTAGAAGAAAATATAACTCAAAGAGAAAAACAGAAGAAAGTTTCCCACATATGTTTCATGCTAAAGACAACATAATTTTAATTTGGGAACACTTCAAATATGAGATGATTAAGTGTGAATGAGCTGAATGGAGAGAATGTAGAATTAAATGAGTAGAGGACCAGAGCAATGCCATTACAGGGGTGATTAAATAGAAATCATAGGAACAGATTAGACAGTGTGGAAAATAAAATTTGCAACCGAAGAAAGCCATGAAGTAATCTCAATAGAATGAAGGGGGAAAACCAAAGAAATCAGAAAGATATTACAGTCCACAGCATATAGGAAATGTTGATCTGAAATCAAGATAAATGTTGTGACTGAAGTGAAAACACAACAGATGGAACTAAAAAATAATTATATAATAGCAAAAAATGTTTCTGAAATTAAAAATAGGACCCACAAATCAAAAGCACACTGTTTTCAAGAAATTCATTAGAAGAACCAATTTCATGACATTCTGGTAAAGTGATTGAATTTCAAGGATAAAGAAAGAATTCATTAGGTATTCAAGAAATTATAAAGGGAATAAATCTGGTTGGGCTCAAATACCTCCATGGAAAAAATGAAGTGCCAGGAGATAATAGAACAATATTTACAAAATTTTAAGGGAAAAGCACATCTCAAGAATATTATAACCAGGCAGTTATTATCCAAGTACAAAATGGCAATACTGGCATACTCAATCATGACATAACTCAGGGATTATATTAGCTCTGATCCTATCTTAGAAAGAAACTACGTAAGAGGCAAATGGAGAAACCATTGTAAAAGAATGGAACAGTGACCACTGAATCCATGTATACAAAAAAATAGTTAAATATGTAAATTATACATGAAGAATGCATATTTATGTATATATAACATAGAAATATTTTCTAGAAGGGGGGCGCCTGGGTGGCTTAGTCGGTTAAGCGTCCGACTTTCGCTTAGGTCATGATCTCGCGGTTCGTGGGTTCGAGCCCCGCGTCAGGCTCTGTGCTGACTGCCAGCTCAGAGCCTGGAGCCTGTTTCAGAGTCTGTGTCTCCCTCTCTCTCTGACCCTCCCCTGTTCACACTGTCTCTCTCTATCCTAGAAATAAAATAAAAATATTAAAAAAAAAAGAAATATTTTCTAGAAGGTAAATGAATAAATCCATTAACAAAAAAGTAATATATTAAAAAATAATAGTTACTTTAAAATTTGTTTAACGTTTATTTATTTTTGAGAGAGAGAGAGGCAGAGAGTGGGGGCAGGGAGAGAGGGAGACACAGGATTCGAAGTAGGCTCCAGTCTCTGAGATGTCAGCACAGAGCCTGACATGGGGCTTGAACCCATGAACCATGAGATCATGACTTGAGCTGAAGTTGGATGCTTAAGCGACTCAGCCACCCAAGCGCCCCAAGTAATAGTTACTTTTAGATTAATATTTCCTAATACAGTTTTTAAGTTTCTCTAATGTACAATTTGGAACATGGCAAAGTTTAAAAATTCTGTTAGTAATTTAAAATTTTTGTTAAAAATGGAGTAATTCTTTACAATCTCTAAGAAGGCAAATTTAGTGATATAAACTACCTAACTTCATGAAATACAGAACATCAATAGAATTCATCTGCACATCTTGGGTTTTTGGAAAAATCTGGTATAAAGATTCTATGGTTCTTAGGTGATTTGGAAAAAGACAGAAACAAAGCTCTTAAGAATATTTAAAACTGTGTGGTTCGCATCTTACCCCCAGAGCTAAGCATTGATTCAGTGATTATTTATTTGGAGCACAAAGATGCAAGGTCATAGGCTAAGCTTTTGACAGTCTCTGTTCTCCAAAAACTGATTCACATTTTGTTATAGGACTTTCACATATATGGTTTCAAACCAAGGTATCCTGTTCAGTTTCTTAAAGTTCTCACAGGTATCACGTACTGTGAAATTCCCATGACGTGTAAATACCTTTTGGTATAGAGGTGTGACCAAATAGCAAGAAAAGTGGGATGTGGGTTGTACTAAGATGCATTGTTGGGTTTAGAGAGGCAGTAGAATGTAATAATGGAAAAGTACATGGAATTGGGTCCAATAGTCAAGAATCTTGAGTGCCTGTACATAGTTTGCATTGTTTTAGTACTGGAGCATAGTCACTGCAGATTTTAAATGTCTATATAGGATCAAGGAAGATAATGATGTGAAGATTGATCTACTGACAGTGGATGCAGTTCATAACTAAATGCCTTTATTAATTAATTTGGAATCCAGATATAACCATTTCCATGAAGACCAAGGAAAGACAATTTTTTGGGGTTCTTGACAAGAAACAGACTCACCCTTTCATTTCCTTTTGAGGCACAATAACGTTTAAATTTTATTGTCAAATTTTTGAGTATTTTTTTCTCATTTTTCCCTATTCCTTTTATAACTCAAAAGTTCTTTTCCATTTCCAGATTAGTTGAATGTTCATTTACACATTTTCTATGTTTCTAATAATTTCCAATAGTACTCAATTCTTGAAGCCTCTGGTAATATATTTTTAAATGTTTTTAAGCGTGGATATATTTTTATAGCAATTGTAACATATTTAGTCAATATTCTTATTTTTCTACAAATACTGGTGATCTATATTCATCGTTATTTCTTTTATGAAGGAGTAAGTTCTGAATATTTGTTATCCTTGTTTTACATATAATTGTATATTTACATAACTCAATTTTTAATAATGGCTGTATTTCACAACTAGCTTGGAACAAAATTCTAACAATTTTTTAATAATTGGTTCTCTCAAGCCAGTACAAGTCAGGTCCAACACACCACTGCCCATAAGCCACTAGGAAACCTTAGGATAGTAGTGTTCACCTTATGATGCTGGCCACAGGGAGGCAGCCATGGAGGTGCTGCTGGTTTATTATTGCATTTTCTTTTCGAACACTTGGGAGGAAGCAGGGAAGGGATCTTTGGGCAGACTGCTACCAAGGTTCACTTGAATTCAGCTATGCCCTGGTCTCCTTTCTCCCTTATCTGCCTGGTAGCTCAGAAGTTGAAGGATTTACTCAATTGAAAAAAAGAAACAGGAAAGGCTTAAATGGAGAAGGAATCGAGCCAAAGCTCTGGAGGAGGACAGGACAGAGAGGAGCTGAGGTTGAAACTCCCTGCCTCTCTGGCCCTCTGTTCCTACCTTTCAGCTGGAGAAAACGAGTGGGTGTGGAAGAGATGACTTTTGTTGGTCTCACCAGCATTAACTAGTAGTAGATCGGGCAGAACTCCTCTATTTGTCCTAGCTTCCATCTTCCCTCTCTTAGGAGTTCATGACTCCCCCCCAGCATAGAATACTGTCTTGGGCACAGATGACAAGCAGAGCCAGGATACAAAATACACGGTTGGAATCTGAAAAGGCATCAGGGTGAAGGGTTTCAGGACCGAAGAAGTAACGTTCTTCCTACACCTTCATATATGTTAGTCTTACCCACCAGTCATAATCTCTTTATCTGTGAGATGTGCATGCTTTTTCATTCTGTTTAGCTGTTCAATCTGTATGTCTGCAAGCTTCACCTCTGTTGAGTGTCAATAATTTTGGCTTGAAGCTCTGTGAAAGCCATCTTTCCAGATCCACCATCTTGGTTCACTTTGAGTACCTACACAGTGGGAGAAAGCCAGAAAGGGGTATCTTTACTATTTATTACATATTTTTACATGAGAATATTTATTTTCGGTATATACTTTTTTCCCCATCTATCTCATTGAGATATTTGTGTGTAGCTTCTCTCTACTTCCCTACCACACACTGGACTATAACTACTGGTTTCATTGTCTGTATGCTTAAATACCATCTTACCCATAGTGAGATTCTTGGACCAGTAGCATCAGCATCTCCTGGGAGCTTACTAGAACATTGATTCTTAGAGCCCAATCTGACCAACTGAATTAAAATCTACATTTTATAAAAGTTCCCCCTATAATTTGAGTGAGCATTAAAACTTGAGAAGTGCTACTTACTAGATTACAGTTCATTGAGAAAAGATTATATATCCTGTTCATCATCATTATCTTCATCTCCTTGGGCAATGACCAGTATATAGAATTTGTTCAATATGTATTGAGTAAATAAATTAATTAGGTATTTTAAAATATATATAATAAGGTATCTGTGCATTGTTACTTAGAAACATAAAATTTTAATGATGTAAAGACAATTTTGAGGAGCCATGTATTTATGAATGCTTATAGTAAAAAAGGAGGTGAGGACTGTGAGACTTGCTCTTAGTTTAGAAAATTTTTTACATAATCCATGCCATGTATTTTAATACAGAACCAAATTCACCCTAGCTACACATAGAAGTTGAATGTAAGATTTCCATTTCTCACAAGGCATGAAGATATATGAAAACATAACCTCATGAATCTACACCTGAGCTTTCCATCTCTCTGATGGGGCCTTCTTTCTCTATTTTCTTCTAGTCATTGTCCTTATTTCTTTTGTGTCACTTCTAGCTTAGTGTCTGTCTGACTGTTAGTATAATGTTATCTCCTCAAGATGTCAATTATTTTTGAAACTTCAGCCTGAATATATACATTTATTGATGTATTTCATTCTTACTAGAAAAGGAAAACTATTCATTCTATAAATATCTTAAGGGTACAGATATTTCATTTGCCAAGTTAGGTCATTATTAAGCTATTATCAGACACAGCTTGTTACTCAATATCTCACAATAAATAAGACATCAACTCTCACCACATTTCTTTTATTGTTACGATTAGTGCACTAGTCATTAAAACTAAAAAACACAGAAAAATTTGTTTACAGAACTTAAGACAATTACAAAGACTTTACATATACTTCATCAGTGAATGCCCCAAACAACTCTTTCAGATAAGGTATCATTATTTTAATTATTCTAACCATATGCAGAAGCAAAGATGGCGGTGGCTAAGTGACTCATGAATAAGTTATGGAGTTGAAACTGAATTTTGAATTTAACTGTAAATTTCAGAATGTTTCATTGCAAAATGTGATATATCAAGTGGTTCCTAAATCAGAAGTTAATGATTTCTTCACAGAAAGAGTTGTGGAAACAACATAAAATAGAAGAAGCAATGTCTGGTTTCTCTGGAAATTTTATTATGTGCTACAAAACAATTACAATAAATATGCTTTAAGAAGAACTATCAGCTTATTAATAAATAATTTTCTGTTGAATCATTAGTTTTCTTATGGAGCTCAAGTATTCTTATAAGGTAAGAGCACTGTAGAAAAGATTTAATTTTAGCTTTACTTAAAGAATTGATAGAAATATTAACTGTCCTCATATTTAGACACTTTCTTACTGCAAAATTCCAGACAAGATCTTCGTTAAATTGGTAGATATAGAGCCAACGTGGTAGTAGGTCTAGGGCAGGTCATATATTTCACTGATTGAAAAGATGTCATCATTTATAAAACCTGTTAATTTGATATTAAATTTGGTGGGATTACCACTTCATTGAATGTATGCCAGAATTTTAAGAGGTCTTCCATTTTCAGAACAGTCTTACAAAGAAGGAAATACAGTTTATTCTGCTACCAGCACAATAGTGACCAAGCCAACCAGGGATACATTTACCCTTTGCAAAGAATCTACTGCCCATTTATCCATTTCAGTGTACCATTTAGCAAGCACTGCCAGTGCTCAATAAAGGCATCAACTGGAATCACCATCATGGCAACACAAATTGATTCCTTATGTGCAAAAAAGAATACTCAAACTGCTAATAGACAATTAAATATCTCAGTGTCCATGTTATTTCTTTGGAAACTAAAATACATTTAATCAGGCCCTGGCTAATTGTTCAATATGACCAGGAGTTTTACTGTATCCTTTTGTTATTGAATGAATAATTACTCAGAAACAATGAACATAAGTGGCAGTGTTGTAAGATCACCATCTAAATCGGGATATATTCAGCTTCAAGTAGTTGAATATATAACCGAAAGTGGAAATTAATTACATCAGGGACACAAAATACAGATGCAGGTAGGTGGTACCGTGCTTGGTTCAACAGCTCAGTGGTATGACCCATGTGCTTAGTGCTTTCTGTCTCTAAACTCTGCAGCGCTCAATGTACCAGCCCTACTTCCAAAACGGCTTCAGCCATTCCAGGCATTGCAAGAAAATGATCATGATCACATCCTCTGAAAAGGGGAGAATGTCCTCCTCTGAGTTTGCTGGGTTTTTTTAAAATAATGTTTATTTATTTTGAGAGAGTGAGAGAGAAGGAGAGAGAGAGGGGCAGAGAGGGAGGGAGAGAGAGAATTCTAAGTAGGATCCATGATGTGAGGACAGAACCTGACATAGGGTCAAAGCCACAAAATGTGAGATCATGACCTGAGCCAAAATCAAGCGTCAAATGCTCAACTGACTGAGCCACCCAGGCATCCCTGAGTTCACTTTTATTAAAGAAAAAAATATTTTCATATGCTCAGTCCTCACTCTGAAGACATTTCTTATTTTTCAGGAGCAAATAATTTTGTTTACTTGACAATAAGTAAACCCAAAATTTGCAGGGCAGGAAATTACTAAAATATAATTTATTCCTGAATCTCATATCTAATGTCTTACAAAAGACTGTTTTAGCAAATAATTTATGAACTGCTAATATAAAGATAATTTCCCAAAATATGTCTAATTTCATCCACGAAGTGAAGAAGTTATAAGTTCTAAAATGTTTGCTGAAAATTAATGGCTAGTGAAAGAATGCCAACATAAATTTCCTTTCAATGAGTGTAGATATACTGATAATTTGAAGAGCATTTATGTGTATATGTACACAAATTTATATATACATATGGATGTTTATACACATAAATGTGTATAAGAGTATTTATATGTGTACACACACACACACATAGAGAGAGAGAGAGAGAGAGAGAGACAGAGGGATATTATTCAGCCATCAAAAAGAATGAAATCTTGCCATTTGTAATGACATGGGTGAAACTACAGGGTATAAGACTAAGTGAAATGAGTCAGTGATAGACAAATTCTATATGATTTCATTCATGTGGAATTTAAGAAACAAAACAAATGAGCAAAGAAAAGGATAAAGAGAGAGATATGAGTTTAGAATTAGGCTTAACTATAGAGTTTATAGTTAAGACAAATACAACAGAGGGGAGAGGGTGAGGCCATGAGTGAAATAGGTGATGGGGATTCAGGAAGGCACTGGGTGATATATGGAAGTGTTGAATCACTATATTGTACACATGAAACTAATATAACACTGTAAATTAACTATACTGGAATTAAAATAAGAAAGAAGTCGTTTTTATGTAATCTTCCTGAGCATAATCTTAAAATTATGACTTTACTTTCCTATGCCTATTGGTTTCCTATTGTTTCTATAACAAATTTCCCCAAACTTGGTGGCATAAACAACAGAAATTCACTCTGTCACATTTCTGGTGGCTAGAAGTCCCTTTGGAGGTTCTAGAGAAGAATTTGTTCCTTACCTTTTCCAGTTTCTTGTGGTAAGTGGCATTTCTTCACTTGCGGTGCGTCATTATAATCCCTTCCTTCCATGGTCACATTGCTTTCCCTTCTGTGTGAGTTGTATGATTAAGGAAGATCAAGGTCAGGGAATTGAGATTAGATGTAAGGAAATCTGTGTAGGTTTGGTGAGGACAAAGCCCTTGTTTATTTTGCTCACTGACATGACTCAGGCATCTAGAAGAGTGCCAAGCAAGTATGGGCAGGAGATAAATATTTGTTGAGATAAATATTTGTTAAATAAATGAACTAAATCTAATGTCTTGAAATATAGGTTGGGTTTGGAGGCACTTGAAAACAGGAGTGGGTAGAGAGAGAGTTTGAATAATGGTGAAGATTAATGGATTGTAATTATCAGAGACTTAGGAGATCTTTAAATATTTAGATGTGAGTGAGTTACTTAACAGTTTTGATGGTTTTTTCCTTCAAAAATAAAATTTTGATATACAATTACATGGAATCATGGCAATAACTTAAGAAAAATGCTTATCACTGTGCCCAGCACATAGTGAGTTCTCTCTACATATTTTCCATGATTGATATAGAGAGAGCTATGCATTATTTTCATTTTAAGTCCTCAGCTTAAAAAAAAAAAACTTGTTGGCATCGCATATGTCTGGATACTTCTATACATTATTGCCAAAAAATGGTACTTTATGATTAAAATAAAAGATAACTTATTAAATTGAGAAGAAAAAATGTAAAAAACAGGGACTTAAGTTTAAGAGCTTCCAGAAAAATCAGTATTCTTTCATTATTTAAATTCCAAATTGGCATAAAACCATCTTCTAAAATGCTAGCATCCTAGAGTATGTAAAATATTTCTAGAAGTTTCCTTATTAGGTTATATATTTTATCAATTTGTGTCTACAAGCACTGTGAACTAGAGCCAACCATAGTGGTTGAGGGCATCAGCTTTAGTAGAGTGGATTAGATTCCATGTAACTAATACAGATCTCCCTGAGATATACAGACTGATTATGGTTGTACAAATACATAAGGAGGCTGTGTTCTTGAGTTTCTCCTATTCCCTTGCCATTTCTCCATCATTCACTTTTAATTAAAAGATTAGTGGAGAGTTTTGGGGAAAAAATAAGAAAGGAAGTTCCTGTCTCCTTCTCTAGTTTCAGGTAGTGTGGTTTTTGAAAGCAAAAACTTCTTGCCAGAAAAATTTGAATAAAATACAGATCTCATCTTTTCATATATGTGCTTTTTTTCTTGATATGTATATTGAAGTTTTAAATCAATAAGACCGTGATGAAATTTGCTCTATATTTACTGTTTTTAGGTAGGTATCATTTTTTTTTCTGTGTATTTGATCTCTTTTTTTTGGTATGTTTATATTTAATATCAGGTTCTTGATTGCAACTAAGTTAGGGTTGTATGTTGAATCTCTAAGTGAACGTTAGTCAGATCTGCTCACCCTATTTCCTAGTTATATCCAATAGTCTTTAATATTCTCTTGATCTTCTTTACTCAGTTAAACTAATTACTGAACTCAGTTAAATAGATAGGCAAAAATACTCAGGTTCTAAGGCCAGGAATATACGAAAATTTTGTAGTGATTTGGAAAAAGCACTAAATTATAAGATATGGGACTTGGGTCTTTTCTGTGATTCTGCAGCTAACACACTGGTGTTTTATTTCCTTATGCTTTATCTGAGAAGTTAATCTTGAAGGTTTCCAATAGTCCCTCTAGTGTGAATATTCTACAGGGGTCACATGTGTATGGATTGAATATTTGAGTTAATCTAAGAATTTTTTGTAGGTGTATCAAAGGCCTCAAAGAGAATGGGGAAGAATGGCTAAGACCAGGTTTGACCGTGTGTGTGTGTGTGTGTGTGTGTGTTTCTATTTGAGAAAGGGATAAAGGGAAAGTCTAATGCTAACCCAGGTGCACTGGTTACTTTCTAGGCAAGCGGTAAATCCTGGAAGATTTCAGTCTCATCTTTGTCAGGAAGCAGCTGAAGAAAGTGAAGAAGGATTTTCTTTAGTCAGGAATAGGGCTGAGGCAACTCTATTAGTAGCCTCTATTCTTGCTTCACTCTTCACATTCCATCCACAGAGCCTTGAAGACAAAGGCGAGGAGGAGACATGTCTCAGCCGTGTCTCAAGAGACATTTACCTCAAATCACACACAAAGGAAATAATTTAGTGGTGATTATGTAAATTTCCAGTTCTTTTTTACTTCATGTGATAAACAGGTATGAGTTTTAAGTAGTCCTAGATTGAAGAAGCCACTTCAAAACCCCCTTTTATTAAAAATATCTACATTATTATTTTATCTACATTCAGATAAAATATTGTTATGTGTTATATTTGATTAAAAAACACAGAATAATAGTGATTCTGCAGAACATATTTGAATACCAAGTATATTTTAAGGTCACTGATTTTATTTTAATGTGAATGTGTGCGTGTGTGTGTGTGTGTGTGTATGATGCCAACAAGAGTTTTTTTAAGTCAAGCATTTAAACTGAAAATAATACATACCTTCCTCTATACAACAATGACTCTATAGAGAGTACTCACTATGTGGTGGGCACTGTATTAAGCATTTTTCTTAAGTTACTGCAGTGACTCCATATAGTTGTATATTACAATCTTATTTTTTGAGGTAAAAACCCTCAAAAATATTAAGTAGATCACCCACATCTAAATATTTAAGTATCTCTTAAACATATACATTTATATATATTCACACATATATATATACACTCATATGTATACATACTCATTAAGCCCATATATATATATATATATATATATATATATATATATATGGGCTTAATGAAGAGAATGGTATCTCTTGCCTCTGTAATAATACCAGTGGGAAAGGAACCATGTTAGAATTGTGGGACAACTTTCTACACAGCTTTCCAGGTTGACTGAGACTCTATCATCTTTAGCACAAGGCTTCCTAGATCATTCTTGTTATCTTGGATCCATCAAACTAGAAAGTAAAGGAACATGGAGGAGCATCTGTGGGACACTTTTATGGGCCATGTTCAGAAGTGATCAATATCACTTTTTCACAACAGTCCATTAGCAAGAAATTAATGCCATGGATGAGCCTATCTGCAAGAGTTTGAGAAATATGATTAAGCCATGTGTCCAGGAAGAAGAAACAAATGTGGATTTGGGTGACTTATGAGCAGCCTCTGCCTAAGTGTTATATTTGATTCTGATTATACAAAGCAGACAAATGTCAGTGATTTATTAGGACAACTTTTATACTAATAATATTTTAAGGTCACCGATACTCAATATTCGAAGGAGGTTGTTGTTAAAAACAAAATATAGTGCATCATACAGGTTACTTAGTACAACAGAATTTTTGTTGTGAGTAGTTAGTAATACCTGTTTTATGATTATTATAATTGGAGTCATAATGACAATGGAGATTTTATTTTAATCCAATTGGATTTTTTAAATAAACAGATGATTTATCCAGCCAATCTACATCACATTATGTATAATGGTATTGTAGTCCTTTTGGAAATTTCCTTTATCTCTTCTATTTAGGTTGTTAATTTATCCAATGCAAAATAAGTATGCTGTCATTCTTGTTATGTATCATAGAACATATATTTTTATTAATAAATAGGATGTTTATTTTTTACACAAATATTTACTCTTTCTTTTTAAGTCAGAAAATCAGGTTCTACACAAGAGTTAAATAATATGATCAGAAATCACACAGACAGAGCTTCTGAAAATACAAATTACTCTAAGTTTCAAATTAAGACCACTTTCAAATTGATCATGTTTATCCCTAATTATACACTGATGATATTAAGTTATATTTCTATCTTCTTAGAAAAAAGACAGCATATCAAATGAAGATGGTTTCTCTATCTTGAAGAGAAATTAAAAATTGGGAAACTATATGCGTTCATATTACTTTCAATGTAAGTAAAAAATGCTAGTATTTTATTGAATATTAGTTAAATAATTTTAAGAAACAAACAGAAGAAGTTATACCAATTATGAGGAGCTTAATAGCTAATATATCTGCAGTGACGGTGAAGAACAAATATTAAACCCTTATTTGTATGGCATCTGATATTTTTTATTTCCACAAGCTAACCAACAGATGAAAAAACACATGCTACTAGTATATTTATATGCATTTTAGGAATTTTAATAAAAATTAACATCATTTATTATATTCCTTTGATTTTGTATTGTCTTAATTTCTTCTGATATGAATTATCCTCTCAAAAAGGACAAAAATGGTTAAAAAGTAAATTTATCAGCAATGAAACTTATGGTAATGCTAATGCTGAAGGAAAATTCCCTTTACCTTCTACTAGTATTATTAAATTAGGCACCAAATATATATTTTTATATTTTGGAAAAACAACTTCTATGATGAAGGTAATGGGCATTGCTTTAAAAGAATGGTAGCATTGACAAGGAAAGAATTGTAAGAAATTCAAACTGCCATTAAAAACCTGTAGAGCAGATTTATATAATTACTTTTTTGCCATTTAATTAGTAATCAAAGACCCTAGAGCTTAATTTGAATTTTGTGAAGACACTAATTTAAATGAGAAACTGTCACAGTCTTGTAAGAAGTTATTGGAATTAGCTCAAGACTTCCACATAGGAACTGCCAAGCTTGTGCATCTTAACTTAATTTTGTGGTACTTTATGTCTTCTCCATGTTTTATGGAGAAATTTATATGCTCTGTGAACCTGAGATTCTGTAAAGTTCTCTGGATCTCATCTAAAAGTCCAAAGGCTACTTTATTCTAGGTTTTGATATTCGGGATAATTTTATACATTGTGATATACTTACTTTTTTTAAAAAATAATTTTTTAATGTTTTAGTTATTTCTGAGAGACTGAGACAGACAGCGTGAGCAGGGGGTGGGGCAGTCAGAGAGAGAGGGAGAGACAGAATCCAAAACAGGCTCCAGGCTCTGAGCTAGCTGTCAGCACAGCTAGCTGAGCCGAAGTCGGACGCTTAACCGACTGAGCCACCTAGGTGCCCCTTGATATACTTAATTTTAATAAAATTTGAAATGATAGCAAAAATTATGTCAGCAAGGATGTATATTACAGAGGTTTGTTTGTAATGGGATAGCTAGTGGAGAACTATATAACTAAAAATAATGTATATGGGAGTGTGTTTATGACTGTGAATATTATATAGCATCCATAGTGTCAAGTTATGTTATCATCAAGCCGATTTAAATGTGGTAGCTATAGAAGTTCCATCAAGCTTCATATGTTTCATTTTTTCTTTCTTGGGAATGAAGAAACACTCACTATTTTATATTTTCCATCACAATGTGTTGCACTAGTAATATTCCTGCCTAGGGTAACAAGATCTCTTAAAGAATTGTAACCAAAAAATCAAGAAACAGATGAAGGGCAAATATATCTAGGGAGAAACTCGCCAATTTCCTTTCTTATACATACTTAGGATAGTGTTATTTTATAGTTAAAAAATATTTTCCAGATGAACTTTAAATATAGCATGTTGAAACAAACATTTTCTACATAGTGACCTGTACAACCTCTGACCTACTTCACCGAGTCCTGGATGCTCCAAACCTAACTTGGTTTTGGCCTCCTCACTTCCTACCACCTTGTTTCTTATTTCTCAACTGCTGAGTCATATTACTCAGATTTCCAGATTTAGCTGCCATCCTCAGGGATATGTCTTCTCTCAGGAGTCATCCAGTGATAATTAATTCAATCCTGCTAATCATATATTTGGCTTTATGCCTCAGTCTTAGTAATTGGCTTCTGCCTTGCATAAAACCAGTTTTACTACTATGGCTTATTTCCAAGAAGGATCCCCACTTCGACCTGGTTCTTCGGTGCCTGAATTCCTGACTTGGTATTCTGACTCCTCTTTCTTTGATCAGTTTCCCTACCTGGGGCTAGGCTTCTGTCCTCAAGCTGTGGAGTTGGCTAGAACCTAAACTCCCTAAGTCAGGACTTCTTTTTTGTCACTTGTTTGGTTTGTGACCAGTACCATTTTCTTTATTTCTTTAATTTCTGCATAGTTGTTGGGAACATACTTATCCTTCTGGCACTTTTTGGATGTTAGTTCTTTTGGGGACTTTTATTATCTGTGTTGCTTTTTAAACCAACACATTTATTCCTAATGTGTAAAGCAGGGAATTACCACTTTTCTACCTAACATTAAATTTTAAAGTTTCTAAGATGAATCCGTATGTGACAATAAGCTAACATATGGCAAAATTTATCCCTCAAGTACTGTGGAGACCCCTTGCCCACCACTGTCACCTGTAACCCTTAGTTTGGGTTGAGAGACCTCACAGTTAGGTGAAAGAAAGCCTTCTTGTGTTTGGAAGTAACTGACTTAGGTGATCAGCTCTCCTTCCTCAATATTGGAGGCATGTGGACATAATGGCAACAAAGATCTCTATTCTGCCCTAAATCCAAATCCAGGGCCACTTTTGCTTTTGTTATGTTGTTGTTTCAAGAGAATATACTTGTACCTTCTGTATATATACCACCTGGCATTGTCCCAGGTCACTGCCAAGACAAAGGTTCAAATAATCAATGTTCCAAATTCATTAACTGCTAGATACGATTTAACCCTGATTAAACCTGCCCAAAAATATGCAGGGGTGGAAAATAAGGATGAAGTAAGTTACTCTAATCAGTAGCAGTGATGCTTCATCTGTTATGTCCAGAGAGCCAGGGGACCAGCCTTGCCAGGACTTATTTCCTATAGATATGAAAAGGGAATGAATGCTAGACATTGTTAGAAGACATATATTCTCTGGGGACTTTCCTGAGCACTCTTAAGAGAAGTTAGATAGTTTTCATTGTTTTATAAATTAAAAAAAACAAGCTGAAAATATTATTCAGAAAATTATCACACCCTATATCAGATTTCAATCTTCTGAATATCAAATCCATCATAGTTTTTACTTAAGCAGACTATCAGGACCCCCAAACAATAATAAAATGCTTTCATAAATACTTTTCTAATAAAAAATAAAAATAAATAGGGGCGCCTGGGTAGCTCAGTTGGTTGAGGGTCTGACTTTGACTAAGGTCATGATCTCATGGTTCGTGGGCTTGAGCCCCGCTGTGCTGACAGCTCAGAGCCTGGAGCCTGTTTTTAGATTCTGTGTCTCCCTCTTTCTCTGACCCTCCCCTGCTCGCACTGTCTCTCTCTCTCTCTCTCAAAAATAAATAAAACATTACATTAAAAAAAAATAGAACAGGAATGAAGTTGTGGAAGAGAGACTCAAATAATTTTGTGAGCTCACTGAAGGAAAAATGCTTTAATATTTGCTGAGGTATCATGTATATTGGGACAAGAGGCATTTGAAACATTATGGCATAGGTCAAAGAACTACAGATCAAGCACTGATTGGAATTCTCCTCACATCTTTTTCTTTTCTCTTGCCTAGAATGCATTCAAATGCACCAGTTTACTACTGTTAGAAATTTGCCTCTGAAATTCAGATTTATGATTCACCAGGAATAAAATTATAATATTGCCTTCCAAATCTCACCAGAAAAGAGAGAGAGAGAGAAAGAGAGAGAGAAGGAAGGGGAGGAGAAGGAGGAGGGAAAGAAGAAGAAGAAGAAGAAGAAGAAGAAGAAGAAGAAGAAGAAGAAGAAGAAGAAGAAGAAGAAGAAGAAAGGAAAGGAAAAGAAGAAAAGAAAAGAAAAGAGAAGAAAAGAAAAGAAAAGAAAGAAGGAAGGAAGGAAAGAAGGAAGGAAGGAAGGGAAGGGAAAGAAAAAAAAAGGAACCCATCATTATTACTGCAGTTACTGATCCAGTAGGGCCCTGGACTTCTTGATTGCAAAGTGTATCATGATAGAAACAATGCTCCCTCCTTCCAAAATAACCTATTTCTATGTGTTAAGTATGGTGTTCTTTTCAGCTGCGTCTTACTAGAGTCCTATTCCATGTTGAACTGAATCAGGAGATACAATGACAGTCAAGGATATAAGGCCTTAATAATAATCTCAGATCCTTTTGATTTACTAAATGGATTGCCCTTTTCTATTACCATGCGTAATCGTTCTTTTTATGTGTCCATGGCTAGGTTATGGTACCCAGATACTTGGTCAAACGTTGTTACAGATGTTTCTTGATGATGTTTTTAGATAAGATTAACATTTAAATCAGTAGTCTTTGAGGAAAGCAGATTCCATTTTGTAATGTAAGTAGACTGCATCTAATCAGCTGAAGGCCTTCATTGACAAACCAAACCAAACGAAACCAAACCAAACAAAAAACTGGTTTCCTCTAAAGAAGAAGAGAAAATTCTGCTGAAGACTTCTTTCAGACTCACACCACACCATTAGCTCTTCCCTGGGGCTCAAGTCTGCCAGCCTGCCCTGCAGATTTTTGACTGGACAGCCTCTGCAATCGTATGAGCCAATTCCTTAAAATAAATCTCTCTTTCTTAATTACATACACCCACACACTGGTTCTGTTTCTCTGGAGAATCCTAATATACCAGGCAACCATTTTAGCTCTTAATTTTTTTTAGTTTATTTATTTATTTTGAGAGAAGCAGAGACAGTGTTTGTGGGGGAGAGACAAAAAGAGAGGGAGGGAGAATCCCAAGCAGGTTCCCCATTGTTAACACAGAGTCAGATGCAGGGCTTGAATTCATGAAATGATGAGATCATGACCTGACCTGAAACCAAGAGTCAGAATCGTAACTAACTGAGCAATCCAGGCTCCCCCATTTTAGCTGTTTTATAAATTTAAATGGCTCTTCTAGTCAAAACTACCACCACTCAATCTCTCTGAGATACACTCAGTTTTCATATTTTATTGGCGAGAACGATGTTCTAATTCCTTTGCGTAATTATCAACCTGGTGTGAATCAATTTGTCATTGCATATAGCTCAAGAGGTTGGGCAGAAGGATTGGTTCCTTTAACACTGAGCGGCTAGAAAGTAGGAAGAAGAGAGCGTCTTGTGAGTGTGTTACCCAGTAGTAGACTGGGGATGAGAAAGGCACAAGATAGATGTCTTGTTGTGCTCAAGTGAACCTCATTGGGAAATTAACCAAAAGAACAACAGCAACAGCAATGCTCAAACAAAAACAAAACAAAACACAAAACAAAAAACAACAAGCAAGTAAAATCTTGACTAAAACTTCAGAAGAACACGGGAAAGTTAAAGCTGCTTGGTATTATAATCCATAGTCCAGAGCAATGTCTTGAGAAAGTGATAAACATAAAATCAGAGAACTATTTCCATGGAAGGCAATTGCAGTATAATGAAAAGCACTATCAATCCCAAGGTCTAGATATGAGTTCTGATTCAGTAAACTTAGGCAAGTTAGTTAGTTTTTCAGAGTTTCAGTTTTCTTATTTGTTTCATGCTAATGTTAAGGTCCTGAGATTTGAAGGAAATTTGGCATGTAATCATTAGTTCCCAAACGTGGCTGTGCAACAGACCTTAAAAAGACTGCAAAGATATTTAAAAATATAGTCTCCCAGACTCTATCCCAGATATGCTAAATTAAAATGTCGGAGGCATGAAACTACAAAACTATCCCTGGAAAAATATCTTTAGGTGATTCTGATATGGTGGATGAAGGGGTCTGCCTTTGTGATTCACTGAGCTCTAAAGCATCTTGTCCGCTATGTGGCCGAGGCAAAATGCCCAAAGAAGAATGAAACTGAATGTGTAGCATGAATAAATGGGTTTTATGCTTTCCTTATATCCTAATTCCCTTTCCTATTAGCTGGAATTCAAATGGGGTTCACTACTCGAGCAGAGTCCCTGCTGGTCTACACAGACCAGCACTGTAAGGACAGTGGCTTCTGCCACATGTGAAAAATCTGTCCAGTTCCACAATTGTAGAATTCAGCTGGAGAATATGATCAGCCTTAGTCATAGTTTTCAAAAAAAAGTTATCTAAAGTGATGAATAACTTTCCTGGTTTACTACATTCTTCTTTTTCTTCCTGTGAGTTTCCTTAAATTTTAGTGGCTACCCTGAACACCTGATAACATTACGTTACATGTAATGATACTCTCATCAAGAAAGAATTCAGAGATGAGATTAAAAGCAAGACTCACAATGCTTTCTATATGAATTTTTCAGAACATGAATGGAGGACTAAAATATATAAAAGCATATTGAGTTTTACCATATAAAATGAGTTTTTCTTATATATTGTCATATATAATCCAGTTTCATATATAAAACTACTTTATTTTATTGATTGGTCTGCTAGAGAATATTTTGTGAAAAGTCATATATAACACAAGGACAATGGAGGACATGTCATTATTAATATTTTTTTATCAACAGGAGACAACTATGCTACCATTCAACTGAAATATAGCCCTTTAGGAGTTTGGCAGTGATCACATCTTGCTAATATTAAGCTATTCACCATTTTTGATCACATTTTCAACCTGGTTTCTTTATTATTGATTCCTTACTCCTTCTGAAAACATATGACTTTCTCAGCTTTCCTTAAATAATAGTTGATCTCCTCTTGTGGCTCTGCCAGCTTCTCCCCGGAGTCCTTTGCTTCTTCTCATATGACTTTTCCATCCTACCTCTTTTCAGTCCACATGCCATCCATCATGGAATCCAGTTACTGTGATGGCATGTGGTTTACATGCCCCAAACCATTATCCAACTCTTGTCCCACTCTCAGATTTACCCACTGTGGTTCTCTTCGACCAGTTTCCAGGCTGGATAAGTTAAAACTACCTTTGATCTTTTACTCTTCTACATTCTGTAGATCCCTTCTCTCGTGTAATCCCTTCATTTCAATTTTTGGAAATATTGTAAATTCACAACTTTCTTTCAATTTTCACATTTCCATTATTAAGCCAAATTTACATCAACTTGTTCCTGGGCTGCTATAGGAGTTCCTTTCTGATTTTTCTTAAATCTAGTCTGTCCCAACGACATAAGCCAACTTGCAAACTTTTCCAAATTAATTTTTGGACATCAGTTAAATTATCCAATCAACATGTACTAAATTCTTACTTTATTAGAATTCTGTATTTGACATTATATGACATAAAAGCCAAAAAATGTAGAAAGAGACCCAATTTTCAAGGAATGTGCTATTTATTGGTGGGGTAATACAATGTACAAACAGATCAAAAACAAAATGGAACACATAAAATTGCATAATAGATGTATAGGCACAGATTTCTATGTAAGTTGTATACCAAGGAAGGGGATGAAATGTCAATGTCCATGAATCATTAGAATATGTATTGTATTTTATTTTTTACTTAAAAACTTTGTTTAATGTTTTTTTTTTAAATTTCTGAGAGAGAGAGAGAGAGAGAGCATGAGCAGGAGAGAATCTGAGAGAGAAGGAGACACAGAATCCAAAACAGGCTCCAGGCTCTGAGCTAGCTGTCAGCACAGAGCCCAATGCAGGGCTCGAACCCACAAATCGTGAGATCATGACCTGAGCTGAAGTCGGACACTTAACTGACTGAGCCACCCAGGCGCCCCAGTATTGTTTCTTAAACTGGCAGATATCTTAGAATACATATTCACTGTATAAGAGTAGAAGGAATTGTGTGCAATATGTTAAAAGCCTTTGAATAAGTTTACCCTGGGATAAAAATGGGGTAGAAATAGAGGATACAGATCAAAAAAGATGGTTGAACCTAGACCATTGATTGAATACACATAAATTGATTGCTAAATATGTTTATAGATAAATATAGATATGTAGATCCAAACAAAAAGATGTATACATAGTAGATGTAATCATAAGTAAATGGATGGATTAGAATAACATGTATATATATAGTGAAAGAAAGAACATCATGCATATAAAAGCAAAACTTTGGGTTTTTTAAAAATTTATTTATTTTGAGAGAGAGAGAGGAAGCAGGGAGGGGTAGATAGAGAGAGAATCCCAAGCAGGCTCCATGCTGTCATTGCAGAGCCTGACACAGGCCTTGAACTCATGAACTGTGAGATCATGACCTGAACAAAAATCAAGAGTCAGGTGCTTGACTGAGTAGACCACTCAGTGACTCCAAAGATACAGAAATTTAAAACCCTCCAGGGATGATATTCATGGAAACTACTTTGAATAACTTCTGTTATTATAATAACATTAAATTGTAGTGTCACCTGCTGATGTTTCAGTAAATGGGTAGAGACAGATGATTTGTCCAGAAATTAAAGTCAGAGCAAAATTTCCAAAGGCTATCTTCTCTTTAGGTAATAGGAGCTAAGTAAGGATGAACCTAGAAACTTTTCGTTTGTAGGTGAGCTCTTGAGAAGTTGAGAGAATTTTCTTTTTTTTAATGTTTATTCATTTTTGAGAGAACAAGAGAGAGGGAAAGAGAGAGAGACAGAGTGTAAAAGGGGGAGAAGCAGAAAGAGAGGGAACACAGAATCTGAAACAGGCTCCAAGCGCTGAGCTGTCAGCACAGAGCTGGCCCCAGAGCTTGAACTCACAAACCATGAGATCATGACCTAAACTGAAGTCAGATGATTAACAGACTGACCCACCCAGGCACCCTGAGAGAATTTTCTGTTGGGAGCCTACAGTTCATAGACTGAAGTTGAAGACTAAAGACAGTATTATTTAATTTATTTTTCTATACTTTATTTTCTTAAATTCCAATATGGTTGTATCTCATCCTTTAAAGTTCACAATACAGAAAGTGTAAAATTTGTATTTTTCCTTGGTATATATTTAAGTGATTGAGTGTAATGGCTATAAAAGAGAGAACCCATTCCTGCTTTAGTAATAACTTCTTGATTTAGAAGTAAACATTTTTCATTTGTTTTATCCACTCAAACCCTAGCAAAGGTCCATATGGAGAGATATAGAATGGATACCAACCTTCAAATTTAAATAAGATATTTTTCATTTTCTAAGTCTTATGTGAACTGTTAAAAAGACAACATTTTTTTGTAAACCTTTAATTCATTTCTTGATAAAAATCTAGTCTCAACTGGGTGTTTTTTAAAAATTTATATATATTTTTAATGTTTATTTTTGAGAGAGAGAGACAGAGCATGAGTGGAAGAGGGGCAGGAGAGAGAGGGACAAACAGAATTTAGAGTAGGCTCCAGGCTCTGAGCTTTCAGCACAGAGTCTGATACAGGGTTTGAACTCACGAACTGCGAGATCATGACCTGAGGTGAGGTAAGATGCTTAACAGACAGAGAGCCACCCAGTTGCCTCTTAACTGGCTGTTTTCAGCCATGAAATTTATAGCCAGGATCATTTTCTAGTGAAAAAAAATTTAAGTTAAGTAATGCAGAATTCCATTAAGTTGAGAGTTAAGCTCAATCTTCCTTACATGATATAGATTATGAATAATATTTATGGTGATAAATGTCCAACTAATGAACATCTAAAACTTTTTACCCAGTATGATCACATATTGGCCCTCAAATAAATAATACATTATTTTACAGCCCCTCAACAATGACCACAATGTGGGAAAAGGGAAAATTGTGGCAAGAATAATTCTAGTAAAACAGTTCATTAGGAGGTACTTATTGAGCCTCTATATTTGGCTTCCAGTAATTGAGAGCCATTCTTAGGGTAAGGAAGCATTGTGTGGGCTTTTAGCCTTCATTTAACTTTTATACTTCATTTAACTGGTATTGCTAGAAAATACTTTTACAGTCTTTGGCTAATTCATAGTCTCAAAAATATAATGATGGATTCCATTAGATCTTTTAAATAATTCTCTACTCCTCTGCCTATATCAAATCTCAAGCCATAAAATCTGCAATACCATTTCTTCCAACTATCCCCAATTAATATTACATATATAGAAAAATTCCTTAAAATGATTGATTCTTAACATTAATTTTAAGAATTGAAGAGATCTAGTGAATGATTAATGTTCTAACCTTGCGGCCATTTTAGGGCAAAGTTTGCACATGGCTAAACAAATAGAACTTTGCAGAGCATAGTAAAATATGCGTCTGCTCTTTGCTTTCTTGATTGATTTGGATCACTGTACAATCATTAAGCCGAAGTCTTTCTTAAAGGGTAGAAAGGGCTGCTGGCTGGGAGCCACTTTGGCAGGCTCTTCCATGTTGTGGTCGTTTGGTTCATCCGCAGAGACAAGGATTAAGATAGAATTATAGGAAATCCTATTGAGGTAAAGGCCTACTGGATAAGAACAGGGAAAATTAGTTTAAGCTCCTCTATTCCTTCAACATAACCTTTTAAAATACTAGGTTACACTGTGCTCATTTCAGTTGTAATTCTGACATAAGATACTAAGGAAATGGCATTTGAAAAGGGACTGACCTGTGTGTATAAACTGTCACAGGTATGTCCTAAAATTACCTTTCCTTGTGGGCCTTAAATATGATAACATTTTCCAGGTTGTGAGCAGAGATTGGAAGCTATTAAACTCTATGTTTGCAGAAATAAGCATGCACACTCCAGCTCTTAGAGAGTAAAAAGTTCTAGAGCTCTAAAATGTTGATTTAAATATTAACCCAGCACTATTATGGATATCGTAATTGTGTTGTTGTTACTTTAATGAACATGGAGCCTTAAAAAGGGATCACTCTTTTTTTAGATTCTTTAAAAAGCCTATATGATGACATCAACTGGTGCTTTAAGAAGAGTAGAGAACAGATTAGCTTAAAAGCAGCCCTCGAATAGTGAATTGGATCCCTTCAGCTCATGGACCCCACACCTTGGTCAGAGATGAGGGGCCCTCTAACCTAACAGTAATCCTAATACATATACCAGGGTCCTCACACAGCCTATACTAGGGCCAATATTTGTACATAAGGCTATAGAAGCTGAGAGAATTTAAATGATTTCTCCACAATCATAATCAGTCAGTATAGGAGCCAGGAGATGAATTAAAACCCTCCAAACCTGCTCTTGTTGATGTATTTCTAGTAGGTCAGCTAAACGTGTACCTCAGATTGCGCTCAAGAGAAAAAGACAGAAAGAAAAGAACAGAAAGGAAAGAAACAGCTCCTGGAATTTGGGCAGAAATACCTCTGATGCCCTGAAATGAAGGCGAGGCTTCAGATTCCAAGACCACAGATGTGTGGCATCCATGAAATGGCCTCTGGCTAGACAGCCAAATACCCATCCAGGGAAGGCTCCGTTCTGGTGCTGGGGGAATAAAGTGGGGGATAGGGCATAAATGGCTGGTGTGCCCAATAAAATGAAAAGGCCCACATCTTGCTTGCTCAGCCCGCTTACTATTTTAACCAAGCTTTTGGAAGCCAGAGCTAATGAAAGTATCCAAAAACGTTTGAATAGCTGCTGTATGAAACGGGCTGGAAAATGAGACTGGAAAAACAAACAAGAAATGATAGCATGGGTCTGTGTGTACCTTCATGCTGACTGAGGATATCTCGCTCACTGGAAACTTCCAAGGAAGATGGCAGTCTGTTAGGAGCAATTGTCCTGGGGTCTTTTTTTCAAATGTCTCTGTATTTTGATAGCGAGAACTGTTTTAGCCACTAATGGGAAAATAAGCAACAGAAAGGGAGTGTAGAAAAAGTCAGAGTTAATACTTAAAGATTAAACATGACCTCTTTGTTTAGTTAAGAGTTATGTTTAATTAACTCAAAATGGCTTCAGCTTTGGCCAGGAAGAACCTGTCTCTTCCCCACTTGATGATCATTTCTAATTCATTTCTCTCTTTCTCTTTTCTTTTTTGATATGTACGGTTGGGGCTGGTAAGGGCAGGGAAGACATACAGAGACTACAGTTTTGAAGTTTCAGCCCACTTTCCATTTATTTTGTTTCTTATGAAGAGGCATGCAAAATGGAAAGAAAATTAAATCTACCCAGTTTTTGAAATAAAAATGTGTTACGCAACATCAAGTCATCAGTCCAAAAAATCTTTAGTTTAATACATAGTGTTTGAACATAGTGTGTATGTGATACGTGCGTGTGGGTGCATTGCTATCTAATAGGTGACTAAAATGGACTTCACCCATTACTTCTACTTTCAGGCAAGCCAAAACATTGCTGATATCACTAGTAAGAATCCATATATTCGATAAAGACATACTAGGATAATCTATGCTGGATTCACCAAGAGTATGGAAGTATTGCTTTCTCTGAAGATAATTGTCTGCCTAAATGGAAGTGGGAAAAAGTCGTGGATGCTCCTTTTTCTCTAATCCAAGTCAGGTAAGAAGACAATGTGAGAAAATACTCTGGGAGCAATAAAAGGCTGCTTTGGAGAACAGACTGTGGGTCCTTGTCGGGGAAGTAGAGCTGAGTGCCTGCCTTATTCAGATGCTATCTGTATAGGACTTTCAGTTTGAGCAAATCACAGGCTATGGAATGTATAGAAGAGAGCTTTTACTAATAAACCCGAGAAGGGGGCTGCTGGGCAGGACAAAGCAATACAGATGATGAATGCATAGCAGCATACCCAGAGAGTAGAGGTGAATGGGATGAGGTGGCTGTTGAGGGCGGTGCTTGACTCAGAGATGCAGAATGTCAGCCCCTGGGGTAGGTACCAGTGAGCCTTTGAAGGCATCCCCAGGGGATAAATAGCCAGTATTTGCAATTGAGACCCCACAGAGGTAGAAGGTGACCCTTTCAAGCCTCCCATCTTGTAGCATAATGAGTGGGCAAGGAAAAAGATGTAATAAACACTTAAAACACACATATGGCATGTGTCCACACACAAAATATACCTCTGTGCGAACACAAATTTACATACACCTCCCAGCCTTCTTAGTCACTGCAGGATTTCTAGCACAAGTCAGGAGGCCTGGGCTGGATTTGTGTGCATGTCCCTGTGTGTGCACAGAATTTTCAAAATAGATGTGAGAATAAGGTTTAGATTTGAAATTTGACCTTGGTTAGCCTTAGCTTGAGGAAATTCACAAAACATGCCAAGCCATATAATTTATATTGTGACATATACAGACTAATTGCTTATACATAAGCCATGTAGATACCTAAGTCTGTTTGTGGGCCAAATATATATCAGAAAAAACATGTTTACATTATACACGTACAAATTTTCACATAATAAAAACTATTTTTAATAACTTGTTGATATTTATAGTTAATCTTTACCTGTAAATGACTAAATTCAAAACATAATGAGAATTTTCAATTGCCTCACTTTTTTGAATTGAAAGTCCTCATTCTGGAAGATTTCCTTTGCTAAATGAAAAATGAATCATTTGAAAATTTTGAGTTTTCTTTGTGGCTCTTTAATCCAATGATATCATTAATATATTTTACAAGTTAGATGCTTCTTCTCTTACAGAGGGACATATGCCAGTGAAGCATGTATTTAAGTCCTGACATAAAGATGATCCTTATTATCCCACCTCACTCCTTTATTTTTGGTCCTTGTAGTTTGGATTCTTATCTCTACTGACAGTGTGTGGACAATACCTCTAGAAATTCATTTTAGTCAATCTGTCCACTATCTGAGCTATAGGACAGCTTGGAGTGTTGAGCTCTAAGCACGCCGAAGTGATAGCACTGAGGTATTGGCCATTGGTTGCCAGAATCACCAGTGGCAGGTGACAAGACATTTTGGGACTGACAGGTGATGAAAGATCATTGCTGTTCTGCAAAGCAAGATGTCAAGAAGCATTCCCAGCTGTTTGCCAGATGACAGAATGGTTGGGAATCTTTGGTGTGAAATGGTCCTTCTCATTCACACTCAGACATTTAAGCAATGACTTCAGCATGACCCTAGAGATAAAAAAGGAAAAGGACATGCAGAACCAGACATCCAGTCTATCTTGTAAAGAGCCATTAAAACTATCCTTCTTTTCTGCCTACATATATTTCCCTTTAATGGTTGTTTTACATGATTTGGGGAGTTTCATCTCATTATAAGTAATACCTGGCTGGAAGACCTATAGTTGGAGTGCCTAGTGGATGGAATTTGGAGTTCTACTCTGTTGTCTTCTTCAAAGAAGAACAACAACCTTGTTTTAAGAATGTCTAAATATCTCATGGAATAAACCTCATGTGGGTTTTCTTCTTGCTCTTTTCTCCTTTTGTCTCTAGGGTAACGGTGACATCATTGTTTAAGAATTTGAGTGTGAATGCACAAGGACCCTCAAACAGACTCACGTTAGCAGCTCACCCTTGGAATGAGCTGTACTACTGCCAGTGACCCTTTTTTACATGACCAACTCCAGATAATCAATGGCGAAACATTACACATATATTTTAAGAGTGTGTAGAAAGGGGCCTGGTCTGCCTGGAAGGTAACTGAAACTGTCTTAGGAATCAGATGGAAATGGAAGACTAACAAGACCAAAATACGGTACTGAGAGGACAGAAAGTTATACAGAAAGTTAAAAAGAGATTAGTATATTGGAATGGAAGCCTAAAGGCAAATTAAAATCACATCTTTGATGAAAGAGTGATTTCAAACTACAACAGAAGAAGCTTCATTACAAATTCGTCTGACTGGGGCACTGGGTGGCTCAGTAGACTAAGCCACCAACCCTGGATTTTGGCTCAGGGCATGAAATCAATTTTCATGAGATTGAGCCTGGCGTCGGAATCTGCACTGATCGCACGGAGCCCGTTTGGGATTCTCCCTCTCTCCCTTTGTCTCTCTGCCCCTTCCATGCTTGTACTTTCTGTTTCTCTCTCTCCAAATAAATAAACATTTAAAAATATTTTTTTCATGATATGGCTGCTGTCTAGATATAATAGTATTCACAGTTCTAAATGTAAATCATTCTTAGGTCTTGCCTTACCTAGCATACACATGCAACATGACCACAATTTCACAGGAAAGCATAACTACCTCCTCAGGTATCTGTTTACCTGCACCCTCAGTTATAAGCATCTGCTTCTACAGGTCCCTAACGGCACTCAATTCTGTTTTCCATGATTACTATAGATAACTTGCACTTATTTAATTAATACATAATAAATTTAAAACTTTGGCAGCACCCAATACATACAATACTCTGGTCAACAAACCCCAAAGACAAATAATTCAGTTAGGTATTATAGGATTTTTCCCCAAGGCTAAGACAGGAGATCTGTGTTCCCGTTTGTTGATAAAAAGCTATATCTGGCTTGAAAAATGGCAAAATCTCTTTACATAAAGCCCTGTGTACGTCACTACTCCCACACTGCTTCTTTCTAACATTTAGGGGAAGCCAAATCATAATGTTTACATAGACCCATTCATTTACTTCAAAACTCCCACAAGAAGAAACGTGGCAAAGTTTAAACAGCAATAGTACCATTTAGATTTTTTTCCCATGAAAATCAAACTGAGTTGTTTTTCCCAAAAATATTCTGCAAAGAAAGCAGAGCTTTATCTTATTGTGGTAACTTGGGAATTTTCCATGAAAGATTTTAAAGCCCATTTGGAGTTTAAAAGCTGTATTACAGTACATTACTATTCAAAAAATGCCTTTAAACTGGTTTAAAATTCCAGTGCCATACCTGAATGCCCATACAGCACGCTTGATTGTCTTACAATTCCTCTGTAATTCTGGACTGGAAAAAAGGCAAAGTGTAATAGAAAGACTGAAAATCCATTCCTTCATTTTAGGATTCATAGATAGAAAACCACCATTATGTTCGCACAAATTGTCATCTGTTTTCACTGGGAAACCAATGGGCTCTAAGTGTTTTGATTGATGATATATGGTGTCCTCAATTCAGCAGTTTGTAAATAAGGAGAATGTAAGACAGGTGCTCATTTGAGCTAATTACTGAGGTGCTAAATGACCCACTTAAAAGTTAATTCCTACACTAAAGAGGTCTCAACACTTGAATTCAAACAATATAATAGCTAGTGTCCAGGGCAAAACATCTTACCCCGTGGTTTAATAGAAACTAATTGAGTACAACATACCCAATAACCCTCAGTCTAATTTGATTATTCCAAAATATTCATGAATAAATGTTTACATACTTTTCTTTCAAATAATATTGACTGGAGTGTAACCACATACGGGGAAAATTTGGGTTCATGAATTATTTAAGGTTCTGAGAAAATTGTAAATATTTGAACTGCAGTCCTTTCTTATCTTCCTCTCCTCTTCATTAAATTTCAGTAAGTGTGTGAGTGTGTATATCTGTATTTTGAATTGATGACAATAAAAGAAATTGGAATGTACAAGTTCCCACATGGCTGATTTCATGTCATGGCCTTAATCCTCCCACAGTTAATCTCAGCAATATTTTCAAGTGCAAGTAATAACTAATGTTACAAATATAATACATTTTGGTATTTTTAAAACAAAGATGAAAACAAAGTGTGGACTATTATTATTATTATTATTATTATATAGTGGGGAAAGGCTTTAGGGTCTAGGCAAACTTTCTCTTTTCTCTTTCTTTTTCTGTTTTTCCACTACGATTAAGAGTATGACCCACTTTGGGGCACCTGGGAAGCCCATTCGGTTAGGGGACTGACTCTTGGTTTCAGCTCAGGGCATGATCTCATGGTTTCATGGGTTTGAGTCCCACATCAGGTTCTGCGGTGGCAACACAGAACCTGCTTGGGATTCTCTCTTTCCCCCCTTTCTGCCCTTCCCTCTCTTACACTGTCTTTGTCTCTCTCAAAACAAATAAATAAACTTAAAAAAATAAAGCTTTAAAAAAAAGAGTATCACCCACCTTTCCCTCTTTCTACACTCATCAGCTGGCTGGTCTTTCCTCTGTGGCACCTCTCCACAATCAGACTGTGGAAGCAGTTACCCCATAGACTCCACCTCTTGATTGTCCCTAAGAAAAACCATTTAGATTCTTTGCATTGCAAAATTTTACTGCTCAGCACCATGGGAAGACACATAAAGAACAAAGATCAAATAAAAAAGTTAAAAATACTCAAAGTGGGTATTCTAAGGGCAGAATCTTCCAGTCAAATTGCCAAGGTTAGGTTAGCGGTTCCACTGCTTATTAATTAGCGTTGTGGTGGTGATCAAGATATTTAACTGTTATTTTCATTACAAAGAAAAATATCATGTGACCACCTCACATGGCATTGTATAGATTAAACAAAATCATGCCTATAAAGTTCTTAATACAGTGCCTGACATATAGGAGTGTGTGATTTAATACTAATTCACTATTCCATTGAATATCTATGTCCATAAAGTCTCTATTCTCTCTCTCTCTCTCTCATTTCCCTCCTGTCTTATTTTTTAAATCCTCACTTTATGTCCCAGCAAAATTTTTAAATCCTTTCTTTTAAAAAAAAATTTAATGTTTAATTTACTTCTGAGAGAGAGAGAGAGAGAGAAGAGAGAGAGAGCATGAGCAGGGGAGGGTCAGAAAGAAAGGAGGATACAGAATCTGAAACAGGCTCCAGGCTCTTAGCTAGCTGTCAACACTGAGCCTGATGCGGGGCTCCAACCCACGAACAGTGAGATCATGACCTGAGCCGAAGTAGGATGCTTAACTGACTGAGCCACCGAGGTGCCCCATAAATCCCTTCTTGTCCTGATTTATCACCCTCCCTTGTTTTCGTAGGTAAAGATGAAGACAAAAACCCTGGATGTCTTCTTAACTTAAAAAGACCATAATGGATCTTTAGAAATTTTTCAATTTGATATTTCTCCCCTAGACATCAGTTACTCCAAAGAATTTCTTCTAATGAGTTCTTGCAAATAAAATACTTAGAGTTCCATTAACTCATTTAATGTCATCTATCACTATTTGTTATCATTATTATTACTATTATATGCCATCATCATCATAATCATTCATGGTCATTTTTTTTTTTACAGTGGTTTAAATTGTAAAAAATCTGAAATTTTGCCTCTTTTAAAATAAACTCTGGAGATAATTCACAGTTCTTGAATGTATGCACCTCCCTTCTCTCTCTCTTTTTTTCTTGGGGGGGACACAAGGGAGCAAGGGACAAAGAGAGAGAGGGAGAGAGAAGCAGGCTCATCCATAGCAGGGCTCATATATTTTACCTAAAGCAGGGCCTGTATTCACCCAAGGCAGGCCTCAAGCTCACCAGAAGAAGTAGGACTTCAGCTTACCTGATGTGGGACTTGAACTTACAAACCAAATCATAAGATCATGACCTGAGCCAAAGTTAGATGCTTAACGACTGAGTCACCCAGGCCCCCTCCCTTCTCTTTAAGGTATGGTGGAGCAAAGAGTGCCCCTTATCATCCTTCTTCCTTGGGGGTATTGAATGAGTGAAAAAATAGTAATGCTAATAAATCCTTAATGTATAGACTCTATATGCCTAGTGCTGAAAAGAACCTATTTAAATAGGTCTAGGTTAGAAAATAATGTTACCATTAAGAACTGTGTTACACTTACACCAGGAATATGATATGGGGGGCAGT
Source organism: Hyaena hyaena (assembly GCF_003009895.1). NCBI lineage: Eukaryota > Metazoa > Chordata > Mammalia > Carnivora > Hyaenidae > Hyaena > Hyaena hyaena. The sequence continues at coordinate 2,439,331 of NW_024080754.1, read as the reverse complement.
ATAACTAAATCCATGATATAATGAAACACCAAAATAGGCTTTTACCATGTTATTGTTTAAAAAATAATAATAAAACAAAATATGGAAACCATGTGGTAGGAATTACTCCAAGAACACATAAGCTTTTCTGATTGTCCAACGTGTTTGTTTTTTCTTTTATCTTTTTTCCTCACAGAGGCTAGTCATACATATGTACTTCAAAGCAGAAAATATTTGTACAGAAGATTACTTTGGATATGCAGGTAAATATCTCATTAAAATGTAGTGTGAAAGAAATACACAGCATTACAAGCAAAGTTCTAAAATAGAAGACTCTATCTGAAAAACTCTATCTTATTTTCATGGGCTTTATATTGGATACAATTTTTTCTTAATTTTTAATGTTTGTATTTTAGAGAGACAGAGCATGAGTTGAGGAGGGGCAGAGAGAGACACACACACACAGAATCGGAAGCAGGCTCCAGGCTCCAAGCTGTCAGCACAGAGCCCAACGCAGGGCTCAAACTCACAAACTGTGAGATCAAGACCTGAGCCGAAGTCAGATGCCCAACCGGCTGAGCCACCCAAGTGGCCCTGTATTGGATAGAATTTAAACAAGTCATTAGAAGGAAAGATAGGGAAGAGGGTGGGGGAAAAAAAAGAGTGACAAGGCAAGAGGAGATGGTAAGGAAAGGATTTTGTTAGTCCGTCTGGAGCCCTTGAGAGTGCTTATTTGGGAAGAGAAGTCAGCCTTGCCGAAGCTTTCTGGGTCACCCAAAGGAACTATTATGTGTAGAAATGGGATGAACAATAACATTGAGACTGTTCCAATTTGTGGGGCTATAATAGTTAACACGAGGTTCTGGGGCCAGTAGTAAACACGAGGCTCTTGAGCTACAGTAGTTAAAAAAGCAACTAACATCCTTGAACTGATGTAGTTTATTTTCTTTTGGGGTCAGACACATATTAAAATACAAGTATAAATATATAATATGACAGATAGTGATAAATATGATAGAAAAATAAAACATTAATAAAAGAGAATTCAAAATGCTAAATATGGGAGAAACTTAAATAGTTGTCAGGGAAGCCCTCTCAAAAAAGGTAACATTTGAGGAAAATCCTGAGAGAAACGAGAGAATAAGCCATGTGGACAAGTATGGGGAGGTCGTTTCTAGGTAAATGGAAACAGCAAGTTTGGGGGCCGGGGTTGGGAATAAACTGGTGTGTTTAAGGCATGGTGCATAAGTCAGCATGTCTTTACAGGCATGAGGGAAGGTGAGATTAGACTGACCAGAAAGAAAAAGGAAATACAAGTTAACAGAATACAGTTGTCTTAGACATTTTAATCAAAATCTAATTATTTTGGACTCAATTGAGTCACAGAGCACCTTGCCCCTTTTTATTTCTCTTATCTTAACATCATTGTATGGATATTTGATCATTTCATTCAGTCTTCTAGCTCATAGCTCAAGGGTAAATCATTTAAAGCATTGAAGGCCACTGTGAAGTAGCCAGTGAAGGCTTGAAAGAGGAAAAAGCCATGATCTGACTTGGATCTCTGGGCAGTCTCTCTGGATGTCTATGCCAGGAGTAGATGGCATAGAGTGAAGGCAAAAGTGAAGTGAGAAGCCATGGCAATAATCTGGGTGAGAGATGATGGAGACTGGGACCATGGTGGTGAAAGGAAGTTGAATCCAGAAATACATATTTTAAAGATAGAGGAATTGGAAGGATAAAGTTGTCAATGACTGAGATGAAAAAGGCTGCAGGATAATATTTTAATTTTAAAAAGTTGGACTCGGTTTTGGACATGTGGAATTTGAAATTCTTATTAGGCCACTTGTACTAATGAAAATGTCTATGCTGTTGATGTGTAATCGACATAAAATTGCAACTCATTTGTACCACTCAGTTATTCACTCAGTCCACAAATATTTGTTGAAGGCTTACCATGGACCAGCACCACGGTTGGCACAGGGAATGTCTCAAGAGCAATACAAATGCCTATATGTCCTGGTTCTGTAGTTCCATCTATTGAAAATTGTATTCAAGACAAAATTAGAAGAGCAATCAAAAGTATAATCAGGAGCACCTGGTGGCTCAGTCAGTTAAATATCTGACTCTTGATCTGGATTCAGGTCCTGATCTCACTGTTCATGAGTTTGAGCTGCACACTGGGCTCTGAGATGACTGCATGGAGCCTGCTTGGGATTCTGTCTCTCCCTCTCTGCCTCTGCCCTGATCTCATTCTAAAAAATAAATCATCTTTAATACATATATATATATATATATATATATATATATAAAATCAGAGTGCAATTCATTGCAGCTTGAAGTACAGTAGGTTTGAATGACCTGTACTATCCTATCCCTAATTGACATATGTCGTAAGAGGTGAGGAAAGATCAAGTGTAGAAAAGGATCCCCATATACTCCTAACTTGTGTCTTAGGTACTACATTTGTACTTACTTCGCTCAGCTTACAGGCTTTTCTGGCATCAAGAATGAGAATTTCAGGGCAACTGACTTTTGATTTCAGCTCAGATAATGATCTCATAGCTTATGAGTTCAATCCCCACATCAGGCCCTGCACTGCCAGTGTTTGGGGTTCTGTGTCTCTCTGCCCCTCCCCTGCTTGTTCTCTCTCTCTCTCTCTCTCTCTCTCTCTCCCTCTCTCTCTCTCTCTCTCTCAAAATAAATAAATAAACAAAAATAAAGAATGAGAATTTCTTTGTTCCATGAAACTTCTGGCCACAGTGACACTCTAACACTGGGGAGCAAGGTATGAATAGATTCCAAAATAAATCCCTACTAAAGATATAAGAAAAAAGAAAAGGATTCCAAATTAATGCGGTAAAATTTCCTTATTATGGTTTAATCAAAATTTAATTATATTGAGAAATGAGGACTTATAGGCACCCTGTCTCTTGCCATTTCTCTCATTCTAATTTTGGCTGCTGGATGCCTGATTATGTCATTCCAGCTTGTAGCTCAAGAGTGATTTAAACTTCACTTCTTTCGGCTTTACAGAGATTTAAGTTTCTGACAGATCTGATTGTTAGTCTTCTCAGTAGGCCAGCTCTTAGGGATATTTTGCATCAGTTCAGATACATTTTATTTTTTTATATACTAAATATTCTCTCATTTGTCAAGAGCCAAATTTAAAGGGAGTCATCAGCTGTGGTGAAACTTGGCTTTGCTCTGGCACCCATCTTCTAAGCCAATGTCAATGCCTATGTTCATCGTTTTGGCCAGCCACAAAGGCCAACACCGTCTTGTTCTGGGATAGACCTACCTTGCTCAAGGCTTTTCCAACAACCATGCCAGAAACTTTTGGTTATATTTTATTTTATTTTCTAAGTGTTTATTTATTTTTGAAAGAGTGGGCTGGGGGGAGAGAGAGAGAACACAAGTAGGGGAGGGGCAGAGAAAGAGGGAGAAAGAGAATCCCAGGCAAGCTCCATGCTGTCAGCTCAGAACCCAACTCGGTGCTTGAACTCACGAACCATAAGATCATGACCCAAGCCAAAATTAATGGCTTTAATGTGGGCTCTTAACCGACTGAGTCACCCGGGTGTCTACAGAAATTTTTGGTTTTAAATGCTTCCCCTTTTCACTTAAAGGTCCTTGAATGCCCTCTAAGGTCCTTTGAGGAGCATTTCCAATTCTCAGGTCCTGTGCAGCTTTTTCTGGTCCAAGTTAGCACATCAACCTGCCTTTCCATGCTCACTCTCCATCTCCCACTAGTCAATGCTTCCACTTAGTTTACTATCTGTTCAGAAATCTAATATTTTAAGCAAAATATGCAAAATAGATTACTTTAGAGATAATAAACATAATTTTTAGAAATAATAAATACTATTATTTTTAAAAACAATAAACATTGTTTTTATACATGAATTAATTATTTTATTTGTATTAATACTATTATAAAACAGATGTGCCAGTCTATGCAGGTCAGGAATCTACTCCTGCCAGAGAAAAGAGTCACTTTACCAAGGTATATTTTTTTTTTTTTAAATGTTTTATTTATTTCTAGGAGAGAGAGAGAGACAGCGTGAGCAGGGGAGGGTCAGAGAGAGAAGGAGTCACAGACTGAAACAGGCTCCAGGCTCTGAGCTGGCAGTCAGCACAGAGCCCGACGCGGGGCTCGAACCCACGAACCGCGAGATCATGACCCGAGCGAAAGTCGGACGCTTAACCGACTATGCCACCCGGGCGCCCCATACCAAGGTATATTTTTGAATTACTATTGGAAGGAGCCCCGCAAATATCATTGAGGGCTCTGCAAATACTAGGAACACCGAAAGTCTTATTAATGTCTTAACAGCTATATATAAATTTTTTTGTTTTCCTTAAAAGTATCCTACTATTTGGGGCATCTGGGTAGCTCACTCAGTTAAGTGTCTGAGTTTGGCTCAGGTCATGATCTCATAGTTTGTGAGTTCAAGTCCCACATTGGGCTCTATGCTGACAGCTCAGAGCCCAGAACTTACTTTGGATTCTTTGTCTCCCTCTCTTTCTGCCCCTTCCCTTCTCCCACTCTGTGTATCTCTCTCAAAAATAAATAAACATTTAAAAAAATGTTTCAAGTATGCTACTATATAACTGAATAAACCATAGTCTAGTTAGAGGGGATAACTTATGGAATTTTTTAAAAATGTGAACTCATAATAAAAGGGGAAATTTTTCGCATACTTTATGTAGGACAGAATTTGAAAGTTCATATAACTCTATAAACGTCCATTTTAAAATCTTTCTATTTAAAGGTAAAAATATAGCAATAGTAATAATATTATTAATGTAATAAAATAAATATAATTTTGATATTCAATTACATTTCTCATATTAATACATAGTTCAATATGGATGCACAAAAATAATCATTCATGGGGCACCAGGGTGGTTCAGTTGCTCAAGTGTACCAGTCTCAATTTCGGCTCAGGCTATGATCCTATGGTTTGTGAGTTTGAGTCCCACATTGGGTTCAGCACAAACAGTGTAGAGCCAGCTTGGAATTTTCCCTCTCTCCTTCTCTCTCTCTGTCCCTCCCTTGTTCTTTCTCTTTTTCTCTCTCACAGAATAGATAAACTTAAAAAAATAATCATTCATTCACAAATTTACTCATCCAACAGACTTTTTATTACCCATTCTGTCCAGGGAACAATGGGGTTACAAAGGATGGTGAAGAAATCTCTATAAGGACTTAGATTTTTAGGATACACTAACAATTAAATAGTAATATTTGGAATTATTATAGACATGTCCTATAGCTTCTATGGAATTAAATAGAAAGTTCACATAATTAATATTAAGAAAGAGGAGTCCAGGAAGCCTTTATTTCAATAGTTATTTTTAGTGAGGGACAGCAGAAAATTGGAAGTAAAAAAATGTGAGGAAAGGCAAAGCGATCCAATGAGTTCTATAGAAGAGAGAAACGCAAGAAAGGAATCTTTGCAAAAATCCAGAGAAGATTGTACACATTACATTTGAGGAGCTATGAAGTATTTCCCTGCATTAAGACACCAGCTGAGTTAAATGTATTGGTGAGAGAGTAAGACTTGGAAGGGAAATCCGGGACACATTCTTTAAGTACTACATAGAATACTTTAAGAGGTTTAGGTCATTCTTTCAAGAACACTCTGTGTGTGTGTGTGTGTGTGTGTGTGTGCATGTGTGTGTACAGTGGTGGGTAAATGATACATGAAAGGAAGGGTCTGGAAGGAAGTTAGTGATGGAATCTACATTTCAGAAGGACTCCTGGATGCAGCATAGAGAATGATTAATGGAGTTTAGAACTGATACAGAAGTGGTAAGAAAATACAATGACAAAGAAATACAAGAAGCAGCAAGTAGGAATTACCAGTCACAGCTACAAATGAACAAAAATAAATACATTTAAGATTACATTTTCTGAGGACAGGATCTGTCTGGAAAAGTGAGGAGGAAGCAATCCATGGGGAACATTAGATCCCTATGAAACTGAAGAGCAGGTAGGAAAGGTCACGGGGGAGAACATATACATTTGAGACAGAAGACTTGACAGACTCATGTTTTACCTGCTTTACAATTTGGCTTCATAATGGCTCCAATTATATTATTACATGGGGAAGATAAAGAAACTCTCCAACAACTTTCATGATTTCAAATTCATATAACCAGTAGTTGATAACAAAAGATGTTTCACTTCCTCAGTACTGCATAATATTACATCCCCCAAAAATAAAATTTCAATGGCTCAAAATAACAGTTACAGATTTTGTTTATGAATCTGCAGTTTGTGCAAGGTTAAGTAAAGACAGCTCATATCTGACCCTGATATTTGGAGCCTCAGCTGAGATGACTCAAATCCCTAAGGGCTGGAACTCCTGAAGCTGTTTGGATCTCTCTCTCTCTCTTTCTCTCTCTCTCCAGGTGCTTTCAACATTCTCCGTTTCTTTAACAGCAAATGTCAGAATAGTGCTATTTCTTACATGGCATCTCAAAAATCTAAGAATCAGCATTCTACAAAATCTAATGAAAGCTTTGAGATTTCTTTGGAGCTGGTCTCAGAGGTCGAAGGATGTCTCTTCTAATGCATTCTGTTGATCAAACAAGTCCTTAATGGGACATTCCAGGTTCAAAGGGAAAGGAATTAGATTTCACCTCTCAAGAAAAATGGTAAAGAAAATTCTGCTCAACCTTTCACTAGGGTAGGGAATTATGTTTATATTTTTATAAACATACATTTTTTACCCTTTCCCTTAAAGGAGAATTGATTATTAATGTCAACTTTAGAAGATAAGAAGGTCATCATAACACAATTATAATTTCATTTATATATTATGAGTGATGGGCCAGAAATTGACCTGGGCTGATTTTACTAAAGGAACAGCCAGATTTCTTTATAAACAATGGCCAACTCCTTCCTTCTAAAAATGAGAGCAGATGAGGAAATGTGTTTAACTACTAATTGCTACAGGCAAACTGTCATTTATATTGAAAGATATTTAAATATTCTCTTGGTCCCTTTAACTTGACTAATAAAGATAGGCATCCAGAATAGGAACAGAAATATGCAAAAAGACTAAAGATTGGAGAGGCTAAGGGGCTAAGAGAGGTGTCAGTCTGGAACTTGTCCCTGACAGTGTGAGGCACCAAAGGACAGAGGGTCTCTATTTTGGACAAATGGTGGTGATAAGAGAAAGACCTAAGTGATGAGTGATTACCTGGAATCAGAGTTGTTCTTTAGTGTCAGAATGCAATTCGTCAGGACTTAAACAACATGGCAGAGGCCAAGTTCCATGGGAGCACGTAAAGTTTCAAGAGTCCTTTGCCAAGGAGTTGGCGAGGGATTGGATCATTGTGCAACCTGGATGTCTTTGCCATGTAAGTGTCAGGGCTGAACACTTGCTGCATTAGAAAGGAAGGAATTTTTCCAATAGCAGGCAGTATTCAATGTTGGAATGTTCTATGAGTGAACTTTAAATAGAATAAATTTTAATCATCAGTTATGATCCTGTTGAAAATTTAAATGAGGGACACTTGATTTTTGTTCTAGAGTTTTGATTATAGAATATATTTGAAACATACCTAAAACTAAATATTCTCAAATCACAACTTTAATTTCAAAAAAATAAGCATATGTAGTTTTCACATCTTGGATTGGAAACTTCCAAGTTAATTTGCACAAAATAGACACTTTCTATATATTTTTGAAGAGGATTGCAATTGCTCTCATCTTTGTATAATTTTTTAGACCTCTGAAATTTTATTCAAAGAGAGTTTAATGAGATGTGTATATTCTTTTGTAATATTTTGTGAAAGTAGAATTAATGGAGTCTGTCCAACATCACTCTTGGAGTAAGAAGTATTGATATTTTTTCTCTGACAATGATTTTATTGAAATTATAACCAAAAATGTTTTTTTTTAAATTTTTTTTTCTTTTTTATTTCTAGGAGAGAGAGAGAGACAGAGCGTGAGCAGGGGAGGGTCAGAGAGAGAGGGAGTCACAGACTGAAACAGGCTCCAGGCTCTGAGCTGGCAGTCAGCACAGAGCCCGACGCGGGGCTCGAACCCACGAACCGCGAGATCATGACCTAAGCGAAAGTTGGACGCTTAACCGACTAAGCCACCCAGGCGTCCCTATAACCAAAAATGTTCTAAACAAAAGTGCTTTAGAAATCTGTAAAAATGGTGTTGGATATTAAAATGCCTTATTCACATATTTAAGTATATTGCAGTTACAGAATTAGAGATTTGTTTCAGCCCCGTGTTAAATTATTGAAATGGCTATAAAGTTTAAATGCCCTGAGGCCATATATATATAAGTAGCTCACTAAATCAACATTAAATAAGTCTTTGTATATTCTTCCCCTGAGTCTTGAAGATTAAGCTAAGAGCAAGTCTCATATCTAGGCTTAATGTCAGCATTAAGTCTTAGTAGGAAGAATGCGTCAAAAAAGAGGAGGAAGTGTTTAGAAATCAGAGAGATAACAGTGTATAGGAAGAGAAGGATATCAAGAAAGGATAAAATTCAAAATGGAAACATCACAAAAATTTGCATTTCCTTACCTTACACTTAAGTGCAGACTTAGAACTATTCATTAACCTCTAGTGAACTGGTGAGAATATCCTTTCGAGAATTTTAAAGTTTGAAAATCTAGGATACAGTTCCAGTTTTAAAGAAAAAGCAAGGACCAAGCCCTTCACTCAGACATCATAAATTAATGCAATTTCAAACTTCTGGGTTAATATACATTGGTAGTTTAATGAGTAGCAAATGGATTAAATGAAAAATACATTCAAGCATGTATAAATCTAAGTTGACTTCATAAGAACAAATTCAATTTCTTCTGATTCATGAAAAGATTGGGTGTAACTTCTTCTGACTTACCTAAGTCTTTAAAAAATATTCTGATAATGTACATAATTATGTTCAACTAGTTATTCTCATTACTATTAATTTCCTCAATATGTGCACCTTGCTTCAATGGCAACAGAAAGGAAATATGCAATTAGAAATATTTTCAGTCCACCAGTTGGTAAACTATCCCATTGGAAGGTACATATAAAGCCCAGGCAACATCTAATGCACAGCATTCCCAATCCATGGAAGATTTTAGTCATTAAGAAAAAATACAGCCTGTGTCTTGTTAGCTAAACTGAAAGGGCCTGGAGATAAGGAATTGATTTTAAGCAAGTTATACATCCCTTGATATCCATCTGCTTGATTCAGAGCAGATGCTGATCACCATTTATTGAATTTGATAAAATCTCGATAAGTTCAGTTTTATGAACACATAGTTATTGAATTTGTAACTCAGGAGAAAATTTGCTTCTATAGGAAACTAACGGAAGTAGTTAGTACTTATAGAACAGTAATCTTATACTGTCACACACTAGCATTCAGGTACAGAAAATAAAAGATTAAAACGGATATAGTCATTTGGAATGACTGCTTTGGAATTTCAAGTGTCATGTTTAAGCTTCAGAATTGGCTTGAAAAGATAAATAGAGCCTCAGAAATAATTGATTTCTCAAACATTATTAGAATCAACTCTGTTTCATTAGTAGAATCTCAGTTGAATTATCAGTGTCATCGGTGATGTTAAGATGTTTTATACAATGGAATTTCTTTTGCTAGATTCCATGGGATGGAAGAAAAGAGATGGGGTTGTAAATATATTCTCTTTCCATGGATCTCCCAAAGCCTGGCTAAAGAAAAGTCTGTCTACCCAATTTCCTTTTATTTTTGGCAAAAACTTGTTTTTTTACTAATTATCCCCAGCTGTACCAGATTCTGTACTTTTTACTTTTAACCTTTTAACTTTGCATGCTCGTACATCTGTGTACTTCTTGGTATGGAATATTGGGTCTTAAAATGGGAAATCCTTTGGGAAGGGTGAATACAATATGATTATCCAATGAGAAAAATTATAAAAACTTGAAGCCAAATAATAGTCCCTTCTAGAAGAATTCTGTCTATTGTCAGTCAACTACTGAAAAGCCATTGTATTGGTATTTGCCTACAACAGCATTGGAGTATATTCTTTCAAATATCAGGAATTTTGATGCAATTCCATTCTTTAAAAATCTCACATTTTCCTTTCTCCTAGTTTTCTGTCAAGGAAATCAATGAGCCAACTTATAATTTCAAGTGCAACAACTGGCCCACTCACTATGAAGATTTATGCTTAGTTAAAGGTCCTTCAGATGATCCTTCATATAACCTTGTGAACGATAGCAGGAAAATTATTATAAATAAGGGTTTAGCTTTATTATTTTACACTGTTTGGATGACAAAAATATTAAACTGATAAAAACAGATACTACACTTGATCTTAGCCAAAAAGCCAGGAAGCAATTGGATGATAAAGATAAAAACACAGAAGAGGTACATAGACATTTAGGGTTAAATTGGAGAGAGACTCTGTGAGGAAAAAGCAACTACTTTTATTATAAATAAGGAACTGCAGAGTAGACTGAAGGGAGTTTTAACATGTTATATATCTGTTCACTCTGTCTTTGCCCTGGTTGACATTATCCTTTTCTTACTTTTGCAACAGCTTTGTCTTGTATACTTGAGTAAAAATAATAAAGATAAATCTAACAACAACCCTTTTGACTTCTAGCTAGTGCATTTCTTGCTAATTTCAAAACTTTTGAACTGACAATTCAATTATAAATAAATATTATAATAAGTAAATATTAAAACAATATGCATTTCCATACACTGTAATAGAATTCTTTGTAAATGGCAACAACACATTGACCTTTTAATCAGAAAAATTTACTAATTTGAAAACCATGGAACCCAGGAAACATTACCTTTTCCAAGATGTTTGATATGAACAATAATAATAAAATTCAGTCACATTTGATATTTTACAGACGTGCCTACTATAAAAATGATACTTTTATTTTTTGTGAATTTATCTTGAATTAAACCATTTTGTTGAATTCTCTTCTTTGTTTTAAATGGTCTGTCTGTAGATTCTGTTGGCTTTCGATGTAGATGAAAATATCTTCTGCCAAAGTCACAATTTTTATGAGCATTGTGCTTCTTTTATTCCCCTCTGTACTTTCTTTATTACATTAACCATATTATATTTTCTGTTAAAGAGTAACCAGTGATTGGGGAATGCTTGTTTATTTGTTTTTCATATTCTTAATTTTTTTCTATTATATGGAATGCTTGCTATAGATTAGTATATTGCATTAGTAGAATATTATAGTGTTGATCAGTTTTTGTATTATTAGGATACATTTTACTTTTGCTTGATTTTCTTAAATATAGGCAAACAGATTCAATTATCAAATGCTCCATTTGGAATTTTTGCATTTACATTTTCTTAAACATTCTAAAATGAATATTTTCCTATATCTCATTTTTTAAGTTGTCCAAACATATGCATAATCATCATTGAAAATATAAAGCTGGACAGAATTTATGATTTGTATAAGTGTTAATTATTGTTTGAATTTCTGTAGAACTCAAGAGTAAAACCATCTAAGTCTAGCACTGAAAATAATGGAAATTTGTTTCCTAATTAGCATTTAAAATTTCTTAATATATTTTCTCATTAAAGTTTTCAATCTTTTGGTACCATATTTTATTTTTATAATCTAGAAGTGTATTTATTTATTCTAGACTTTCAAATATATTAGTGAATTGCTCAATATGATGCCCTTATATTATATTTTAAAATGTCTATTGTTTTCTAAATCACCTCTTTCATTCTATATTTTTACTAGCATGTTTGCCTCTATTTTTCCTTAGGTTTTTAATATATTGTATTAATTAAAAAATATTTTGGTTTATCTCTTTTGTCATTTGTTATTGCATTTATGATTTCTATCTTTTCCTTACTATTTTCCTTTCTGTTTTTAGAAACTCTTACCTTTCTTTGCTGGTTTTAAACCTTTCTTTTTGAGTTTAAACATTTAGCTCATTTTTATTTTACTGACATTTATGTGACAATTTGGTTGCACGTAATATTTATATTCAACATTCTTTTCCTTCAACATATGAAAAATATCTCATTGTTGACTTTATACATTTTGATTTCTTTTAAGCATTATCTTAGCTATCTGATGCTTGTACCTTTATTGGTAGTTTATTATTTTTGAAAGCTGTAAATTTTCCCCTTTTTAATTTATGTTCTTAAATTCTTTGATGTGTCTAAGTATGGGCTTTTTCTACCTACCTCTTTGTCAATCTTTGATGACTTTCAACCAGAAGTCTTTCTTCCTTTAATTCCAGGAATTATCTATCTTTACTTATACTCTTATTTAAGTCATATATAGTAATTTTCTGTTTCAAGTTTTTCACTCAGAAGATGGAAAAGTATAGGTCATAGACCAAAACTGGGCTACCATCAGTATGTATGAATAAATTTTTATTGGAACACAACAGCCCCTATTTGTGTGTCTGCTGTCTGTGGCAGATTTCATGCACTGCAAAATTATGTGGCCTGCAAGGTCTAAAATGTTTACTCTCTGCCCGTTTACAGAAATAGCTTGTTGGCCATCAGTCTGTTTCATTTCATGTCATGGGGGCATTAGCTACCTGGTCTGTTACTGTGTATTGGAGAAGATAAAAAGCCTAACCCTAATTGGCATCCCTAAAGGCAGCTATTCTGGCCAAATAGTTATCTTGAAATTCTTTGAAAGGAGTGACTTGGAAGGAAGTGTAGCTGCTGTTATGGGATGCTGCTCATGTTCCCTTCAGTTTTGCTGCACTTATTTTCCCAGCTTTTCTAATAGTGCTGCCTGTGTCCCCTTCCAGAAGCTGCTCTCATGCCAAGGGAGCTGCCCTACTGCTTCCCCTTGTCCCCAGTGATTGACACCTATGACAGGGTCATTGCAGTGTCCAAAGGCCTGCTCTCTGGTCTCAAGTAGAGATATCTCTGAAGGGCCACCCCAGCTTTAGAATTCCCTGTATTGAAGCAGGTGCAGTGTAGTTCATTTTATTTCTCTACCTATTTCTGTCTCACTTGTTCTTTTCTACGTGTGTTCTAGAGAGCACTCCCACTTACAGAAATCAGAGTCTTCAGTCAGTTTCTTGGGACTGCCTTGAGAGAGAAGGAAGTCTCTTTGCTTTTTACATTACTCTCAAGACTCACAGAGTGAGGTGGATAGAGAAGACAAATCACAAAAGGGAAGACAGTGTAGTATGGCTTATATCATCAGCTCCTTACATTAATGTCCTTATAATGTCCTGATTTTACTCAGCCACATTTGGCAGTCTGACCTCTTGCTGAGATTTCCATAATATAGGAGGACAATCATTCTCTTAAGGCGACATCAGGAGATGGGAATAGCTCTTGTCCAATCTTTCTTCCAATGACTATGATTGTAAGCAAGCGTCTTCATCCAGACTGCTGACACCCTCTCTACAACCTCAAATTCCTATCACATCCCACACATATATATCAGTTTCCCAGATATTATTATATTTTTTGTTTGTTCATCTTAATTTCAGGAATTCAAGCTTGTTTTCACTTACAAACACAAAGTTTATTATTTGTTTTTGTGGGGGATGGGGAACACAATTCAGATATCAACCCATATTGAGAGTATTCAAGTATAAACCTCTATCTTGTATTAGTCAGCTTCATCTAATAATAAGGAAATTTTCCAATGTTTTAACTGGAAACTCAACCAAGGAGGCCTCCTAAAAATCTCAAAACTGCCATACTAGTTATTAATGTGAGCCCTCTATGTTCCCAAGAATGGATGCCAACCTCCATTAAAATACTTCGGTTTATAGCCTTCCTCTGACTGGAAGTTGAGGATTACCAATTACTCTTAGCACAGTTACCATTGATAATATGTTTGCCTGCATGACATAATAACCAGTTCTGAACTTCTCTACTTTCCTCAGACTCCCCACCTCAGGCTCTTTCCCTTCATACTCCACCATGCAGATGGCTTTGATTCTTACTTCAGAAAAAGAAAAAACCATCAGAGCATCCTATGAAAAATGACTTTCCCATTTGGATATATAGCATCAGGACATCTTGTCCGAGCTCTGGAGTTGGACAGCCAGTTGCTGTTTCACATATATTTCCGTGTTCCAGTGCCTGGTTCAAATAAACACATCCAAAATAATAAGCATTATCTTCACTGTTAAACTCGATTCTCCTCCAGCACCCCCCTTGTTATATGGCACAACCATCCATCCAACTATGGAAGTCAGAAATCTGGATGCCCATACATCATTCTCATTTGTACGCATCAATCACTTCTGGTATTTTTACTTGTCAATTTCTCTTGAATCTATTTATTCACCTCCAGTTCTTTTGCCCTCATCCTGGCGTGAACAATAAATCCTTCACTTGTATTGATGTGACAGACTCCTAATTGGCCTTCCCTTAACTAACATTTCTACTTCTGCCAAGCTCTTCAATCATATAGGCTGATCCTTTAAAGATGGCAAATATAATTGTATTCTATTTAGGTTAATCATTCTTTAGAATAAAACCTGAAATCTTTAACATGATCCATTAGACTCTACACTGTCTGGCTGCTGATGACATCCAGGTACAATGAGGCAGGCGCTTCTGGTGTATCTTATTCTACAAATGAAGACCAAAGACACAAAGGAATAAAGAAGACTACCTAAACTTTTCTGTAGATATTGACTGCAATGTTTAGATTTTCTGAGGACAAGTTCATCTTCACCCTCAACACTCTTCTTAAGTCTGACACTATGTTCATCCAACACTCAAGAATTAAATGATAACTCCACTCTACCACTCAGCTAAGATGTGGAACCACCAATCTGAATATGCAAAAGCCCTTCATATGGGCTCACCAACCTGGAGGTTACAGTGATATACAAGGGCTTCAAGACACTGCTGTACATTTTTTTCTCAATTGCCTTAAAGGTAAAGAATTTTGAAAAATAGGAACTCATAAATTTTGTTTGACATCTAGATTTTTTTTTATCATAATAGTTATAAGTGGTGTGTAACTTTTGGCATATTGTCAATATAGACATTTGGAAATAAAGTGATCATGGTTTTAAAATGGTATTGTATGGGATAAAAATATAATGGCACTTTATATTTTCCTCACCATCATTAATACAAAATATAATCCTCACCATCATCAGTACAAAAATATGCATGAATACTTCTTTCCCTAGCAGCTAGCAATCCTTTTTTCTCTTGGAGCACATAATTCCATTTCACTCCCATAAGGGACATATCCTAATGCTTGGAGTTAGTTTGTTAAACACTTTATTATTTTCTGTAACAAATATAGGAATATAAGTAAATAGTAATTATTTATTTATTTTCTAAAATTTCTTTTGGATTTTATTATTATTAGATTATCTAGTGGCATGTAGTAAATCCAAAGAGCCTACATCGGGGTCCCTGGGTGACTCAGTCAGTTGAGTGTCTGACTCTTGATCTTGGCTCAGGTTCCTGAGATTGAGGCCCGCAAAGGGCTCCAACCTGAGAGTGTGTAGCTTGCTTGAGATTCTCTCTCCAGCTGTCTCTGTCTCTCCCCTGCTCACTTGCTCTCTCAAAAAAAATAAATAAATAAACTTAACAGTAAAACAAAAAGGTTAAATTTATTACATTCTTAGTAAATTAAAATCCATTATATACAAACTTAATACAAAAGTAAGAATTGTGAAAAATTGTCTTTTAATGAAGTTACCAGTGTTATGCTCTTTAAGTTTATTCATAGTTTAAGTAAATATTACTTACTGCTATAATCAGAAGCAGGATCAGTATCAATTCCATTCCTCTTTTAAATTTTTAGAGTTGCAAACAATTAACATTATTCATATAAATAAATTAATGGGAAGAAGAAGAAGAGTATATTATAGAAAAGCCATATAATTATTTAATCTTATTAAGAGTTGCCTGCCAAAACCCATAAAGTCAGCTATAAAATACATTTTTTCAATTTTTCAATATTTTTTCACAAAGACTTGAAAGCTAGTTGAGCTTTATATATATATTATCTCAGCCATTTGCTTTCTCGATACTTGCACCAACCTTGTGTAGGGTCCCTTTGGCTGACCAAAGTCAGAGTTTGCACTCTCTAGGACTGCAGTTAGAAGCAGAATAGGTGGGAAGAATGTCTTTCTATCATAAACAGGAGAAGGATCCTTGTGAAAGGGGGTTGGGAAAGGAGGACATGAACCTACAGAACAGGTGCATTTGGAAAGAAGTCCTGCAAACGTCGGAGGTCTGGATATTGGTCCTTTTCACATAATCCACACAACATGGCCATTAGACAGTGGGGTAGATACACACATGTCCCTGTTTAAAGACTACTTATCTATAGGACTTGGTATATTTAGAAACCTTACTGTTTTCAGTAAGCAGTAATTTGGAATACAATGAGGCTAAGCAAAGTATCTGAATATTCTTTTTACATAGTGCAAATCTGTGGAAAATACTCTAGGGGCACCTGGCTGGCTCAGTCAGTTAAGCGCCCCCAACCCTTCAGTTCAGCTCAGATCAGTATCTTACAGTTGTGAGATCAAGTCCCATATTGGGCTCTGTGCTGACAGCACTGAGCCTGCTTGGCATTCTTTATCTCCCTCTGTCTCTGCCTCTCTCCCACTTGTGCTCTCTCTCTCTGTAAGATCATGACCTGAGCCAAAATCAAGAGTTGGTTACTTAACAGACTGAGCCACCCAGGTGCCTGAGGATGAACAAAGCATTTAAACTTTAGGTTTCCATCAAGTACAAAAAAATTTTTGCATGTTCATTTTCTTTTCTCAAAACGATAAAGTGATTTATTTTTCAACTTGTGCTTTTGTGTTAATCTCTCATAACATTACTTTTAAGAGTCAAGTTTAAATGACCAAAACACAATGTCAGTTTTGTTTTTTGACCAGTATTTGGTCCTGAACCAAGCCTTAGTGAAACTTCAGTTTCAAAGCGTTCAAACTTCAGGAGTGCCTGGCTGGCTCAGTTGGTTTAGCCTCCAACTCTTGATGTCAGCTCTGGTCATAATCTTGTGGTTTGTGGGATCCAGCCCCAAGTTGGGCTCTGCTGACTGTGGAGCCTCCTTAAGACTTTCTCTCTCACTCTACCTTTCCCCCACTTACTCTGTGTCTAACTCTTTTTCTCAAATAAATAAACTTTAAAATAAATAAAATAAAATAAATATAATACATGATTTAAAACCTCAAAGTCCACTAAGATTTAATCAAATTTTAAACTCATATATTCTATTTAACACAACACCTTGACTTTTATTTCATATGCATAGCCACAATGCAAATATCATTAGAAGGCACTGATAAACATATAAATGTATTTATAATGATACATAAACAATGTTGTTCAGATAACCAACAAATATATTGCCTTACTTGTATACTCTCTATCTATAACTATTTTCCCTAATAGTATAAGATTTTTTACCCACCTTGATATTTTCCACTGACCTAAACTTGATTTAGGACAATAAAATACATGTTAGTGGTCATTTTAGCATCACTATGCCATAAAGTACAGGAGTAAACACCTTATATTTTGATATATGTTTACATTAATGAGTTGCAAAACTAATAACATATATTTTAAAATATAGTTGATGTTGGATGAGGATAGGTTGAAGGAAGCCACTTACTACAATGAGAAATTTTAAAAGTAGAAGGAGATCAATGTCACCATTCCCAAAGAAGTCCCTGCTCCTTAACGTAGACTTAGCTCTCAAACGAATGTCAGAGCACAGAAAACAAAGACCCAGTTTGTCTTTGGCACTGGCCTCACTTCCTTCACTCATAAATTGCTGGAAAACAGTCATGAACAGGGGTTTCCGCTCCCCTTGGTCCTCCCTCTCCAAGGGCTCATAAAACCACCAGACAGAGTCATAGAGTCAGAGTGTGCTGGATACTGTGTTCTACTGGGTATTATAGTCTGTCTGTTATGCTACGTATCCAATTGAGTATATTTTGGACTCTCAGGATAGGTTGTTCAATAAATTGTCAGCCAACCAAAGAGGCCTCTGTCTCCTCTCCTCTCTGCTCCCCCTCTTTCTCTCTCTCTCTCTCTCTCGCTTCCCTCCTCCTTTTTTCTCTCTCCATCTCTCTCTGCTCATCACTCTGTCTCTGTTTCTAATTCTCTCTTTGCCTTATCTTCCTTTCAGTTTCTTAAATTAAGTCTAAAGTTGTCAACATTTTGGGTTTCTTTCTCTAAGATGCTTTTTTTCTATAAAATAATAGGAAGATTTATGTCTCAAAGGTAGGATATTTATCTTTTTAAAAAGCACTTGTGGAATGCCTGGGTGGCTCCGTCAGTTCAGCATCTGACTCCTGATTCAGGTTTACGTAGTGATTCCAGGGTTTTGGGATTGAGCTTCTCGTTGGCCTCTCTGTGGAGTGTGGGGCCTGTTTAAGATTTTCTCTCTCTCTCTCATTCCCTTTCTCTCTCAAATTAAAAAAAATTTTAAATGCATTTGTATTTTTCAAAATTATCTCAATAAGTATATTTTATAATGTGAAAAATATTACCAAAGATAATTTCTGGTGTTGGAGAAGATCTGGTAAATGTGCACAATCATACACTGCCAATGGAAATGGTTCCAAAAGAGTGATAGGGATTGGGAGGTTGGAGCCACTATGTGGAACTCAAATTACTTGTCTGTGCAAGTCTCAGCCTTCAAGTTCATTTCAGCTTTAGAGATAGAAATATCATGTGCCAGTAAATGAAAATGTGCTGGTAGATACACAACTTTATTAAAAGGATATTAATATATTAAATAAGAACATCAAAGAAACTATTTTAATAAAAGCACAGTAAGAAAAGCAATGCAGGCTTATTTACTTTGCAGCATAAGGTAATGTAATGAACTTGCTAATTTCCTTCAGTTGATAAACTTTAGGGGCTGAATATTGGCTGCATTAAAAATGTATTTCTTATGTTTATAATACTTTGAATTCAGTTAGAACATGACTCTGTCTTCTGCAAATGTTGATAATTAGAAACCATATTTTTAGTATAATAGATAAAGGATGTTATTTGAAGAAATGGCAAAATTCTAATAGCATAAATTTAAAAAGCACATATAACTCCACCATTTAAATAATATGACCTAAATGTTTTAGTGTTTTTCTTATTAGTCTTTCCATAAAGACATATATATTGTGCATATAAATTATATGAACATACTTATATATTATACATTGATACATGTGATTATTTGTAAACATCCTGTTGCTATTCCACCCCCATGTCATTAAATATTCTTCTGCATGAATTTTTATGTCTGCACATGTTCTATTTTATGAATATTGCATTATTTATTTCACTCTTTTTCTAGTATTAAAAATTAAGATTATTGGAATATTTTGCTATTTAAATAATACTGCAATCAACAGTATTAATAAATACATTCCTTTCTGGCAATGCCTTTAAAATAAATTGGTAGGAATGAAAATACTGGGGTAAATGCTGTGAATGTTTTAAGCCTTCTAAAATGTGCTCTCAAACTATCTTCTATTATGATTACTTCACATTCTTATAACATACACATGTATGCATGTATTCATACAAATACGTCTTTGCAAGGTAGATAGTAAGTACAGTACCTTATTTTATACCTACTTTTAAATCTGTATCAAAAGTGGGTATCTGGCCCAGGCATGCCCAAACAGGCCAGTTGAGTTTCACATAGCTGCCATGGTTCCCACCTTGACCCCTTCTCCAAATACTTCTCAAGGTCTAGTAATCCTCTGGTCATGAACTCCATGGAAGATTATTACAAAGCTGTGCAACTAAAAAAGAATTGAGGTTAATTAGCTTTCATTTTCATTCTACCCATTGTGTGATGCTTTAAAGAGTTTGCTGCTTTAATTTAAAATCTCTTACAAAATCAACTAAGCATTTGCCATTTTTTTTAGATCCTTCAACACTCTGATCCTTTAAACTCTGTCCAACAGCTTTATGTAGCACATGATTCTAGTTAAAATCCTCTACTAATGCTTGATGGCATTACTTTCACCACCAATTATATCAAAATAAATTGGAAGCTCTGTATATTTAAAAATATACTAAAGCTTAAAGATGTGGGGTTATTTGTCTCTCTACATATTCTCACTGTCATGATTTATCTTTGGAAGTAACCATGTGATGTAATCACATATACATTAAAAACAATTAATAATAGTCAATTCATTATTAAAGAAAGCAAAATTCCTAAGATTAATTTAACCTTGTTTTAGTAAGGAGATCTAATTCTACAATAGTCTAGACCCTTATTAAGACAATTTCAAAGGTCCAAATGTGCCTCCTCCCTTTGTCATGGTGTGTGTGTGTGTGTGTGTGTGTGTGTATGTGTGTGTGTGATTGTTGTCCTCCACTATTTTAAAGGCTCAAATAACTTGTTACTCTTGTCTAAAAGTGTATTTACTTAATATAGTAAAGCATTTTGGGAAAAGCAAAGTTTAGTTTGGTCGAGTCTCCACTCAGTAATTTGTTGGTTATATAATCCTGGGAAAACCATTTTGGCCCTGTAAACCTTAAATTTTTTTTTATTTGTCAAATAGAGACACAGATTCACTTACTTTTTGTAATTGTTGTGGTAATCAGATCAAGTATTAGTATATTCAGGAAGCTTGGCATGGATAAATGTTTCTTCAAGTTTTCCATCACAATATAAAAGCAGAGAAGAATAGTTGGTTATTTCTAGAGAATGAAGGACAGGGTGAAAAGTTATGCAGCCTGCTACAAATACCTGAAGCTTAATCCTCACTTTTGAATTTCTCATTCCACTCCTCAATGTATCTGTTTATTTTCAGATGAACATCATGGTTTTCCTACCCCTCCACTCTCACTCTTAAATCCTGAACTAAAATTAATACTTCAGGAAAAAACACCTTGTTTGTGTTATTTGAAAAATATAGAAATTCATGTATGCCACCATTATTATTATTATTATTATTATTATTTTATTTTGTACCAAATTTTTTGAAGATTCTGCTTGCACTTTCAAAGCCCAAGTTTTGTCTGCCTCTTCATGCTTTTGTCTCAGTGACCCCAGAATGCTCTCCACATTTACCACTTCTGACCCCCTGTTTTGTGCTGTTCACAGCGCTCTGCATGGAAGGCTGCCCCTCATTACTTTGGGAAAATTCTTTTTCTTGGAATACTCCTAAACAGCTCTTGAATATTTTGGATTTATATTTATATTAACAATTTCTCTTTAGAACAGAACAGCACAACTTTTTACAACTCAGCCTAAGTTACAGTTTTAGCTCCTTGTATGAGGCTTACATTCATACATTTAAGAAAAAAATAGTCTCCTTTAGGGAACTTGACGTTTTCACCTCATCTGGTTTCTCAATCTCAAAGGCAAAAAAACCCAAAAGGCGAAAAACATGCCCCAAGAGGGAACAAACATTTACTGAGCGTACATACCATATGAGAACCACAGGAGGAGGCAATCCTATTCATTCATATTCATCCTTTAAACTCTTTATCAAGGCAAGGAGATGAATCTCTTGGATTTCATCAAATTAACCTTATTCATCTATTGCTTATTTCTCAAGAGACTATTAAAGCTTTGGTAGCTCGTCTTTATTACAGAGTCAGGTGGCAGATAAGGGGCACAGAGAGGTGGTTAGGTGGCTACGCATGAAGTTTTCCCACAAACATCTCATATTTAAACTGTAATCTATTCTTAGTCACTCTGCGATATTAATAAAGGGGGAAATGGAAGTATACTAGCAGACAAAGTCATTATATTGGATAGTTTGTTCATTGGAATCTAGTAACAATGACACTTCAAAGATTTCCATTTAATTACTCATATGAGCTAAACCAAGCTTATCTATCCCCAAGCCTATTTTGAAAAGGATGCCATTCTTAAATATTATAATATATGAATAATGGTATATTAGGGAGAATACACTGAAAAAAAAAACCACTTATCAAATTATAAAGTATATATTTCACAAATATAGTAATTGTTCTTGATAGGACTTGGAAAGCCTTCTGGGTAGTGTTTAGCTAAATTTTGCCTGGAAAAACATAGAGAATGGAAAACAGCATGCAAATGTTTACAAGAGTTAATTTAGTGTTCTTACAAATTGCATTTTTTGCAAAGGACCACTGTTAAATCATAAATAAATATTTTGATGATTTTACTAAAATGGCCACTTACATTTCTTAAAAACCAAGGACAAAATCTATTGTTTCTTTCCTATCCTGCTTCCTACACTTCATTTAGTTTCTCCTGGGAGAGCTTCCTTATTAAATCACTTGCTCTCAAATCCCAGACTCAGGGTCTACTTCTGAGCAGCCTTGACCTTGATCGTGGCTCCATCCATTATATGTTATTTTAAGGTATTTTAATGATGTAACAAAAATGTTGTAATAGACCTAGTTTATCAGGACAAACAAAGTTGATACAGTTAAAAAATAATTATTTCCTCAATTCAATTTCTTGATTTAAAACCTTTGCAACTATTATTTTCATGACAGGAGTATCTTATGTCTAAATATTTTTTCATACACTTAACTAATTTGCTATGTTTTATAAAGCAAATATGTTTCTGTCTTTATGTCTTGGATAAAAAAAACCTGATGCAAACATTTAAAAGGTAGAGTAACTAACAGGAAAATTTAACACTATAGCTACTATTATATGATCACTGTAAATTATTTTAAGATAAATATATGATTTTTAAAGTTTAAAATAAAGTATTTTATTATCGACAATTAATATCTTTTTTTAATTTCTTGAATCCTTTTATTTGACAAAAAGGTTTTTTTAGCTCAACTTTTATTTTGTTTTTATAATTTTAAGTTTTTAAAACAAATATAACCTTATCAATGTGTGACAATCTTAAATCACTAAAATTATTTCTGGACATAAGCAATTAGGAAATATTTTGGAATGTTAGAGTTATATACAGTCCAGCTGAACACAGCACAGCTATATGTTCATGAAATAGCCAAGGGCTTTGAAATTCACCGGCAAATGATTTCATTCACAAATAACTCTTGCTTACTCTTCCCCTTCAGAACAGGATCTAACAGGGTCTATACTCTGAGACTCTCTAAAATTTCTAAAGTCGGCAGTTACTCTTGAAATAAGACATTTCCTTTAGTGATGACCTCATCTGAAGGGTCAAGAAGTGGATAGGAAATTCTTAGAGATTGAAATGGCATTGCCAAGAGAGGGAAGGAAATCACTCACTTCATTATTTTCAAAGGACTTTTTTGTTTGAAGGTCAGATTAAGGCTTTCCATCCTCTGTTTTTTCCCTCATTAAGTCTTTCACAAGAACAGAATTTGTTTCTTGCCTCCCCTGTAATAGACAGGATAGACTCCCGTGCCTCATGTGCATTTTCTCCACATAAATTTGATAAAGAGTGACAATAATTGGTATCTAATTTTCTTAAATTTACTATGGCTCAATTTATACTAAATAGATATCAAATAGGCCATTAGCTGAAAACATTCTTCTATTTGATAATATGCATATAAAATATCCCTGTAATTAACTCTTTTCTACCTTGCTTATCTAGCAATTTTGGCAGTATTTTTTTAAAAAAAGGAATATTTCATTGTAGAATTATTTTGTGAGCTTAAAATGTATTCTTCATCCATTCCTTAGTTATATCAACATACATTTTTGAGGACAATATGCATATAAAAATGATTATAATATTGACATAAAGAAGACATGTAGACATCTTCAATATAAAGAAACAGAAGACACATGTTATATGAAGCACATAGACCAAGGCAGATGATGGAGGAAGGTAGTTCCTTGGGCAATCAGCAAGTTTTTGAAGGTGATGTGTCATGATATAGTGGAGACTCTTCTGAGAGAATCTGATCACTTCCCTAATCCTGAGAGGTGCATGTGTTCAAATTGTGTTTAAAGAACAAGTAATAACCCAGTTAGTCTAGAAGCTAGATGATGGTAAGCTTGATAGTTTTGTTCCTGATAGTAGAATATCTTGAATGCTAATCCACAGTGTGACCTTAATTCAGAAAGTGGAAAACGGTGCAAGTTTTTAGGGAGGAAGATGACATTTTCAAAACCGTTTTAGAAAGGTCAAACGTCAGTCATTGTATGTGTGTTATCTTAGAGAAGGAGAACCTGGAGGTATGGTGGAAAGTCAGGTGATGATTGCAAGAGGCCAGAAAAGACCAAACCAGGATGGTGGGATTGGTGACACAATGGATCAGAGAGGCACTGGCAGTGGAAAATTTCTAGAATCAATGGACAAGCAACAGGAAGGAGTTATAAATGCCCACTGGCTTCTAGGCAGTAGAGTGAGAAGAAGGAAAAGGGTAACAGTATGCACAGTCACAACAAACGCACATTGAGAATCTCTTCTGTATTATGTGTCAGGTATTTTTCTAAGAGCTTTATATGGATTAACTCCTTTAACTCTCTTGGCATGTCTGTCATCTTAGAGCATCAAGCCATAAAAGCTGTGATCATCATTGTTAGGTAGACAGAGCAAGTATAGACTCTTTATGCGGGAGTGTTTCTACTCTCACAATTCAGGTAAATTGTTTGTCAGCTAAAATTAATTTTCCAAACAAAAGGTAATATATAATGAAGTTATTACTATCATACTCAATTCACCATTGCTGGTTTTATTGTAAATAGTCTTTATAATTATTGCTTTATATCCATAGGTAAACCTCATCTTAGATTCTATTTCTTAGATGTCACCCAAGAAAATCCTATTTTATTGGAACCTACAATATAATTTCTGCTGAGATTGGTTCATATACTGCTTTGACCAAATGAAATTGATGGAGTTAAAAGTCGGATTCAGAAAGGCAATGCCAGTTGTTTATATTTACTTCAGAAACATACTGGACAAATGAAAAACACTTTCTAGGTCCTGGGCACAAAATAAATGCCCACATTTATTTTGGTGGGCCTTATTTTGTTTCCTTCATTAGTTTCTCTTCCTTTGCTTACTGCTGGATTGGAGTACTCCCTCAAGCATTAACGTTCAGCTTCTCCTACTCTACATTTATTTATTCTGCATCAATCTCATTGACTCTGGTGGCTTCACTGCCCCTAAGTTGCTGCTAATTTTCTCCTGCTTTCCCCACCTTTGTCCTTACAAGAAAGTTCCAGCTTCATTTCTTCATTTCACCATCCCTGCAACTATGCTTTCCATCTCCATTAGTGACAGTCCTTCTAAATACGTGGTCCCAAAAGCCCGTCCACAATCATGCATGCCCTCCACTGCCTACTTTGCCAGCTCAGAACCATGGCAACTTCTGCTGTTCCTTAGTAATTAATAGAATCTTTTGAAATCGTTTTTGTAACATTTTCTCTGTGTTAAGAATACATTAGACAGTGACAGTTTATGCTTGCATCATATATGTATCCAAAGCTTCATGTTTATGTAGCCAAACTATTTCATTTTCAAAGATCTTATATTTGCCAGACTTGGTATGGGAATTTTAGCCCACTGAAATTCACAGGTGACAACACTGGTCAATTATCAAAAAATGTGGTGATTACATCTCTGTGGTGTATAAACTGAGTATGATAGGTATATTTGGGTTCTCCAAAGAAATAGAATGAAGAGGATCTATATGTATATATGTATGTGGGTACATATATACAAATATACAAATATTGTGTATATATAATATACATACACAAATATATGTATATATATATTTATTATAAGAAATTCGCTCATGTGATTATGAAGACTGGCAAGTACAAAATCTGTAGGGTGAGCAGGCAGACTGGAGACCCAGCAGAGCCAATATTTTAGTTCGAGTCCACAAAACGTCTACTGTAAAATTTTCTGCTCGAAGGCTGATGGTCTCTTTGGTCTATTCAGGCCTTCAACTGATAGGATGATGCCCACCCACATAATGGAAAACAATCTGTCTTACTCAAAGTCCATTGAATTAAATGTTAATCTCATCCAAATACACCCTTAATAATGTTTGAATAAAATACAATATTGTTGGGATTAAGAAAGGCAGAGTTGACACATAAAATGAATCATCTCAATAAGCTATGTAGGTATCTTCATACCAAGTCTCCCTTGAGAGCATCATCTCAGGTATAAGTTTCTGGTAATGGACCTGATGACAGATCATTCCATGTATTAGAAATTTATGAATGAGAGGCAGCTGGTTGCCTCAGTTGGGTGACATGGTTAAGTGACTGACTGACTCTTGATTTCAGCACAGGTCATGATCTCAAGGTTCATGAGTTCAAGCCCTGCATCAGGCTCTGTGCTGACAGTGCAAAGCCTACTTGGGATTCTCTGTCTTCTTCTCTCTCTGCCCCTCCCCTGCTCACTCTATCTCTCAATCTCTCAATAGAAGTAAATAAATATTGAAAAAAAAAATTTATGAATGAGGAAAAAAGAGGAGAGAAAGTTCAGATTCTTAAAACCATAGATATTTCAGTACCCAATGAAAAGAAGAAGCATTAAATCTTAGAATATGGAGGTCCAAAGTTAAGGCAAGCTCACATTTAAATTAGAAATAATTTTATACCGGAAGACTTAGTGTAACAAAACTGTTTATTTGTACCAGCAAAAGACTTATTAATCTTATTGCAAAGAAGTCTGTAAAATACAGGTTTCTGTTATTATTCACATGTAGAACAGATCAGTCTCATTAAAAGGAAGAGAACACATACTACTTCTATTTTAATCAGAAAGAATGCTCATGTGACGGCTATCTACTAAACTATTATTTGCTCTCCCCTTCTCTTTTGTCCCTTCACACTGATACGGAAGCAGATGGCCCAACTAAATTACCTTGCGTAGTGCCTGGAGCCTTTAAGTGCTCAGTAGGCGTTTCCTCCTTTTCTCTTCGTGCTTTCTCTTCTGTGAACCAGAGCTGCTAACTCAGAGATTTGCAGGTCATGGGACTGCTTCTTTCCAAGATTATGGGTTTTGGAAAGCTTAGGCATGTAATTATTACTTGCATGCTAACTGAAATGGTAACTTAATTTGGAGTTTAAGATCAAGGGATTTTAGAAGTCAATTTAGTGCTGAGTTACAGTTCCTTCTAGGCATTTTCTGAGGCATCACATGGCCCATCTTCTAACTTCCCAAAAGCCGGGTGTCTTCACCCTAAAAGCACATTTGGGTTTATTCTGTTTTGTGCGTGTGTGTTCTGTGCACATGTCAAAACCCAAAGCAACAACTGAGAACACATCTGCATCTTATGATGCACTCACCTCCCCCATGGGAAGACGGGATGTTCAGGTATTTCGCAATATCTGTTCCTCGTGACCATCTGAAGGGGCCCAGGACTTCTCAGACACTTTTCTTTTCTTTCTTTCTTTTTTTTTCTTTTCATGATCTCCACTACTATGTCTTCAAGGATATTTTTCATAGTGGCATCTCATGAAATGAACTCATTCAAAAGGGGGAAGTAATATGCTGCTTCTTTGAGAGTTGGTGAAGACGAGTGGAATGTATAGAAGTGTATGGGGTGAATAGAAAAACAAAACATGATTCCAAAAGGAGTCCGTGCAATGCAGTCGCCTATTCATTCTCCAAGTGTGACAAGAGCCATGATTAGATGCCAAGTACTGTCACTAGGGAGAAAGACCTGCTTGCGTTTTTTCTTCAACTTTGTAGCATGTCTAGTCTAGACACTGGAAATTAATCTCTAATCTCATCCTAGAAGCCATTTGTTCAATTTAAAATACCCAACACAGGATAGGTACAAAATGGATGCTTTTGAATGAATGCATGAATAAAAAAAGTAGAGAGGTGGCATCCCTGGCTGGCTCAGTAGCGACAGCATGCACAACTCTTTCTTGGTTTTGTGAATTTGAGCTCCACATTGGGAGTAGAGATTACTTTTTAAAGAAGTAGAGAGCTAGTGTGAGCAGAAACACTTTCCTCTCCTGTGAAATGTCACGGTGATTACTATGGGTGCCATCACAAGTGGCCAAGCATAGAAATGAACCCTCTAGCCCTCTACCTGGCTGGACATTCACGTGCAGTAATTTGCTTCCATTTCTGAGTATTTTTTTTATAAGGCATCTCACAAAGAATCATATTTTGAGAAGAAGGAAATGAAAGCCACACCTAGATTTATAGACTTAACAGATATCCATCAAATTTTCTTTAAATTTGTTTTTGTAGATTCTCTTGAATAAACGAAGCACCTTGCTTTCCCAAAATAAATCAGAAGCTAATGATAAACACAGGACGCTAAATCTAGGCCTAGGGTTTTAATGATTCAACCAATATGAAAAATTCATAATAATGGAATCAGACAGCTGACATACTGATCAGACACTTCCTAAAAGTTAAACTATGTCAGATGGAAATTAGGCTTGTGGTTTAATGATGATTCCTCAAACTGGTAATCACAAATTTCATATTTATCAGAAAAGACATACCTGTCTCTCCCATTAGATCTGAGAAATGTGGCTCCATTATATCATACCAGTGTATTCATGGTGTGGGGGTTAAAGAATAATAGACACCAAGAAGATTTTGTCTCTCGTGTTATTTACAAAAGAATCAGAGCTGAATTTTAACCCCAGGTCTGCTACTTACATGCCATGTGACCTAATTTGAATGTCTCATTCTTTTCTCAGTTGATATCATTTTAAATATTTTTTTACATTTATTTATTTTTGAGAGACAGAGAGAGGCAGAGCACAAGAAGGTGAGGGGCCAAGAGAGAAGGAGACACAGAATCCAAAGCAGGCTCCAGCTCCAAGCTGTCAGCACAGAGCTAGACACGGGGCTGGAACTCCCAAACCGTAAGATCACGACCTGAGCCGAAGTCAGACACTTAACTGACTGAGCCACCCAGACACCCTTCTCAGTTGGTATCTTATCAGTGTAGTGTAAATAATAATGGTAATACTCTGCTAGTGGGAGCGGTGAGTGGTTTAAATTACATACTGTGTACAAAGTAATAAGTATCTAGCATGTAATTCATTCTCCGTATAGATTAGTGCTTTCCTTTCATTCTCTGTGAATGGTTCCTACCCATCACCATCTTTCCCAAGCAGAGTGACTGTGGAA
Organism: Hyaena hyaena; assembly: GCF_003009895.1. Lineage (NCBI taxonomy): Eukaryota > Metazoa > Chordata > Mammalia > Carnivora > Hyaenidae > Hyaena > Hyaena hyaena. The sequence continues at coordinate 2,410,373 of NW_024080754.1, read as the reverse complement.
TGGTCCCAAGTAAAATTCAGGCAGGACAGGACATTGTTGGACAGGTGTGCACACCTGGTGATGATAATGTGATGCTTCTTGTTTCCACTGCTATCCCAACCATCTCCAGTTATCAGAGAAGATTCTAATGAGAAGTAGTGGGAGGAGTTCTTCCTTTCTATATCTTAAAGGCATTACTTCCAAAAATAGCTGTCTATATTAAAGTTTCCCAAGCTCTAACATTGGAGATTCTGATTTAGTACATCTGGGCTGGTCCTCAGGAGTCTGTATTTTTTTTTCAAGTTTCTCAAGTGATTGTAATATGAGCAGCATTTAGTCATGACTGTTCTTTGACATGTGTTTGACCTAAAGTCTATGGTGAGCAGAATGATAGCTTTTGTTTTGGAAAGTTAGCAATAATTATAAGAACAGATTCTTCATGTTGAAGAAGATCCTGAATCCAAATCTTCTATCTTGAAGTAAATTAGATTTATGATGTGGTTGGTGATGTGCCCATTTTCTAATTTTTTTCTCTTTAATGCTAACTTCACAAAACAACAATAATAAAAAATATAAACAAGAGCACATTTACTGGATGTACCTGTACAAAAAAAATCCTAATTCATTAGCAGTTACAGATTTGGGCCTTCATGTAAAAAGAAATCTTTATTATAATATAGATATTATCTGCTGAGAGAATTAAAGTGATTATTTCCTTGGAAACGTTCCTAAAGATATTATAGTTTATTACCCTGAGATATATTTTTCTGGCAGGACATTCAGTTCCATTTGGTTGTTTAAGTTAAATTTTATTTATGATCATTAACCTTCCAGTTAAGACAATTCTGGTTGAAATTGTTCTTATGTGATAGTATCCATCTGCCTCCTCTATTTTGTATTAGGAAATAAGAGAATTGAAATACTCTTTGGGCTTGAAATTAAGCCCACTTATTTAATTTCAGCCAAGTTTGTATCTGATATTAAGTTTTTCTTGCCGTTTCAAATTCTGAACAATTGTAATGTTGGTATTGTCCCTACAGCATCTGAATCCATAAAATACATGTCACAATATGTGTGACTGTCCTATCAGGAATATATATATATATATAAAACACATGGGTAGTATCTTGCCAAAAATTAGTTCAGATTGCAACTAGAAGACTTTTAAACAAAAGTCTGACCCTCCCTTTGTAAGTGTGTGCATGTGTGTGTGTAGAAATATTTACTAACATTGCTACCGATCCATTATCAGATTTTAGATAAAGTCCAAAGAAGTTTTAGAGGCAAAATATGTATGGACTATTTAAACTACTGTATACATCTAATTTAATGACACCCAACCTGTAAAATGCAAACAACTAAATTATACAGGCTTACTACTATAATAATTATATTAATTTTGACCATTTTTATTGGGGAACGTTTTTATTGTGAATTTTGTGAGTTTTAGGAACTACTTTGAGACTTTTTGCCCGTAGTTTCTGTTTTGCTAAGTCCAGACCATATGTACCAAACATGTTTTCCTCTCAATATTTTCACACGTGTGTCAAAGAAACGTTAATCTATATGCTCTCTATTTATTTACATTTACATTTCAACTCATCAAAATATTGTTCTGCAAGAGTTTTTTGAATCACAAGAGACATTATAGGATTCCCAACGTCCCAAGGAAACACTTCACTGAAATTAAAACACTATTTTCTGGATGTTCATTTTTCCTAAGAAATCCATATAAAAAACAGATTACACTCTCTGCTCCTTTTCTGATTGGAATTTATAATAATTCAAAATTAACATAAATACAAAATAAATATCTAATGCAGAGTACTAACATTTATTGAATTCTTTCTTAGGAATTCAAAACAATGTGAACTGTGACTCACCAATTTTCAATCCTATTATTCTTGCTCCAATATTCCAATGATTGTCATTCTGAAAATGTATACACAAAACCCTGTGAACACAATAATTTTGCACCCACAGTCATCACAGAGCCCTGTTCAACACAAATAAAGAAGACAAGAAAGAAAGGAAAGAATGTCATCCACTTTTAAGGATTAAAAAAAAAACATTGTAATGGTGGATAATGAGGGCTCATAGATGAAAGAAGTTGGGCTGAGCCAACTAAAGCCTCTAGTCATACAGGAGTAAACTTCAGTGCAGATTGGAGCCACTCTTCTTTGACATAACATCTCAAAGTCTCAAGAAGATTAAAAAAAAAAAAAAGAGATCTATAATCATCAAGATTAATTGAAAGACTGTGTAAGAACCAATTTTACTGTCCCTAGGCCACTCCTCTGCATGGTTACTGTTGATCCAAGGACATCATTTTGAGGATTGGGAGACAAATATTTCCAAGTCTTAATGGGCTATATTTCAGCCCAAATTGCTTTCCCCACCAGGTGAATTTGTATAATTAACCAACATATGTCAGATTTGATCATCTGCCTTCATGAAGTTAGTTAGGAATTCAAGGGAAAGAAGTAATCTTCTCCAATGAAAGTAAACCAACAAATTAGGGGAAACTTATATGGTGTGTATAGGTATCACCAATATACATCTTCCTCCTCAGATTTGCCCTTTGGATTTGTCATTCGGAAACAAAATTCACTAATTAGCAGGTGATACCTTGTCTCACTTAAGGAAAGACTTAGGTGGAAAATTTACTTATACAACTTACTTATACACTTATGGTTGTTCAGACGTGAGTTAAAAAAAGACCACCAGGTATGCAAAGAACACAAGAGTGAAAGACCAGGATAAAGACATGGAACACCTGATCTAGGTTACTCAGAAGTAATTCAATAAACAGAATAAACATTAACTAATATAAGCTACTACAGTGGAAGGCTTGGGTGAAATTATTACTGTCATATAACAAGAGTAGAATGTCACACAAGGGACAGAGTTAAAAGTTCTTAGAAATTGAAAGCATAATTGCTTAAGTTAAAAAGTAGAATCAATGGATACATCACAAAAAGAAAAGAGTAGAGAAAATTTCCCAGGAAAAAGGAGATGGAGAGAAGAAATAAATTAAAGTTAAGAGACTTATCATCAATCTAGGAAAGGGTTTTCTGTGTTTCCTTTTTGGATGAGCCATTCTTTGTTAATTGCTATTTGTTGATCACTGATGTTCAAAGGTTTAGAATGGCTGTCATTGAAAACATGTAAAACTCCAGTCATTTTCAAACCCCTTAATGGAGACATACCTCTGTCAATTAACAACTATTGATCTAGGAAATCCATACAAAACTAATAGAAGCTCCAGAAAAGGATACACACAGGTACATGCATGTGCACACAAACGGAGATAGAATCATGTCATGTCTGCTTTTAGGAATATAGCCAAGCAGTTATTCTGAAAAATTGTCCTATGAAACATCTGGAAATTCTAAATAAAATGTTTAAATAGCTATATAAATGTGTCACTACTTCTAAGAAGTTAAACTCCTAAGGGCAACAGAATAGTAAATAAACTCCAAAGGCAAGATCGCCTTGAGGGTATTTACCAATCTTGGGAATATGAAACATCTTTTTAAATGTAGCTTTTAAGGGCACCTGGGTGGCTCAGTCAGTTAAGTGTCCAACTATGGCTCAGTGGCTCAAGTCATGATCCCACAGTTCATGGATTCAAGGTCATGGTCCCATGGTTCATAGGTTCGAGCTCCACGTCAGGCTCTGTGCTGACAGCTCAGAGCCTGAAGCCTCCTTCGGATTTTGTGCCTCCTTCTCTCTCTGCCTCCTCCTACCCTACTGACTCACTCTCTGTCACGAAAATAAACATTAAAAAAATAAACGTACCTTTTATGTGCTAAATAATATTTTAATACATACAAGTATAATAATAATCTTAAAAGCTAGAATATTACATGAACCTATTGCTTCTGGATTTTCTCCCCTATTGTAGGCTAAGATTTCCCTTAGAGATATAACTGTTTCCCTGAAACTTGTCTGCAATTCCCTTTTATATATTAAAATATTACCTATATACTTACTAGATTTATTAGCTTATGACATTTGTAAACAGTTATATATTCAATTTAACCCACTGTACTATTTCTTGACTTGGTTTTTTCTATTCAAAATGCTTAAGATTCATCTACTTGTGATGTTTTAATCAATAAAACATGTAGAAAATGATGCCTTTTCTAACTCAGATCTAGCTCTAAAGAGGATTTGCAGTTTCTACCTTGGTATCTTACAGATTTGAGATGCAGTGGAGTCCGTATATGTGGTTAGAGGGTAGTATGACTGTCCTGTTGAAGAAAACTTAGGGGAAAACTCTGGGATTTTGTGAAGAGAGACAGAAGAGCCCATCCATCGGAGGCATGCCTTCGACTATCTCCACTGAGATAACAGCCATGTGGGTAATGCCTTCATGAAAATTCTAGACTAGATCAGTTACCAATAGGATACTGATTGACCCCATTGATGGCATTTGGAGTGTAAGAATCACTAATTTGAGCCCTTCCTGAATCCTGACCCAGAGTTTTAAGCACATAATAAAGTTGTTTGAAACAACTAAGTCTATAGATGCCTTTTTGTGTAGCAAAAGATTACCGAAACAGTCCTGGTACATTGTGTAATTTTGCTAGGAAATTTACTTAAAGGCAGAGCAGCTGGATCACAGACTATACAAATTCTGAATTTTATAAGATAATGCGAAACAGTGTTTTTTCAAAGTGATTATACCAAATTATATTCCCCTGCCCCAGCAGTATACGATGCTGATCAATTGTGGGAAACTACAATTATTCACATTTTATGCTTCCTGTTTTAGCACAATGCTAAAATTTCTGCCTATTTGTCCATTTTAGGGATTATTTCTTACTGATTTGTAGGAGTTAAAGATTTTTCAAACCTATCCTTCCTTGGTTATATCCCTGAGTGTGTGTTTACTTTTTTTTTTTTTTAGTTTGCTATGATGAAAAGAAGTTCTTAATTTTCATCAACTCAAATTTATAAATATCTTTTTCATGTTTAGCACTTCTGTACCTTGTTCAAGAAATTTACCTCTATTTTCAGATCAAACATATTTGTAGATATTTTTTTCTAATATTCGCCTTTCATATTTATCTATAGTCTGCCAGCCACACAATTCATGTGTTTTGAGTGTGTATATATGTATGCAAGTGATGTAGGGATCAAATCTTATTTGATTTTGTTGTTTTGATGATGACGATGATGATGATAATCAATTGTCTCAGTATTATTTTCTGATGGGTCCTTCCTTTTGCAATCAGTCATACATCAAGTATCAATATATTCATGGATCTTTCCTTGGCCTCCATATTCTTTTTAGGTCATCTTCTTGCTTATCTCTATACCAATACTACACTGTCACTATTATGTCTGCAAAGCTGATAAGAGAACTTAGTAAATAATAAATATTCAATAAATGTTTGCTAAATGAATGAATTAATACTGCTATAAAATAAGTTCTGGTATATGGTAAGGCAACCCCTCTTATCTCCTTCTTCAGAAGCTCCTTGCTGAATTCTGTGTCTTTGAACAATCAATCATATGTTTTATCAGCTTAAATCATTTAAGATACAATGTTGGATTTTCAGTTCTAATTATGAAAACTCCATAATTAATTTTCAACAATTATCAATATTTTGAAATTATATTTCATATGTTCCTCATTTTCTCTAGACTATTTTAAAACAAATTCCAGGCAGTGTTCAATTTTGTCAATGCATACTTTGGTTTTCCTCTTTAAGAAATCCAGACTTACATAATTTCAAAAACTCCTTAATATAGTACTGACTCCACTTTGAAATTTTCCCAGTTGGTCCCAAACAAGGACTACCCATTGCTTTTGACATGTCTGTCTGTTTGTACTTCTCTCTCTTTATAACAGTGACTTCCTCCATTAAAAAAAATCATTTTCAAGGCCAATTTGTGGTTTTGATTTTCAACGAACCAGAAATACTGAGGACCTAGAATGTAAGTAAATAGGCAGTGATAATGAGGTTTCAGTTGATGACAAGAATGTGAATGAGCCACGGTATTGCTAATGATAGTGGTAAATTCCAGTTTATCACTTATCACTTATCACCACTTAAGTGACTAAAATTTTGGATATTGTGTTTGTTTGCTCTCCCATGATTACACTACACATGCATCCTATGCCTTTTTAAATAGGATGTTCATACCACCCAGAAACATTCAACAGTGATACTCTCTCATTACCTCAACCCTCATGCATCACCTTTATTTCTTACCTAAGGGGATTCTTTCTGTCTCCAGACTGCCTAGACCACAAATACATGGACAACAGACAACGATGGCAAATATCAATAAAGCATCTGTCATTTACTATTGCTCACTTCTTGGAATATGGCTCAGCCACATCCTAGGACTCAAAATACATGCTCCCCTTTTCCTATGCTTTTATGTTATTTTCAAATCTTGTGATAGACACTTAAAACCAATTTAAGAATTACCTCTCAAACCCTTTCTCTCTGTGGAGACAGAAAGTACAAATTGCACAATGAATTGCTCCAGTGTACCCTGCTATTCGTGATGGGTTTCATTTATTCCAATGTCTGACACTTCAACTGGAATTTGCAGGTTGAAAGCCTAATGATTTTTCTAACGTCTTTGGAAACCGGAAGGTAGAGATTGACTGACCTGAGACTGAATTTCTTAAGTGGCCATGCTTCTGGGGATATGTGTTGGATTTTGACATGCCTTTTGAGGTATGCTCTTGTCCCTAAAAGCTATTTATTTGTTTGTTAATACCACTGTTAAAAATATACAAAAGTTCATCACCCCTTGGAACTTCAGGTCACTCTGCACATGGCCCATCATTCTGTGATGAAGTCATTTATTTCTTCTCAATTTGAATGGCTTTAATCAGATCAAAATGTTCCTTCTAAAGAATTGTTTTCAATTCAAGGAAAGAATTCAAACGTTCTTTTAAAAAGTCTTTACAATATACCTCATTGTAAATTACTCTGCATGAACAAAGTGCAAATAACAGAAATAGTCAAATTATTTTTTAAGTCTAAACACAATAAACTAGTTCAGAACTTGACTAGAAATACATATTTTTTACTTTTACTGTTTGATAATGCAGGCAATATATTTTAAATACTCCACTATACTATGTGTGGCTCAAAACTAGTAGATTATATAACTGCTTAATCTCAGAATGCTCCTTTTCCTTGAGTTGGTTTGTGTGGCTTTCCATGTTTTGAAAGCAAGGGCCTTGACTAAGACATCAATTCATGTATTGGCCCAAAAATTTATTATCCTATTTGTGATATGATGGATATGGAAAAAGGGTAGATGAAGTTTATTGTAATTTCTCACGACATCAGACACAGGCCAGGGCTATGCTGACCGCACTGTGATGTATGGACATCTTATTTATAAAGGCATTTTACAGATGTGTTGATGAATACTTTAAAGACTGTAAAGTTCCTCCCATCCTAAAAACTTGAGCCATTTTCTCCCTAATGATTCACTTTAATATGCTCTCTCCAGTAAGTATATTTATTTTATTTATTTCAAAATATGCTATTAAGGAAGATAAAATGTTTACTTTTGGTTTATTTGTTAAGTTTAACTTGCCCTGCATGAAATTACTAAAATTAAAGCCCATGGTGACTAGCAATAAGATTCAATGTGGCTTTCCTTTCTTTTTTCTTCCAATTAAAACCATTTCCAGCTTAAGTAGTCTGCATATGAGAATTAATGGGAAGAAATATCACTCCCTGACCAGACCACAAGCATTCAACATGTTCATGTTAAATTATTGTTCCAAGAAGCTAAACAATTGCTGTGTTTTACATTTTAAGAATTGTTACCAAGGACTCAGTATATAATGATGGGTCCTATTGTATTCAGGCACTAAAAGAAATAGACTGATATAAAATATCTAGCCCTGACCTCAATATAATTATAATTTTCTTAGAGTTCAAGGCATGCTTACAACTACAACAGCAACAACAAAGCAATAGGAGGCAATAAATAGATAGAGATAAAGAAAAACACCAGAAAGGAGTTCTGGGTAAGTTGGGATAGTCATGGACCTAATGACTTATATTGGTCTTAAAGTACTATATGATTTAAAATAGAGGATTTTTTAAAGCATGGTCAAAGGTCAAAAGCATAAAAATTTTTAATGTGTCAGTAAAATGTGGTCTTAAATGTACCCAGGCAGGGTTTTTGAATCCTTTTGGGTTGATCTCCCATAAAGTAGAGAACTTGCCTTGCAGCAAGGCAGATGCACTTGAATGTCGCCCTGGAAAGAGGCTTTCTCCACGGGTTGAGGAAGAGTTTAAGGGCATTCCACTCCCTGAAGACTGACAATCAGGGATTTGTGAAGTGGGCAGTTATCCACTGCTAAGAACAGTTCTGGGACGATTTGTTCACTTCGGGCAAGCTACAGACAAACCATCTGTGGTCAACTACTTTTGCATGACATTTTCAATAAACTTGAAAAAAAATGTCCTGGAGGCAAGATTCTCTTCTTTCTCCGTTACAAGTAATCCTGAGACAAACGGGCTGCTAGCTAGAATGGACTCACTCAAAATGTACAAACATTGCCAATCACCCTCTCTCATCCATATCTCTAAATATGCATTATAGTCCAACAACTTGTTAAAAACAAATCCGTACTTGACTTTGTCCCCTCTTCTTGCCATATTAGGGGCTCCTTTAAGGCTAATCAATGTCAGCTCTCAATACTGGCTTCAGGTTGTATGAGGGACTAAGTTTAGATGGTGAGGTCTGTATGAATGTTAACTGGGCAAAAATTTTGTGTAAACAAAAGATGTTTTACACAAAACAGGATAACCTCCTTTAAGGTATCTGCCCATACCCTAAGGAATTTGACTTTGTGTTAGTAAGGGGTTATTCAATAATGCAAGTGAGCATATATGAGCAGTACTACCAATGCTACTATTTGAAATATAAATTGATAGAATCTTTTCAGAAAATTTTAACAATATAGAACTTTTTAATACATGTGTAGAGGCTTAATATTTACACCACTTGACTCTAGTCCTCAACTCTGTAAAAATGCTGTTCACATGAATAGACAAATAGAAAAGTAAATAAAACACTTGTCTTTGCATGGTTGAATTATAAGAGTGATTTTTCAGTATATGAAACTCATCCTCTATACTTGTTAATCAAAGAATCTAGCAAATGGGACAGTTCTTTACCATTATTATTTTTGCTATTCTATAGCATAGTTTAGAAGTTTCACATTATATGCACACACACACACACACACACACACACACACACACACCCCTGAAAGAAGACAAGAACCTTCTAAACAAAACAGTCTAGAGCATTTCCTTTTCAAATTCATAGGTAGTTTTTAAGATGTGTGATTGCACCTTAGTCTTTGAGTCATACCTCTCAGCCTTGTCTGTCTTATACACTTCTTCCTTCCCATTAAAATACATTTAGTGTTTGATATGAATCAATGAATGATGGGATGATGAGATTTCATTTATGGTAAGCAAACACTCATAGTCATTACAATTCGCATGCATGTTAAATTATTTCCTACTTTAAATGTTCAACTACATTTGTCTTGCTATTAGATATTAAAGAAAGAACATATACTTATTATATATGCAATTACACCCTGATGATGAAATACAACTAAGGAAATATTTCATTTATATAAAACTTACCTTTATTTATACTATGATAATCTAACCCTACTGTATGTTATTAACTATTATATTTAACATATGTTAAATATTATTTGATTATTATAGTAGTAAAGCATTATTTAGAAAGCATTCTAATATTATTATAAAATAACACCATCTTATTATATGATACCATTTTATCACATTGATATTAATAAATATTAAATAAAGTAATTATCTATTAAATAGTATTTCATTAATGATATTTCATTAAAGTCTGCCAATCCCTTTATAGCACTTAATCTAGTTTCTGATTTGATAAAAATGTGAATATTTAGTCTGTACGCATAGCTTCTGTTATAGGATAAAGACTTTTGCTAGGACTACTGATAGTAAGTAACAAAATCAATATGATGGTGACAAAGATTGAGGCAAATTGGCTAAAAGAGCAAACTTCCAGGAAAAGTAAGTTACAGAAGAAATAATCTGTATAACCCTTTTGTCTTTGATAATTATTACAGTATCAATATATTTTAACTATTTAAACTCCTGATATTTAAACTAAAAGAAATTGAGTGGGGGCACCTGAATGCCTCAGTCACTTAAGCATCTGACTCTTGATCTCAACTCAGGTCGTGAGTTCAAGCCCTGTGTTGGGCCCACTGTGGATGTGGAGCCTACTCAAAAAGAAAAAAGAAAAAAAAAGATGCTGAGTGAACTCTATCCCAAAATGTATACAAACCACTTACATGAAGCACATATTTTGTATGAGAATGTTAGCTCTAGAAACCACCATCAAAAAGATCTATTCTAGATTTTAATTCCACATATAAGGACAGTTGGATTACTAATACTAAATAAAAGACTAGAATTCAGGATTCACAACTCCAGTTCAGGAAATTTTCTACTAGAGGCACTACTATACAATCTCAAAGCTCACAAGTAAATGAAGATCCTTTTTTATTTTATATGAACCATTTACCTGATGCTATGACCTGTTTTAAAATATATGGAAATCAAAGAGAAATAAATGATGGGATGTCTTCCAAGCTCCAAGTTCTCTGTATGGCTCTTTAAAGATGTAATCCATCTGCTTGTTACAAACACCTTTAGAACAACATAGTACAGATGTAAATATTGAGATTCATAGATGGGACACCTGAGTAGCTCTCTTGGTTGAGCATCAGACCTTTGATTTCAGCTCAGGTCATGATCCCAGGGTAGTGAGATTGACCTGGCATCAGGCTCCATACTGAGTGTGGAGACTGCTTAAGATTCTCTCTCCCTGTCTCCCTCTGCGTCTCTTCCTTGCTCATGTGCTCTATCTAAAATAAAAAGAAAGTGTAAAAAAGATGTGTAGATCCTAGTTACAATATTTTTAAAGCTTATTTATTTATTTTGAGAGAGAGAGAGAGCATACACGTGAGCTGGTGAGGGGCAGAAAGTGGGTGGGCAGAGAGAGAATCCCAAGCAGGCTCTGCACCATCAACACAGAGTCCAAAGTGGGGCTCGTACTCATGAACCATGAGATCATGACCTGAGCTGAAATCAAAAGTGAGATGCTTAAGAGATTGAGCCACCCAACCGCCCCTACATTCTTAATGTAGTAAAATTCCTGAATCAGACGGTATCTATAAGACTCTTTAGTAAAGTATTTAGTTTAAGATCCAATACATGATTTTGTTTTTTATCTTTGAGGAGAAAGATCAATGTCACACTGAAGAGATGTCTGGATAACTAAAGGATCCATGTTTGTTCTTAATGCATTCAACATGCTTGAGATAGGAGACAAATGACACACTAAAATAGGATTACTTTATGAAGCCTTGCTGACAATAATATGACACAAAGGTGTGGACCAAACATAGGCGAACCTCACGTGAATTGAGGTGAGTAGCAGAGATGCTGTTACCAGGCCTGACCTCAAAGGCAGGGTCAGGTTCCCAGAATCTGGAAGGAGAAAAGCTGTAGGAAACAAGTTGTTATGAGAAAAGTAGTGACCTATGCCTAGAGGCAACCCCATGGGTAGGCATGAAAGGGAATCAATACCTTCATTTCACTCTCATTCTTCCTTTGATAGTTGGCTAGGAATCTCCAGGCGTTCCTTAATTCACCTCATCACAAACTCAAGGTAAGCAAGTTAGCTGATGAGTGTCAGTGAAGCAATATAGTCAGGCTTAGCTAGTAGAAGGACAGCATTCAGAACAAAGAGAGAGTGTCAGTACACATCATTCTGGATTGGTCATGTAACACACTTTTGCCCATTTCTGGGAAGTTCGTTTTGAGAAAAACATTGTAAAAATGCTTTCCTTTGAACAAAAGAAAACTCTTACGCAAAAAGAGTCAGAATAGGTTTAACACTGAGTACAGAAAACGAATTGTTATAGAGGGAAAAGAAAAGCAAGCAAAAGTGTAATATAGACAAAATATATTAACAAGCCATTCTTGGTTAATGAATGAACAGAAATGCCACTGAGATCATTTTAAGAAAAACAAAAAATGTAAGGGGTGGGGTGTGAGATCTTGGCTCACTTGACTAAGAAGACCAAGAAGAGTGCTGCTTTGCTGATATGTCAACCCCTGGATAATGGCTATACTAAGATACAGTATTTTTTTTCAATGAGCATTTAAAATTCCCTTTCTCCATCATTATCCCTATGGTTCAACTTGTGGGAGAGGAGATTCTTGTTTCAGGCAAAATAATATGTCAATGAACCAGTGGGCGGTACTTTAGAAAGCACAAAAATGTATACAAATTAACTTAATGAGTAGGCTGTAAGGATAGGACTTACAGAAAGAAATGTGTTGTTGTTGTTGTTGTCAGTGACAACTTGTCACTGCCCTTTGTGGAAAGAAAGGTAGAGAATCAAAGCAGTTATCAGTATGGTACAACATGATACAGGTTCCCAATTTAAAAAAAGATTTTGGTAAAACATCAAAAAGGATTACTTCTCATCTCAGCACTACTTCTGAATAAGCACAAGAGCCATCCAAAAGATCTTGTGTTCTGTTCTGTTTAAAAACAAAACAAAAACAGGCAAAGACATTAGTTTAGTACTTTGTAAAGAATTTAGGTTGGATTAAAAAAGAGCAGGATGGTCTCGTGGACAAAGAATCAAGTGTTTGTTCATAAAAGCCTATGATATCTGAGACTAAAATTAAGGATTCACTTGAAAGAAGAAAGATGAGATGGTGAGGGCTGGATATGCGATGTACTTTTCTAAGATGAAGTTTATTAAAGATTAAGAGAAGAGTTAATCCCTGAAAAGTGTGCATGATTACACACAAACGTTTCTCATACAATGGTTCTTGTAGTGGTTGTCTTTTATCTTGAAACTTTAGTTAATCTCCAGAAATGGCAGTATGAATGCATTGTGTATTCTTGAGACATTTTTTAAAAGTTATGAAGATGACTTAGATTGTTTATTACATGAATTTATAAATTAATCCAGATGTAAATGCCTATCAACAAACAGAAAATACATCTAGTTTTCTACCAAAGTACTCCGTGGTGATACTTAACTGCTTATATCCTTTATTTGTCAAGCAGTAGTGATAAGATGTCATAAAGATCTTGGAAGACTAATTCAGATTGCATTGATGAAAATACACTGACCTTCTCGGAAGAAATTCTTATAAACATTTCTCAGATATGCTTGTTATTATTAAACCACTATTGACTAGAGTTCTCTGAGAAAATAATGTTCTAGTTAATTTAATTTAATTCTCTGTTGAACTAAGCATTAATGGCTAAAACCATTTTATTTCTGTCTACATTGTTAAAGTTATTTATAAAACCTCTTGGGGCATTATTTTTTTCTTGCCTAAACACGGTCCAGTGAACATAAACAACCCTCTATGTGATGATTTATAATTTGATGATATTATTCATACAGTACTATAATATATGGAAATTTGAACTAAGCTTGTATTGATACCAGTTGAGTTGGGGTGATGATTGACAATCCCTGAAATAAAATTGTCTTGGTCAGTGTCCCTTCTCTTTATATTTTAAGATTATAGTCATTTAGATTCTAGTTTTTTATTTCACTTAAGTGCAAGCTCATCGAAAAACTTCAGGGAGAAAGCACTATAAGTTTGTAGGAATTGCATAAAATATTGAAAAAGAGTAAATATCATCAATCTCACAAAGAAGAAAGATAAGCAAGTGTGTGTAGGGTAGTGAAGGGAAGTGCTTCATCTTTGTCTCCTTGTGATCAAATCTCTGTTTTACCAAAGCTTTTAACTGATAAATCCACTTAGGATTGTACCTCTTTTTTTTTTTTTTAATGTTTTATTTATTTCTAGGAGAGAGAGAGAGACGGCGTGAGCAGGGGAGGGTCAGAGAGAGAGGGAGTCACAGACTGAAACAGGCTCCAGGCTCTGAGCTGGCAGTCAGCACAGAGCCCGACGCGGGGCCCGAACCCACGAACCGTGAGATCATGACCTAAGTGAAAGTCGGACGCTTAACCGACTAAGCCACCCAGGCGCCCCCAGGATTGTACCTCTTCTCTTCCATTTCTGTTAGTGGTTGATGTTAACTATTTACCTATACTCTGAGTATGCAACAAATTATCTACTTTTACTAAATGTGTACATTAGAAATCTGATTCTTCCTGATGTCATTGCCTACGTTATTTCACTTCTTTAAGACTTTATCAGCAGAAATCTAGTACGTGCTAGTGCATTTTCCTAGTTCATTGTAGCTACGTATTAATTAATCTTTAGATCGTGTAGCTGGAACCAGACCAAAGAAAGGATATTCCCGCTTCTTGCTAAGATGTAGGAAGCCAGAAGGAACATTGATCCTATTCTAACAAAGAGATTAGGTCAAATAAACTTCAAAATCACAACTTTTCTCGAGTCCATCAGAAAGTTGAAGTTGCAATCCCAACTAAATTATTCAAATTCCAAAGAGAAACATGCCCCTACAACATGAGATAGAACAGAAGAACTAACTGTCCTGGGTCAAAGCATTGGGAGAAGAGGCTGTTGAATAGCTGCAATAAAAGTGAATAAGTAAATAAAAATCAGCTACAATTTCCACAAATTGTTAAAAGCCAAGTGTGAACTCTCATCCATGTAAGGCTGGAAGAACTGAAGGCCCATGCACAGTCTTATAAGCTTTTTTGTTTTCCTTTTTCTCCCCATGAATCTCCCTCAAAAACTCAAGAGAAATCTGTAAGCAAGGCTGGCCATCAGGAAAAAAAAAAAAAAAAAAAAAAAAGCTCTTCTCATTGGTGCCACCTCGCATGAAATAATCTTTAGCTGCTAGGATGTGGGGTGGGTGGGTAGAAATATACAAAACCCTAGACTCTTTTCTCCTTTGAAACAAAAACCTACAGCTCCTAAAGGAGGGGGAACAGCTCATCCATCACCTTACAGGCACAACAGAAACTCTTTGTGACGGGGAATAGGCAAAAGAAAAATCTGGTGTGGAGGGACAAAAGTTCTAAACCTATACCCAGTTAGAGGTTTGCTTCCAATGAGGCAGGATTAAGGAATACCCAGTAGAGAAAAACACAGATCAAGGGCATAGTTTGGTGAACATGGGCAAAAAGAATAATAAGAAAGCCCCTCAACCTTCTTTCCCATGAGACTTGGCACACAACATATGTGTGAACTGAAGGTAAACCTGGATGAAGGAGAACACTTGCCACGCGCCTCCACTAGCCCAGAATCCAGCAACAGGCAAAACTAGTTCATCACTAGAGGAGGGCAATAACACAGGGTAAGTAAGCTCCCTTCCGTTATGCCAGTATATAGACACGATGAAAGTTGAGGGAGGGTGATAAGCACTTAAAAAAAGACAAAACACAAAAAAACCCTAAAACTCTCTTGCAGAGTGCTCTGCCACTGTGAGCACAAGGCAACAGTTCTGGTAAAAGGTTGTGAAGACTGTGACAAATTGTAAAAGAAATAGCAGTAGCAAAGCCCAAAACCTGTCCAACTGTAAAAATGCTTAACGAACTCAAAAGGAAATGTAAAAAAAAAAAAAAGGCAACAGAAGAATAAAAAGCAAAAGGAAGAGAAACTAAATGCATACTAAAGTGGTAGACATAATTTCAAATGTCAGTAATGATATTAAATGTAAAGTCTATAAATACATCAATGAAAATGCATAAATTCTTGGAAGAGGGTAAAAAAAATGATCCAAATATATTCTGTTTATAGAAGTCACTTTATACAATGATATAAATAAGCTAAAAATACAAAGATGGAAAAAATACATCATAACAATACTCAACACAAGAGTGCTGAAGTGATTAAATAGATACAGGAACAAACTTCAAAGCAGAGAAATTTACCAAAAACAAAGAAAGATATTATATACCAATGGAAAGGACACCTCGTCAAGACGATGTAAAAATTTTAATTCTGCATGTATCTAGCAATAGAACTTTAAAATCTGTAAAGCCAACACTGATACAATTGAAAGGGCAAACACACAGATCCACTATTACAGTGGGAGACTTCAACACTCCCCTCACTAATCACTTGAACATACGAAAAAAAGATAAGCAAGAGATGGGTTTGCTGGAGAATTACTTAAAAACACTGAATCTAATCACTAGGCTAGAGAACAAATATGGGAACTGAAATATTGGTTATCTTACGTTCCACCTGTCTCTGTGTAGAATTAGCAAAATAGCTATCAGTTATTCTTTTGCTGAATTAGACAATAAAATCAATGATATTCATATGTCCTTCCCCCACCAACATACATACTCACAATTCTATCTCCCTCCCACCTTTTTAAAAGCTAATCATACTTGGTGTTTCCATGTATCAAATACTAGGGTACAAAAACTATGAGGCTCACTACAATGGTTTTACTGTTTACCCTCTATTCAAAGCATCAATCACTTTATGTTTATAAATAGCACCACGAGTTGAAAATGAATTTGGAAAAAGGTCTAAAATTTGATTACCTGACTTTGCCAAATGTTGTCGATAAATTTAAAACATAACAGCTGAGGTTCTAGGGACAGCGTCGCATGAAGGTCTACTGTATCCCAAGCTGATGGATAATTTGGTGCTTTTCTAACCAGCTTTCTCAAACCATTGATTCCATATTTATCTGGGAGAGAGGCTGAGTGGTACGTTGCTAAAGTATGAAGAAAAGTAAGTGCCCTGTGGGCTACTCTTAGACTCCTCTACTGAGTTCCTGCTCTGAACTTCTTTATTCCACTAAGGAAAACAAAGAAATCCAGTTCTACTTTTCTAAGATGCTCCTTTATTTAGCTTCTGTGTTGACCTAATTATGTTTTCTTTGCCAGCCCCAAGGACTACCTCACTTGAAAAAAAATTGTGATACAGTTCTTCATACCTCATTAGAGTACAAATATGTCCAGGACAACATGTAGAAATCAAATTGTTCCTGCTTAACAATCTGCCCTTTTAACCTTCCCAACACAGGAGAACTTCCTAAGATCTAGAGAGTGCATGTGTCTCACTTCTAGATACTTCCTCACTAATATCCCCCTTCCCCTGTCAGCAGAGGGGTCTTCCAGGAAACAGATAAGTGACAAAAAAAAAAAAAAAAAAAAAGGTCTCATCTTTTCTAGGAAAAGTTGTTAAGGATGGGGTTGGGGAATCTAGTACATGAATTCAAACCTACGAATGGTGTGCTTGCATCACTAACCCCATAGGGGCAGCAAGAGCTCAATTGTGCTGTTACTTTCCTCAGGCATCTCGGGATGTCTTATAAAAATACCTTGATGGTGGTGCTTAACAAACAACAACAACAACAACAATTTTTTAACTGTGCTACTGAGACATATTCTTACAAGCTTGCTTTTACAAAGGAAAAAGAAGAAAATTATCTGTTTTTTCTCATTTCTTTCAAAAGTTTTATCCTTGTCCTTTATTACTTACTTGAACTAATCTGTCTTCTTGAAAGAGAAAGGGAGAGAGCCTTCCACTTTTTTGTTAATGCAAGTTTGTACAGGAATGTGAGGGAGTATTTTGTACTAACTATACCACTTTTGGTTACATGCCGACTGGCCGAGCTTGGCTGCTGGCGGCATTTTATAGCGACTTTATAGAAAATGTTTCAATCCAAGACAAGTTCAGCTGAAAAATGAGAAAAGTGAGAAAATGCTGAGGCTAGGAAAAAAACAAAAGCTTAGACGGCTAAATATTTTTAATAAAGGTAACTGAGCTAGGAAAAAAGATCTCTGTGGTCAGAGAATAAAATAAATCCACCCCTCTATAACAATACACTCGTACAAAAATACCTCTTCATTTTTTATGAATCATTTAGCATGATTTAAAAAAAATGGACTCCTTGTTCTCTCCTAAGTTGTAAACTTGACTCATTTATATATCATCTCATTGAATTTCGCAGCATGTGTACAATCTCTGAATAACTTAAACATGTCGATCCCAGGGGTGGTGTCTGAAGTGACAGAAATCTCTGTTGCACATTTAAAAAGTATTACAATAGAAGGGGAGAGATTTCTCCATCTGCTGGTTACACTGAGAATTAGAATGTATGGCTCTTCTAAAATTTAGAAATTGCTCCTACATTTTTACAATATAGATGAGAAAATGATTAAGCTCCAGGGTTGTTTACACAGGAGGCTAGGGACAGAGTTGAGACTAGAACCCAGGCGGTCTGCTTCCTTGACTGGCAGTCCCACACTGATTCTAGAGGCACTAAGTGTCTAGACACTCCCTAGAATAAGCGATACTGGTTTAAACTTATCCTTTAAGCACAGTAGACAGAATCACCAAAACCAAGTGCGAACATCATGAAGCATGGGTCCCTATTTCATTCCACCCAGCATTTAACAGATGGGTGTGTTAACTTTCCGTTCTCTTTCTCCTCTACCACTGGCTAATTTTGGAATCTGAATTTTAATACTTTTCCACCAGGGTTTCTGTTCAGGAAAATAGGATCATTGTACATGAAAAAGAGGCTTAGATTCTCACTTATGTATAATTCATAAGAATGTGAGGAAGAGACACAAAACAAAATTAGGAAATGGTATGAACAAAAATGCACCTCTACATATTTATGATAAAATGATATGTATTAGTTGCATAAACACACCAAATTCAGAAACACTGCATTCACCATTTTGAAACCATTGAGCTAGTTGGTAAAAACTTCTATTTTGAGTAAATTGTTTCAGCACCATCTTAATAAAAATAATATTCGCTACCTCTAATTTACAGTAGCCCTGGCTCATAGGAATAAGGGAAATGCAAGTGCAATTTTGTCTTTGATGAAGCCAGCTCACAAGGTGTACTGATCTTGATTCCAATCAAGGAATGACAGTTATCAATTGTTACTATGCACTTTCTATAGAGGTTTTGACAAAGTCATTTGCTTAGCTCAGGGAGTTGAGGGAAGGATTATAATCAAGATTCTCCCATGGAAAAATGCCAGGAACGGACAGTACCACTGGGAACAGAGAGAGGCAGAGTTGGAAAAGTTACCAGAGTTTGGGGAAGCCGTAACAAAACAAAGAGAAAAGGGGTGCTGTAACTCAGACTGACTGAAGCAAACCTTACTCCTTTTTCCTAAGAAAATAGGGCCAAACGCTCTTTCACATTGCCTTGCTTCTCACCCCGGGCCCCCATCCCGGGGCACTGCAAGATTGCATGCCCTTTGCCTGGAGTCCACACAGAACTGTTCTTTTGCTTCTAATTAAAACAGTCAGGGGCACTGCTGATTAAAGGTAAGGAAGCGGAGAACTGTTTTCATTTTATTCCAAATTAGTTTGAGCTCACCCCAGATCAAAGGGAAGCCGGACCTGAGAAAACAAACAGACCACAAACAAGTAATTTGCTGACCTGACGCTATTTCCTGGAAGTAACAGTGCTCTGGCCCCTTGGAAGGCTGGCTCAGCAACCATGACACCAGCAAGCGGGGTTCCAGCCAGGAAGGGCCTTAGGGCTCCCTGTTTCTGAAAGTCTGTTTTGAGAATGAGGTTTTAACGACACAAAGCCGGGTCAAGATAGTCTCAAGGACCAAACACAAGTGGATTCCTATTGAAACATATGTGCAAGCAGGCGCACGCACATGCACACACACACGACTTCGTTCCTGGGCAACACTTTGCTTGCTCTGGGTTTTTGACTGTATGCATTTTATCAGTGCATTCTTTTGCCAGTGACAACTCAGTCACTTAGTAGGAAGTGCTAGTAAAACGGCCTCCTTTCGAGTATATGTAAGCTTCCTTACTGTATTTGAAACATCAGGATGTTTTTTCTAGCATCAATTATTTTTATGATGTTTCCTTCTTTCTTTCTTCTCCTTCTTCGTCTTCTTTTTTTTTTTTTTTTATTCCTTTTTTAGAGTGGTGATAAAATTCTACTCATCCAAAGCCCTAAAACTGTCAGTTGTGCTTCCTTTAACTTCAGATGCTGGTTACAATGTAGAAGATGGAGAAATGGACAGAGCATAAAGTAAGCATTTTTTGTTTTGTTTTGTTTTATGTTTCATTTATTTCTGAGAGAGAGAGACAGCGTGAACAGGGGAGGGACAGAGAGAGAGGGAGACACAGAATCTGAAACAGGCTCCTGGCTCTGAGCTGTCAGCACAGAGCCCGAAGCGGGGCTCAAACCCACGAACCTTGAGATCATGACCTGATCAATCATGATCAGACGGACGCTTCACCGACTGAGCCACGCAGAAGCCCCAAAGTAAGCATTTTGGATTAAGATTATTGCGCAAGTCTGGTCTAAAATAAGAAAGGCCCAAAGCAAATACATACTTTGTAATATAAAATATATGTCTCCCTGATTCTACATATCATATAAGCTCCATATATCTCATCATAAGTCGTATTTCTCATGAAATGCATGATTTCCAAACTGAATAGTGGATAAAACGTATGATTTTTTTAAAAGCAGTTGATCTTGATACAGTGATGTCCAATTTAAAGGTGACTATGAAGTCAACACATTCTCACGAGTTGTTTAAAAGACCCGGGGAAGCAGACCAGTATTCCTCTATTTCCCATTTTAATGGGAAATGAGAAATCCTCACCTTCACAAATACTAACATGAGTTCAAGAATCAGAGCTCTGCTATCAGACTTTTGAAAAGGAATGGGTCCAACAGATACAAATAGATATTTTAGAGTTAGGCATTTTATAAGATATTTAAATTGCTTGGTGGTCTTGAGTCTTTTTTGTCTTTTAGTGGTTGGAACAGAGTTTCTGTCTGAGAATTTTTGAACTGAGGCTGAAGAAATAAATAAATAAAAGTGTCCTCAGGAAATGTTACAAGCTACCTATTTTGTCATTTCTGTATTCAGGATGAATGAGGAGGAAAAATAAACGAGAAAGAGGAAGTAAAGGGAAATTTTGGATTAAATCCAATATTAGTAAAGTGATTTTAACGCAAATTGTCTTGGTTTAAACTGATTTATTTTTAAATTTTTTTATAGTATTCAAGAAATGTAATGTAACATTTTATTTATATCACCTTTGATTTAAGGTTGATGTTTCTCTCTCTCTTTTTTTAAGTTTATTTATTTATTTTGAGAGAGAGAGAAAATGGGAGCTGGGAGGGGCAGAGAGAGGGGGGGGAGAGAGAGAATCCCAAGCAGGCTCTATGCTGTGCTGTCAGCATGGCATTTGATGTGGGACTCAATCACAGGAACCATGAAATCATGACCTGAACTGAAATCAAGAGTCAGACACTTACCTGACTGAGCCACCCAGGTGCCCCTTTTCTCCTGTTTGTTTTTTTTTAGGGGAAAATATAAAAAGTATCTCAAATGTATACAAACTTCCATTGTTTTCTCTCCTTTTCCCCAAATATTAGAGTTAAAGAATGGGAATGTAATGTTTGCTGTGGCCTTTATCACTATGCAGAGTACTTGGACAAAGAGATCCAAATTAAGTGGAACATATGAGATTTAGGATTTTTAACTTTCACTCATTCTTACAATGCAATATAGAATTTCTCGTTGATAAAAGTATTAGGAAGCTTAGCAAGTATGAAATGGGCTCAGAGAAAGAGAAATTATTATGGTGTTGTATTGGTTTTCTGTTGCTGCCACAACAAATTACAATTAACATAATGAGTTGAACAATACAAATTAAGTATCACAAGTACAATATGATAGAGTTTTGGGGTAATGGGGGGTTCGTGGGGTCTGGAGCCAACAGCCAAGAAAGAATTCTTGAAGATGTCTTTGGTGCAAAAAAGTGCCTTTATTATAGCAGGGGACAGAGCCTTGGGCAGGAAGAGCTGCACTGCAAGCATGGGGGGTGACCATTTTATGGAGTTGGGGAAGATTAAGTCAGGGTCAGGAAGGAGTTTCCAAAGAGACTTTCACATACTAAAGACTTACTTGGGGCCTGGCTATTGTCAAGCTAATGGTGTTTTTTCCCCTCTAACAAAGCATTAACATTAAGACAGTAAGGAGTTCCTAGACTTTAGGCCATTGATGGGATTGTCTATTTCTGGTTAAATTGGTAGAGATTCATCAGTTTAACCTTATTTATTTATTTATTTTTTTTGTCCTTTCCTGTTTTGGAGTAGCCTAGAGTGTCCAGGGAATATCATACACGTCACACCTGGGGCCAGGAAGGGGGTGAGTGCGCGCGCACGCGTGTACATACACACACACACACACACACACACACACACACACACACACACAAGGTTAGCCTGTACTTTGCCCTCAGCTTGCCTCAGGCTCCCTCATCAAGATGTAGTTTTCATGGTACTAAAGTCAAGGTGTTGGTGGGCTGTATTGTCTTTGAAGGCTCTAGGAAGGTCTATTTTCTTCATCTGTGTGTGTGTGTGAGTGTGTGTGTGTGTGTGTGTGTGTGTGTGTGTTTATTTATGAGAGAGAGAGACAGCTCATACAGGCAGCAGGAGGGTCAAAGAGAGAGAGAGAGAGAGAGAGAGAGACAGGGGATCTGAAAGCAGGCTCTGCACTGACAGCAGAGAATCCGAGGCAACGTGGAGCTCGAACTCAGCGAACTGCAAGATCATGACCTAAATCCAAGTTGGTAGCCTAACTGACTGACCCACCCAGGCATCCCTTCATCTGTGTCTTTACTCAGGTTTTTTGCAGAATTCAGGTTCTTAATAAATGTTGTAGGGTGCAGGTTCCCATTTGCCTATTCGGTTTTAGGCAAGAACCGTTTCCCACTTGCAGAGGGCACCCCTAGTCGCCAGCCTCTGCCCACCTTCTTCTGGCTTCACCAGCAACAGATCTTGTCACTTTCGCCTGTCACTTTCCTCCTTCATCTCCTGTATCATCTCTCTCTGACCCAGCCAAGAAACATTGCCTGCTTGTAAGAGAATATGCCACCATAATGTATTCCTCTTCAGTATAAGGATTATTTTTTGATGATTACTTTGAGGAACAGGACACAGGGGAAGTAGTGAAAACAGTCAAAGTTTCCTTTTGTAAGGGAAATGTCTATTTATAAAGGAAACCTTCATTTGTTAATGGTGTCCCCTCTCTGTACCAGGAAGACAAGGATAATTACCTCACAAGAAACTTTTATCAAAGAAGTTACTGATTTAAATCTGTGTAATCAACTTCACTTGCCCTTAGGGTACTTTTCCTGACCATTTGCCCTTTGCAGACATCCTCCAAACTCTTCTCTCTGTCTTTAGTTGAAGGTTGTACTTGAACCCGAATTTTAAGCCACCTTTGCGTGTTATTCACTTTCCCTGGGTATCTCCCATGTATACATGAGGTATATGTGTTAATAAACTTCTAGTTTTTCTCTTAATCTGTCTTCTCCTTTCCAGGCTCCCAGCTGAGAACTTAGAAGTGTAGTGGGAAATTATTTTTTTCTTCCCTACAGTGGAATTATATTGGGTTCACCCAATAATTCAGGATAATCTTCCCATCGCAAAGATTTAATTATATTAGCAATGTCCTGTTTTCCATGTAGGATAATATATTCAGAGATCTTAGTAACAAAGTATGGATATCTTTGGGGGCCATTTTTCTCCTTAATACAGGCTATTAAATGATGCTGTGTTTCTAAGAAAAGATGTAAACAAGTTTAGTGAGCACATAGGATTACTGGGGAAAATACTTGTGGTTTGAAGCTATCATTATAACGGAACGTCACTAATGTATTAATGTGCCACAAGCACAAACATTAATTTTTCAAGCAATGAGCTACATAATCTCTGTAAAGTTTATTTGTCAAGAATGATGGTTGCCAAACAAAATTTAGGAAACAAGTCATTCGTACAATATGCAGTTTAAAATGTGATAAGGGGATTTTTTTCACTGTATTTCTTTTATTATATTACTTTTTAACTTTTGCTGTATTCACTAAATAGCTACTGATGAGGAAGCATGAGGCAGGCTGAGGGGCAAAGCACAAGCTAGCACCACGAACACCGCCACCCACCCACCCACCCCCATCCCCCCGCCCAGCCCCAGATGGGATCTGTGTAATATTTCTTGGTCACTCCAGGCTAGCCCAAAACAGGAAAGGACCAAAAAACAAATGGTTAACCTGATCAGACTCTCTATCAGCTTACCTGAAAAAGGCAATCCCATCATAACCTAAAGTCCAGAAACTCCTTACTGTCTTAATGTTAGCGATTTGCTAGAGGGAAAAACAAGCTTAGCCTGACAATAGCTAGGCCTCCAGTAAGTCTTTAGCCTGTGAAAATCTATTTGGAAACTCCCTCTTGACTTCATCTCTCTTGACTCCATAAAATGATCACCCCCCACCCCCCACAACTGGCAGCATAGCTCTTTCTGTTCACAAGCCTTGTGCCTGTGCTTTAATAAAATCACCTTTTTGCACCAAAGACAACTTCAAGAATTCTTTCTTGGCTGTGGGCTCCAGACTCCAAAAACTCCCCATCACTCCAAAACTTGACCACTTATAAATTCACTTATTACCTCTCATGTCATCTGTTTATTGTTGGAGATTGTTTTTCTCTGTAGACCCAGAGTTTAGAGTAGCTGATGACATTTTGGGGTGATTCTGCAGGAAGAGCTGCACTGGGCTCCTGATGGGTAACTCATTATATACCCTCAGGTTGGGATGGGGTCAGTGAAGGGGTAAGTCTCTAAGGAATTTTGGAAGCAAGGTTTCCAGGATCTTTAGGGGCTGGCTGTTGCTAGGGAAATGCCATTTATTACCATTTAATAAAAATTCAGTCATGAGACCCTTCAGATGTATATTGAGGGGCCATAAGCTTGGTGCATGACCGCGGCACATATCCTGGGGCAATTGAGATAAAGGAAGTAGACTTACAGAATTCTGAAATTGGGAAAATGTTAAACCACGGTTGTCTTTTGCTCCCAGCGAAGTGTCATCCTTGAGGCAGCTGAGCTCCTAGAGGGAGGTCACTCTGCTGGTTTCAATGACGTGTCAATGGGCTGCAGGCCATAAGGGAATTTAATTTTTCATTTGCCCCAGTTTCCCATATCAGAATGGCAAGCACTTAAACCCTATCCTTTGTTCTTGGATAGCTAGGAGTGTCCAAGTAGTATCACACAGATCCCACCCAGGGTGGGGGTGGGGGATGCCAGCCTGTATTTTGCCTTCAGCTTGCCCCAAGCTCCCTCATCATGAGTGATAACAGACTCTCAGTTCTAATGGAATTGTTTATTTCTGTAAGTCAGATTTGCATGTACTTACAATGAAATATGTAATTTGATAAAATTCATAAAATGTTTTTAAACACCTTTTTTTTCTCTTCTAGCTCCATAGCAGAATAGATATAAAAGAAATATTGCTACCAAAAAGGTGGATGGATTTGTGAGACCTAAATCTAACTGACTCCATTTTAGAAAAAACCTCCATCTTGAGGATGAACTAGGCCCGAATCCAGTCCCAGGAAAAACCCCAGGAAGTACTTAGGCAGCCTGCCTTCAGTTACTTCCCTAGCAACAGCAACAGCCAATCAGTTTAAAAGAGGCACCTATGTCCCAAGACATTCCTGTTGGCAGTTTGCAGTCAGGCCAGATGGGCCGAGCCAATCGGGTACTGACAAGACAGCTTGTACTAAAAATCAACCTATCAGGGACTGCCATGCTGGAAAGCCCCCGAATCCCACTGTAACTACAGTAAAAAGCAATGCGACCCTGAGTTCAGGGCTCTATACCATCACCGCTGTGTCGGGGTGCGTTCGAGTCCCTGCTCAGCTTGAATAAAGACTCTCATGTGCTTGCATCAGAATCCGCTCCTCGGTGGCCTTTGGGATTCTCTCGATCTTGGCGTAACAGATTGCGTTTAGTCTGACCCACCATTACTTGACGCTCTTCTATGGGGAAACATGGAATATTAGGGAGCTGCCATTTTCCTTTTTCTTTTTCTCTTACCCACACTATGCAGTAAGTAAATGAGCCTTACTTGTTACTTCCGGTTTGACTCATTATCCTGACCATCTGAACACGCAGGAACTTGATATATTTTTAGTTTTGGTAATTAGCATATCACTAACAGATTAAAAATAGATTAAACATATTTCAATAAAAAAGTCCCTCAAATGAATGTTCAAATTTGCAAATTTACATGAATTTTTCATTGTTGGGATTTCTTTTTCCTGCCTACTGTGGTGATTCCACAGTGAAATATATACATAGTGTAATATCATGAAGGCATTATTAGTAAAACTAGAGTAAGCATTTTAGCAATGTGGCAACATTGGCAATTAAACTTTTGAGTACTTCAAGATTGTATCATTCCTGTGAAAGTTCTCCAGTCTATGTGGTTGCTTCAAAAATATCAAAAGTAAGTTAAATCATTTTTTTCTATACTGTTTATATTGATATTACTTATACAAAAATGAATACATATTGGCAGAAATGATAGGAAATTGAATAAAAACAAAATTATGTAAATGATTATCACGTAGAAAGTTATAATTAGGAGGCTAAATAAAACATTTAAGGAGATCCATATATAGAGGAATAGTTTGAAATATGCTAATTTGAAAAATGCTTCTATTGGTTAATTTCTGCATGGGTTGGTAAGATATGGATAAGATATGACATGATGAAAAGAAAGCATGTTTTAATCATCCAGATATGCAGATGGACTAGATTAAGGAGATTCCATAAAGACTCAAGAGTGAATTTAAATTATTTCACCAAATTTGCTCACCTCAATATCTTTAGCTTTGGGAATGATAACTATAATGGTCAAGCCAATACTTTTTCACAGCCTGTAGAAAGGATCAAGTAAGGCAGTTAACGTAACTCTTTTACTATAGTACTTTGCACTATTTTAGCTCTTAATAAAATGCAAGGGCTTATTATGGTCATCATTAAAAAATAAAATGTAAGTTCAATCACTAGTTTTGTGATCAAAGCAACAATTTCTCACCCACAAGGTGACATCACAAATCTCTTTCTCAGGAATGTGAATTTGAGGATTTTAGAGAAAATGATGAGTAGGTAGTAATTCAAATTAAGTCATAGCTCTTAATGTTAAGTGTAAAAGAAAGTATCATACTTATGCTTTGAAAATACTTGTTTCTTTGACACTGTTATGGAAATCTTGAAACATTACTTACATAAATATTAAGTGTGTTAATAAAGCTTGCTTATATAATAATAAATATATCTTATTTATTAATGACTACCAATCAATCTTTGATGATATTTCTAATGAACAAACCATGTAGCTAATATTACTGCTTTTTAATGTATTTTAGCCACAGAAAGATCTCCTTGAAATTGTCTTATATAGAAGTCTCTAATATTAATATATGTATGTATTCATTTCTTAAAAAAATTTTCTTGCCACTTATCATGGGCCAATGTCTGCTAGATACTATATAAAAAGTGGTGCTGCTTTACCGCTGGAAAACCAGGTAATCGGGCTTATCCATCTTTGTTCTCT
Organism: Hyaena hyaena; assembly: GCF_003009895.1. Taxonomy (NCBI): domain Eukaryota; kingdom Metazoa; phylum Chordata; class Mammalia; order Carnivora; family Hyaenidae; genus Hyaena; species Hyaena hyaena. The sequence goes on along the minus strand of NW_024080754.1, from coordinate 2,382,961 downwards.
TCTACTTTCATTATTAATGTGGGTTTCTCTGGGGACATAGTTTGAAAAGCAGTGACAAAGAGTTTAATTTTTCAATGGTTTCAAAAAATGAATAATTACTTTGTGGAGACTACATGTTTACCCTACGCCATTCCCTGTATCTTCCACATATTAATTCATGTGATTCTCTCAATATCTTTCTGTTACCTTTTTAGAGACAAAGAAACTAAAGCACCAACGCCCTAAATAATTTCCTCAATATCATGCAAGTAATAAGTAGTAGAAACAGGATTCAAACCTAAGGAGTCTGAGTTATTTTTCCATTCTTAAAAAGGGAGAAAAAAAATCTTAGTGTTGAAAAGGGCTTTAAAATAATTGGTTCTATTATTTATCTAATTTTGGATAACTTTATTAAAATCATCTTTCAAGGGTTATTCTGAATCTTTTGAACACTTCTGGTGATGATAAATTTACTACCATCTAAGGCAGTCCATATTATGTTTATTAACTTTAGTGTGTCTGATTTCTGAATTTCTGTTAATAACTTCAGTCCATTTGTCTTTTCAAAAATTTTTTTATTTTATTTTTATTTATTATTTTATTATTTTACTTATGTTTGAGAGAGAATGAGAGAGAGACAGAGTGCAAGCAGGGGAGGGACAGAGAGAGAGGGAGACACAGAATCCGGAGCAGGCTCCAAGGTCTGAGCTGTCAGCACAAAAGCCACACGAGGGGATCAAGCTCGCAAACTGTTGAGATCATGACCTGAGCTGAAGTCTGATCAGCTTAACCGACTGAGCCAACAGGCACCCCTCCATTTGTCTTGACAAGCAGGATCCCTTGAGGTTACAGAGGACACATATAAGACACATATTTGTCTTTTTTTACATGACACCTTTTCATGTTTGGAATTATTTCATTTTACCCAAAAGAGTTTTACTTAATGTAAAATCCTCAGTTCTTCGATCTAAACTTTATCAACTGGCATCAGGTTTCGTTTAATCACCTTGATCTGTTTCTTCTGAACATGATTCAGAAGGCCTACACCTCCTTTGAGATACTGCACCTAGAATTAATGTTTCTAAAATCATTAGAGGACAGATGAGTAGACCATAAATTTCTATTAGATTTTACTGTTTTTTTTCCCCCAAAAAGTCAGCCCTCGTTCATATGACATTAAAGTTGCAGCAAAGTATAACTTCTTAGAATTTTCCATCTATCCTACTACTCATTTAATATATTATCTCTCTCTGGTACCTTTGAAATTGATTTTGGAGATCCAGATGTCTCACTATAGTTTTCTTTTGTTGGGATCACTGTATTACTTTAGTCTGCAACATTGTTGTATCCCAGCTTGGTCATCCAACTGATATGCGTCCACTAATGACTTGGGGTCATCCTTACACTTCATAAACATGGACATGACATCTATGTTGGAATAGCCTTCTATACAATTTGTGAACTCATGCATCGAACAGATACTTTTCATATGATAATTACGAGCTGAGCACAGACCAATCACATGTGATATGCCTTAACAAGATGGCCCTTGAGCCTTCCAACAGTGGGTTTTAGCTTAACTTCCATGCCCTACAAGACCTCCTCTTTCAGATCATTAATAGTTAATATTTTGATATGATCATTAAACTAGGCAGTAATCTACCCAATGGTACTATAATTCAATCTGAACTCTATTCTGAAGCTCAAAATATGAGACACTAATATACCAAAGTTCAAAAACAAGATATAGTCCATATTTCTTGTGAACTAAAGACCCTATTAAAAGAAAGCAAGTTAATCTTAGATGGCTTATCCTTATTCTGAAGCTGCCCTTTATAAACTGAGCCACTTCTGCTTCTTAAGCCACATTTGCTTTTGTTCCTTTGCCAGGCAATAGTTTATCATCCAACCAAAGCAACTACAGTGACTCATCACCTTTTGCCCTGAAACATAACTCAAATGTGTTTTTATTTGTTTCTAATATTGTTTGTTTGTTTTTATAAGCCTTTTGTTGATTTCAGCCTTTTAACTTTCTTAACACAGCTTCAAGTACTTCCTTGAATATTCAGTTGATTTTTGAAGAACATGAAGCCTCCTTCTGCAAGCAGAACGATTTCTTTGGGACACCTCCTAACTTTATGTGAAACAAAAACGATGTGGAGAAATATCAGTCTGTGTATAGTGTAACAGGAAATTTTAATTCAGCATATTCAATGTTAGGATATAACCTAGTCAGGGCGTTCAATTTCAAGGTAAAAAAGTCACTCATCAGGGAGCGAGAGCTGGAAAAGAAAATACAAACAAAGAAGAAAAATCAGGTAAGTCCTATACTTTCTCTGCAGCATAGTGGTTCCTACTGACAATGGAGTAATGTTTAAAAAGTTTAAAAGAGAACGGAGTGTGACCCAGTAATTTTATAGCCAGCCAAGATATCTTTCAAATGTAAATAGATCATGGAGACATTTGAAAACATGACAGAATGAAAAATGTATGGAGTATAAGTTTTGACTGAATACAGAATTCAAGTACAGAAAGCCTTATAAATCATCACTGATGAAAATCTCAATTCCTCTTAAAATGTATCTAAATATCCTTAAAGAATATAATAATATAAAAAGACATGAGTAGTGTAAATACTATAAAGTAGCTTATAAATGTTCAAATGTAGATAAAGGAGGGATTGAAATATGTGACATATTAGCATTTTCCTCATTTACAGCAGGCATTAATATATTTCTTAAATGAAGATCTATGGTTAAAACTATACATATCGTAATCTTATAAGTAAATTATTTTTTGACCTTTTATATAAAAATAAAAATATATACAATAGCACTGTGGTAGGAAGACATTTATTTAAGCTCCAATAATATATTTATGTTTAATTTTCAAAATTTTATGCTTAAAAATTAAGTAAATTAAATTTAGTAATTTTATTATAAATGCTGTAATTGTATGGTCCCATTTTTTAAAGAATATGGGTTTCTGTTGGTCTGGTTTTCCATTTTTCTATATATCTGTATATATATAGAGAGAAATGTCTAAAATGAGGTTCACTCAAATATTTGGAGTGGTGTGGGGTTTTTTTTGTCATTACACTTTTTTTGAATCTTTAAAGAATCAATGTGCAGTCTGTATACAAAATAATAGGTTGATAGTTATTTAAAGAAAAAGTGGAAGAAATATCACTAGTTGTTAGTGCTTTGTGCTCAGTTCTTTGTTCAGCAATATGGACATGTTGAGCTTCTTACTTTGCCTTCTGATCCCAATCTACTCTTTGTCTTTTCATGTTCTTTCTGCACTGAGAGGCTGAGCCCTGGACTGGGTTACATGGTTTCCTTACTATCTGGTTTAGGATTGCTGAGTTCAGCCAATGGGAAGCCCTGGGAGGGGAATCACAGGGCAAGGGAGAAAGTTGGCATATTCTTTCCCCTCCCTATCATGTCCCTCTCATGGTTGGCATCATTTTCTGTTAGTGTTTGCCACCCTGCATCATGGCAGCTCCCATTAGGGAATCCCCTGTGGGAGGACTCCATCTTCCCATCGCTCCAGGAGTGCTATTCCCTTCTTTCGCTCTGCCAGGTAAAGAGTAGTAATAGTTTCCTCCTGTTCGTAATCTGTGGGTGCCTCACATACAGTGTCCATGTCCTTACTCTGGTGAAATTTCTAGAACTTTCCCACCTGGATTCTGTATATGATAGGACAGATAGAATAAGTAATAAATGCCATTTTGTTTTGTATTTTCTGATATTTTAAGTTAAGAACAAATTGCATTTTTTTCCCACAATTTTATTGTGGCAGCCTGTAGGTTTTTATTTTAACATTAGAGCTGTACGAATATGACTGAACTCTAGGGCACAAAAGTGAAAACTACTACAGTAAATAACAAAAAAAAATTTTATGCACATAAACTTAGCATTTGACAGAACCTATTTAAGTAATTTATTGTGTAAAAAGATAGAAATGATTGATTGATTTAATGGCTTAATTTAAAAGTACTACTGCTATTTACTGTCTTTTATCATATTATAGGTGAGATAAAGCAGAATAGTGTTCTAAGCATGGGTCAGTTAAGCATTCTCTGGTCAGTTAAGCATTCTCTGGTGTACTCTGTATATTTGCTGATTGCCTAAATCTACACAGAAATTTACATGGATGTTTCTCTAAAAGATTTTCACCTCTAACACCGGGGCATTTCATGGATGCTAGAGTCAGTTTATGTATACTGAAAATTTTCAGACAGATTGGCAGGAGAGAACACTGAAGGGAACATATTAGTTCCCTCCTCCAGCCCTTCCCCCACTGCCATCAAGCGTATTCTCCCCCTCTTAACGTCTTTGAATTCAGCTGAGATTTTAGGTAACTGCTGGGAAATATTAAAACTCATTATTTGGTTGACCAGAATATTTGCCCTCTCTTATTTTCCAATAATGCTCTCTGAATGGTTTCCTTAATACTTTTAAAAGCTGTGTGGCACTTCAGCAGAGCACAACGTAGGACAGGAATTATAGTTATCGTTTCAGATGAGGTGTGTTGAAAGAGCTCAGGATGACGCAGTTGGCAGCTTTCAGGACTTGCCTTCTTATTATTACCATCTGTGTCAATTTGGAGGCTCCATTACTGACAGGGCAAGAAAAATGAAGCTGTCGTTGTGTTTTGGGGAGGTTTTTTTTTTTTTTTTTCCATTATGATTGACCCTAGTATACATAGTAAGTAGGTGAATGAAACTGAAAAATTGTTCCAAGCTTTTACTGCATACCACTTGTAACTATCTGCATATACAATTAGTATTCTGAAACTTTCCTTCCCCATACAACTTTCTTATGTATATTTCTTTAGTGATGATAAAAATATATCACTTTTTTTGTGGAACCTGGTGAAATTTGCAATATAATCTTTATAGCAAATATATTATTACTGGCAAAAAAAGAAACAGTGGTTCATTTTTATAACAAAGCACATTGGCAGTAGAAATGAGCAAAGAACAAGTATTGTGCAGCCTATATGAAGTGCTTGGAATGCTAAACTCTTTGGAAGGGACCTGACTCATTTCAGGGAATTTATGTAGGTCAGAATCAACCACAAAATGAAGAAAGCAAAGAAAATGCTGAGAGTCAACTTTTAGGTTTCTCATGGTGGATTTATAAGCAAATGACATCATTTAAAGACTTTCTTATAAGGGTTCACTGAAAAACATCAAATGCATACATAAGCCATAAGGATAAAAAGTTAACCTGAGCAGTTTATTCTTCTTAACAATACACACTGAATAATTTTCACATGGCAAGCACTGAAAGACTATTTTAGCAGACTATAGGAAGTACCACTTCATTGTGAGAAAGGCATGAGATTTAATACCCCAAACACACTACTCTCTTGAAGTTTGTTTATACATTCCTACACTTAGTTTAATTAGACAATCAAAGGGTACTTTTCTCATTTCAGAATATGGGCCCAGTCATCAATCAACCTTTTCATTGCTAATAAAAAGACCCAAATAAAGCATGTTAAAACTTTAACTATATAAACACGGTTCACCTTCATAAGAGATAGTGTCACAATTCAAACATGTAAACGTGAACATTTTAATTGGTCTTATTCCTGACTTTGTGTATCACTTGACAAATTTAACCATTTCACAAAGAGCCCCATTCTTGGTAATTCGACATCAAAACCAAATTTGACATCTACCAAAGCAGTAGATCCCACTATCACTTCTGTCTGAAATTTTTATGTTTTGTGGCTCTCAAACTAAGTAAGAGGTCAAATAGAAATGCCTGAAAGTTCACTTACAAAAATCATCATATAAAAATATAATTTTCCATTTTTACACTAGTATATGGATTCTATAAGCACAGAAATAAATCCTTGAGTTAAAGCTGAGGTTAGCCCATGAGAGGTATGAATCGTATTTAAAATTGAGGTTCTTTTTGACAAACACTGATCTGTCAGATGGAAATAAATAGTCCACTGGAAGACAACAGGAAAGGGGAAAAGAATAAGCAGTTCCCTAAGAAAAAATGAGAAAGAGTCTGGAGATAGACATACAAGAAGTTGTACATGTAGGAAGGAAGCAGTAGTTTCAAGGTATATGTAGTGAGAGTCTGAACCTCAGTTCTCTTTCAGTGATAGGCCCATAGAAACCCTTATCATCCCTGTGATTTACAACCTATAGCTGGAGGGTACATCAGGCATTATGAGCTATATGAGCAGAGAGAAGGTTCCCCAAGGAATGTCTGAGATTCAAGATTCCTCACAGCACCAAGGGTTAAGCTGGAAAAGAGAGTCACCAGAAGGGTGGAAGGATGTAAACAACATGAAGTGATAGGAAGCGGATGAGGAAACAAAAAACTCTTGGCACAAATAATTCTGTTCAAGCCCTTGTACTGAGACTTGATCAAATGCCAGCTTGGCTTTTCCGGTCCAAGATCATGTTCAAAGGATGACTCCAGTCCTCTTAAAATGAACTGCTTAAGGAAGCTCAACATTTCACCCAAATTTACTGTTTTTCAGCCAATATTTTGACTATAATCCTGACCTCCCTTTTCTTAGAGCATTTACTTTCGAAAACTTACAATTATAGATTCTTTCTCTGCTCCTTTGAGATGCAAATCATTTACTACCTAACACTGTGTCCGCAAAGACCTGGGGGCCATCTTTCAGAAATGCAAACATCTAGAGCAATAGCTCCCCTCTCTCTCAGCTTCTGCAGGAGGGTAAGAGCCTGACTTGGCTGGGCATCTTGCTCCAATTTGCAAAACTACTCCTGTCATAAGTATATGAGAGGTTTGCTTCTCTCTTTTAGATAAATGTCAGTTCACAACACAGATGGCTTAATCACATTGACCAATCCCTCCTTCCAATATCCATCTGTACTTCTCTTTTAGCACACCTTACCCCCACTTAAAAAAGCCTTTTGGTTTGAGTGGAATTGAGTCCAGTATAAACTGAAGTCTCTCCCTCTTACTGTAGTAGTATGAATAAAATGTCTTACTGTGTTCAGGACAATTATTTTTTCTTTCTTATGGAAGACAGGTTATGACTGAGATCTGACAGCATCATTGTAAGGGAACCCCAATGACATTGGACAACAGTCAAGTGGTTTGTACAAGCAGCAGTTAGGACCCAAAGATAGCTGAGGCAAGCAGCATCAAAAGATAACACAGGAGACACTCTCTGGCCCTTTGGGCAATTTCTCAGAATTCAAGGCTAGGTAAATATTGAGGCCCCTAAAACAGCTTAATTTTTCTTACTGTAACCCATCAGTAGGTTGTAGGGTGATATATATATATTGCAGAGGCACAATAAAGCTTGGTAACTAAGTAATGGTTTTATGTTGGTCTCAGTTATTGATAGTGATACTGTCAGCTAGAAATGCCCATGGGCACTTACCTGTGCCTGAACTGTTTGTTACAAGCCTTCATAGACATTTCTCTGATCAGAGCCAATGTTGTAACTGGACCCATCCTGGGGTTCTTATTATTATTACAAGACATGTCTCAGCCACAAAGGTCAGGAGACTTTGAAATACAAGATTTATTACTCACAACTCCTGGAGGGACCACACAGAATGATCATAGGGAGGGAGAGACACACACATGTATGCAGAGGAAGAGAGAAGGAGAGAGCCAGAGACAGAGAGAAAGACAGAGAAAAGAGGAGGTAGGTTTGAAGTTCTGCCTTAATTCGTGTTTTGAGTGAGGGTTGCCTCAGATTTTGTGGGTTCACTCTTTATTGGTGAATTTAAAACGTAAGGTGAGAATTAAAGCACAAGAAGGGAAGAACAAGTGTTCAGTTAGTGAGTTATCTAAGTCAACCAGACCTCTCTCTACAAAACGGTGGTTGGGGGGACTTTATGGGTGGGATAGTCTGTTCATCATCTCCCTGTGTAATTAACAATGTGCTTATTGAGATGGCTGTCTTGGAAGTCGATGTTTCAGAAGTAAAAAGCATAATGTCAGGCACTTATAATAAAAGAAAGCTAATTATCAAGCATTTATTGCATTTACTACAACGACAATGCCGCAAATATGACGACTTCAACTGTATACTTCTGTAAGGCAAATATAATCATTGGTGCTACTTGGTTGGATTAGAGTAAGACTGGCTTCTATTGCATTAATTTTTTAAGACTTTAATTTTTTTCTTTTTCTTTTTTTTAAATATTTTTATTCCTAGGAGAGAGAGAGAGACAGCGTGCGCAGGGGAGGGTCAGAGAAAGAGGGAGATACAGACTCTGAAATTGGCTCCAGGCTCTGAGCTGGCAGTCAGCACAGAGCCTGACGCGGGGCTTGAACCCATGAACCGCGAGATCATGACCTAAGCGAAAGTTGGACGCTTAACCGACTAAGCCACCCAGGCGCCCCTTATTTTTTTTTCTAGAGCAGTTTTAACTTTACAACAAAATTGATAGAGAGCTAAAGAGATTTCCTATATATTCCCTGCTCCGTCACTCCACCTCCACACACATGCACAAACTCCTCCATCATCAACATCACACATCAGAATGGTACATATTTACCAAGGGTAAATCCCTGTCTTAATTACCCACAGTCCATAGTTTATCTTAAGATTTTATTCTTAGTGCTGTGCCTTCTATGGTTTGTGACAAATGTATAAGGGCATATATCCATCATTAAAGTATCAAACAGAGAATTTTCACTGCCCTAAAAATCCTCTGTGCTCTGTCTATTCATCTCCCCACCCACATACTCTTTGGGCCCTGGCAATCACCAATCTTTTTATTATCTCCATCAGTTTCTCTTTTCCAGAATGTCATATAGTTGGACTCATACAGTATGCAGCCTCTTCAGATTTTCTTTCACTTAGTAATATGCTTTTAAGGTTCCTGTTTGTCTTTTCTTGGCTTGATAGCTTATTTATTTTTAGTGCTGAGTAAATACCATTGTCTGGATGGACTGGGGTTTATCCATTCACCTACTGAAGGACATCTTGGTTGAGCCCAAATTTTGGCAGTTATGAATAAAACTGCTATAAACAATGCTGGCAGGTTTTTATGTGGACATAAGTTTTCAACTCCTTTGGGTAAATGCCAAGCAGTATGATTCCTGGATTGCATCTGGGAAGAGAATGTTTAATTCTGTAAGAAACCACCAAATGGTTTTCTTGTGGCTGTACCATTTTTGCATTCTCACCAGCACCATATGAGATTTCCTGCTCTTCCATATCTGCTTACCATTTCGTGCTGTGAATGTTCTAGGTTTTGGCCCTTCTAGTGGCATCTAACTGCTGCTTTAATTTGAATTTCCAGGATGAAATGTTGGGGAGCATCTTTTCATGTGCTAATTTGCTATCTAGATATCTGCTTTGGTGAGGCTTCTGTTAAGGTCTTTAGTCCATTTTAAAAATTAGATCACTTGTTTTCTTATTTTTGAATTTTAAGAGCTCTTTATATATTTTGGAAAACAGTCTTTCATCAAATGTGTGTTTTGCAAATATTTTCTCTCAGTCTTGGGATGAGTAGCTTGTCTTCTCATTCTTTTGTCATTGTCTTTGGCAAAACAGAAGTTTTTCATTTTAATGAGGTCCAGGTATCACTTATTTCTTTCATGAATCATGTCTCCGGTGTTGTATCTAAAATGACATCAGTCTAGGGGCACGTGGGTGGCTCAGTCTGTTAAGTGTCCAACTTCAGTTCAGGTCATGATCTCGCGGTTCATGAGTTTGAGCCCCACATTGGGCTCTTTGTTGACAGCTCAGAGCCTGAAGCCTGCTTCGGATTCTGTGTCTCTGTCTCTCTCTGCCCCTTCCCCATTCATCTCTCTCTCCCAAAAGTAAATAAACATTAAATTTTTTTAAAATAAAATGACATCATTCTACCCAATTACATGTAGGTTTTCCCCTATTTAATCTCCTATGAATTTTAAATTTTTTTTTTTTTTTGCATATAGGTCTATGGTCTATGTTGAGTTATTTTTTTGTGAAGGGTGTAAGATCGGTTTCTAGAATTATTCATTTATTTTTGCATATGGATGACCCATTGTTTCAGCACCACTTGTTGAAGAGATTATCTTTGCCTCATTGCATTTCCTTTGTTCCTTTGTCAAAGATCAGTTGACTATATTTGTGAGGATCAATTTCTGTGCTCTCTATTCTGTTCCACTGACCTACTTGTCTATTCTTTTGCCAATCCCACACTGTCTTGATTACTGTAGCTTTATAGTGAGACTTGAAGTCAGTTAACATCAGTTCTCCCATTTTTTTCTTCTATCATGTTAGTAACTTATTACTAACTCTAGCTTAATCAAAACCATTAGTTAAATACAAAATTACTTGCACAAACTCAATGAGTGTAGAGTTTATATATACATAAAATGATAATTCAGGTCATGCTACGTCATAAGTTATGGTGAATTACAAAGGAATTCATTCAAGATTTTCCTAATGACTACCAGCTGGAAAAAATAACCAATCCAGTCTTCCCAGTGTTCTCTGTCTCAAAAATGGAACTGTCATTGATTGATTCTGCACTGAAGGCAGCACTCTTGATACTCCTGTTTTAATATCATTTTTACATTAAATGCATCAAGGAATTCTACCAGTTTTACCTCTACCACCACTAACAAGCCAAGCCATTATGTCTGGTCTGGACTATTGCAAGAACCTCTTATCTAGTCCGTTTTCCATATTGCAACAAGAAATATACCCTTACAATGAAAAGTAGAGCATGTCATTGTTCACCCTAATGAGAGTTCTCCTGACTCTTTTTCCTCATCTATATTTGCATAGTATTTTCCATCTTCAAACAGATAGTTTTGATTGATTGATTGTCTCTGCTGATATATATCTGCAAATACCCAAAGCAAGGTCTATCTATAGTAGGCAGATGATAAATATTTTTAGAATGGCTGCTGAATGTTCTTAGAATGGAAGCCTGAAGTCTTTACATGGTAAACAATCTCTTGCATTGTCTCACCTGCTTTCTTCTCCAGTCCCAGATCACTTTCACTTTTTCTACTCTAAACTCACCAGATTTCTAGACTTATTACCACATATCTGGTAAAGAGAAGGAGCAAAGGGGTTTCTATGTTTTGGGGTAATCTGTGAAGGTATGAAAATAACCCACAAATGTTTATACCTTTCTGTGCAGTAGATAATAGGCAGTTAGACAAGGCAAGATTACATCCCAGTCTCGGCAGGAACATTTAACCATAGTAGTGTCATTATATCTTTCTTCTTTGGCAAACTCCAGATTTTTGCCTTAATAATTTTTAAATATGCTATAGCTTTCATATCAATCATCAGTTTCTTGATGAAATCTTCCCCAAGAGCAATACGTCTCTTCGCTTTCTTCGTTATTCGCTTTCTAGGACACTGTTCCTAGACATCAGGTTACAACTTATAGCTAGAAATGATATGCAATTAATTGTGTAAGAATTACCATCTCTATTAGAATAAAAGCTCCATAAAAACAATGACATGTCTTTTCAGTTTTACATTTCTTGGTACTAAAAAATGATCTATTCATATTTATTTATATCATTTGAAAGCATTTGAAAACAAGAAGAAGGAAAAAGGAAAAAGGAGAAAAGGAAACAAAGAGTAGCAAATGGCCTACTATTTGTAGTTCCTAAAGAAAATAAAGAATGCCTTCTCATTAACTGAAAGCAAGGAAATAATAATAGGAAAAGAATCACAGATATTAGTCCATTTTCTATTCAATTTCAATGATTTCTTTGGAGATGCTAACACAGCATAATGGAAATGGTGAAAATAATGAAAATTTTCTTTTCAGTGAAATCTCAGTATGATCTTCATATATGTAAAAGGTAAAAGCAGGTGAATTAGGAATGACAGGTTGGAATACTTCTCACTTAGTTTCTTTGTCATCTACAGTTTTAATACCATTGGTCTCAGGAATACGGAGAATCTACTTTACATACATGGGAGTAGCATGGTAGTAATTTGCTACTAACAAGTACTAATTGCATTTACGCATGTATGTACAGTGCAAGTCGATTCTGATATCAAATTGTGATGCACTGAACTTTGAGATAGATGAGAAATGGCCTCCTTCCAGGCTGCCAATTCTTCCAGAGTAATCTCAAAGTTATTCTCTCTTTGCTCTATGTGGTTCTGAGTCAAGACGCAAGGAATGCAGGAAATTATCAAGGTTTGCTGTGGGCATGAGGTACCCTTCCGATGACCTACACACCTGAACTCACACTGAAGGAGAACAGAGAGAATCTGCAGGTTTGAGTGTCTGCCAGAAGTAACAATCCAATTCTGTTAGTATAAAACATATTTTACTTTTTTTTTTTTTTTGGATCCACAATGGGCAGAGAGATGGTGAAATTTTCCTCTTGACTTCTTTACTTCTGTGAGTTGCTTAATGAATTCTTATTTTACACTTACTTAAGTATTCCTCTCTCTCCGCTAATACCATCTCTGTGAATTTTATTTCTAATTCATATCCTCTGAATCTTTCTGGATTTTTACTTCTTGGTTTCCTTTCCTTACTTTGTTTTTGGTTGAAATCTCCCTTTATTACTTTTTTTCTTAGGGCTCTGGATATAATCCATTTCTATCATTCTAGTAGATTCATTTTGACTTGCTTTCCTTGCACTCTCCTGGTTTAACTCTCTTGTCTTTTGGTGAACAGATAAAAAAGATTGGTCAGGTTCCCTTAGTATGGACTGAAAACTGCTTATTTCAGAAGTTTCCTTGCTTCCAAGAAACCTAAGCAATACCCTTTCATTACTGAAGACTCTGTGGAGAAAAAGATGTATTCACATAAAACAACAAGATAATACCCTTCTCTACACTGCAAACCCCAATGGTCAGAGCTAAGGAGTGAGAATTCCTAGCAAGACTTTTTGTTTGGCTGAATTTGATGAGAGGGAGATCTGTAATTGGGAAAAGCGTAGGTGCTTAATCACAGAATGTTGAAAGGGGTGGACTGACCCCCATATAACAGGGTGAGGGAGAGGTTTGAGAAGATGGTTGAAAAGGTCTGAGAGGAAGCATGGCTAGGACAGTTCTTGTAAGAAATGAATGCTTGGGAAAGACAAACATTTTAAGGGGATTTATAAGAAATGCTTTATTATAAAGTAACCTCTTCCACCTCTCTGTCAAATCTGTAGTATTATTAATATATCCATTAATGCCTTCATCGTTTGATGTGTGTAGGCATACATGTGTGTAAGTATGTGTCATGGGGCAGGTTTTATGGGGCGATTTTCTATGTGGGAACTGGGTGAGAGCAGAGCCATATTCAGTATCTCTTAGTTCTCTTTTCTATTAGCACCTCATCTCCATTCTATGATAAACATAACATCAGCACTCACTTATTCAACCGATATTCATTGAGTGTTTACTACGTATTTGACTTCCTTAGGGGCTGAGAATATATCACTGAATAGAACAAACAGCAAACATTGTCCTTGGGGAGTTTATACTCCAGCTGGAAAGAAAGGCTGTAGAAAATGGAAATAGTAAAATAATCAATAAGTAAATTATAAAAAGGCTTAGATGGTTGTAGTCAGTGTGGAAAAGGTAGGAGGACAGAGGAAGCAAGTTAAGGAGGTTTGAGGGAGAGAAGACGGGATGCTGTTTCAGATAATTCTCAGTATCGGTCTCACTGAGGTGACAGTTGAGAAAATTCCTGAAAGCTGTGAAGGAGTCGGTCTTGCGGATATCTTGGAGCAGAATTCTCCACATGGGGGAGCAGTCCTTGCAAAGGGCCTGAGGTAGGAGTGTGACTGGTGGGTTTCAAAGAAGCAAGAACAGTGTGGTCAGATTAAAGCAAGAGAGGGAAGAGTAATAAGGGGTGAAATCAGAGAAATAAAAGGGGTGGAGGGAAGACTCTTTCAAGCACTTTGGCTCTCACCTGAGAGAAATTGTGGGCTATTGCAGGTTTTTCAATAAAGTGACATTACCTGGCTTATGTTTTTAAAGGATCTCCATTAACTAACTCACTGTGAGGTGTTAAATCGACCCATTGTTCCCAAAGCATTTTGGTCAACTTTAAAACACATGAACAAAATATGCGCAATCTAATCAAAGCAAATATAATGATGTGCTCCTGGTTATATGTGCTTGTTTAGGAGATCAACACACACTAGGCATCAGAAAGACTTGAGTTCCAGTCCCGACATAGCTCCAAAATAGTTCTTGAATCGGTCAAATTCTTTCACCTTTTAAAAAGGCTTCTTAAAAAGCTTGGGGCTTTAAATTTCAAAATGAGGATACAGGACCTCCTTGTTTCCCAGAGATTTCTCATTTTAGAGTGTAAGCTCCATGAAGTGTTTGATTATGTCATGTTTTTTACTGCCTTTCCCCACAGACCCCATTGCTTACCACTTCGCAAGCACTCAGTAATCTTTGTCAAATGAATTCTATTTAATTGTTTAATTGATATTTGTAAGTAAATGATATGTGTTGATGACCGTATTTTCCTTAGCTACACTTTTGTAGTTGTTATAATTATTGTCCATTGCGAAGTAGAATTTGTTTAGTAACTGAAGTTCATGTAAAATAAGTATTAGTACTTTTAAGTGAATTATGTGAATATGTTTTTGCTAATGTATGGTGTTTTAAAGCACACACATTTTAGGAACCGTGTTAGCAGACTTATTTGAAAGCAGCAGCTGTAGAAAATATGGGCAATTTTAATTTTCTTAATTTTATCTTGCTTATTGTCCCAAGCATATGTAGCCATGAGGAAAAGTTGACCTGGGATACAAATAGAAACGGTGAGTAAAGAAAAGTTTTGAGTGTACTTTTGAAATTTTTTTTTAATGTTTTATTATTTTTGGGAGAGAGAAAGAGAGAAAGACAGAGCATGAATGGGGAGGGGCAGAGAAAGAGGAGACACAGAACCTGAAGCAGTCTCCAGTCCCTGAGCTGTCAGGAACCTCGAGATCAGTACAGAGCCCAATGTGGGCTCGAACTCACAAACCATGAAATCATGACCTGAGCTGAAGTCAGACACTTAACTAACTGAGCCACCCAGGCGCCCCCTGAGTGTATTTTTGAAACTACAAATACTTTCGTGTATCCAAGTTTAACAACGTGTTCACTAAATGTAATTTTAGAGAACAAACTTCAGCCAGTATACAAATTGGAAAGCTTGCTTTTTTATTATTTCAACTAATTAAGCTTAAAACATGTTTTGAATGTTTAACATAGATATGTGAAGCTCTCATTAAAGTTTGCATCTGATTCATGTACTCTTTGTTTTCACCTGTATATGATCTAGACAGCAAAATGTTTACAGGAAAAAACAAAACAAAACACCTAACATTTTAATTCCTAGCAAAGCATGAAACGATAGTGGCGCTACGCCTCTTGTAAATAGTAAATAAATATAAGACTGTGTTAGTTGTAAGATGTCATCTATCATGAACTTTATTATTATTTAAATGACTTGAAGGCATTATATAATATGAGAGGGAAGTGTTGTTTCTATTTTACAGTTAAAGGCCCTTCCACATCTATTATTGTTTTTGATCCATAAGCATAGCAACTGAGAGCCTACTAAATAAAACCTGCTTTACTTGCTTTGATAGAATGTACTAGAATGCCTTGATAAGCCTGAAGGAAGATCTAATCTCAGAAAGAAGCAACTATTCAGATACATGGCTCACAAGTCAAAGCTTAGGCTTTCTTTCCATTATTTTACAATTCCTAACTTACCAATGAGAAAATGGAGAATCAAGTGATTTGAGACGATTTACCCTAAGACTTGAAGCGTTAAGGTTGGACTCACTAAATGAACCAACATTTCTTCATTTGCATTCCAGGGCTTTGTCTACCCCTAAAAGACACAATTTGGGTGTGGGAATGACATAGGGATATTTAATACATAACCTTAAAATTTAAATAGACATACAATATAATAAAATGTCTGTGAATGATCTAGAAACACATCATATTTTGACAGTTTAAATACTAGTAATAAGAGTAAGAGTAAATATTTGAGTGGTCTGGACTTGAGGAAAGTATTAACTGCTAATTTTCATAAAATGAATAAGTGTAAAAATGGCAAAATGCATATATAGTGAAAACATGAACACATCATTAATTATAGTTCAATGGGCTAAATCAGGGGCCTTAGCAACTTTTCTCTAAACAGTCAGATAGTACATAGTTTAGGCATTTTTCCTCCTTTTTGCAAGCCAAGAAGCACATTGAGGATATTATAGAAGTATTTATAATATCACTTAAAAGTGATCACTGAAAAATGTAAGCTAGTCTCAGCCTGTGGGCCATTCAAAAACAAGAAAAGAGCCAGATTTTAGCCCATTGTGTATAGTTTTCTGACTCCTGGAAATTGTGTTAAAGGGGATGATCATGGGAAACCTGGCAATACTTCCGTTTCTCTTGCTGAGATTTTGATCTTTGCATTTGATTTAAAAATTTTTTTAAATATTTTATTTATTTTTGAGAGAGAGAGAGAGAGAATGTGAGCAAGGGAGGGTAAGAGAGAGAGGGAGACACAGAACCCGAAACCAGCTCCAGGATCTGAGCTAGCTGTCAGCACAGAGCCTGACGGGGCTTGAACCCACGAACCCCAAGATCATGACCTGAGCCAGAGTCGGACGCTTAACCGACTGAACCACCCAGGCGCCTCAGATCTTTGCTTTTGAAACAAGAAAGTCAGATGTACCATATGATTTTGTTCTTGAACTGATAGCTCTGCTCTGTGCTTTAATGTACTGGCCTTGGCTTACTTTGATTTCCTCTGGGAAATGGGGGAATGTTCTCTGGAACTGACTGTCTCTGGCACATGGTAAGTTTGTGGGAAAGATTGGCTGTTTTTATTACTTTTAGCCATTATATTAGTTAATATCTCTGTATGGAAATCACTGTGAGGGACTCTTTTTTAGCCATAAACATTAGGAAGAGCTTTGTTTCTGTAGGGTAAACGATGGGCCCCAGCCGAGCTGGCTTCAGGGACCAGCACAGGCCCCACATTAGCAGGGTTTTGCTCTTGGTTTTAGTGTTTTACTGTTGCTGTCCTGAAATTCTAAATGACTTTTGAACAAAGAGATCCCCATTTTTGTTTTGCACTGGGCCCTGTGAATCATGAAACAGATCTGAATGGGCCTTCATAGACAATATACCTTCTATAGATGAATATTTTCCATTTTCATGTTGGTTACCATGGAACTCAGAGCAAAATTTGCATCCTAACATTAATAACAATTGGGAATTTACGAGCCATAACCTAAAAAAAAACTTCCCTCCTTGATACCATTTTGTTTTCTGTGTATATTTTCCCTAACCATTTTTGTTTATTTCACTTTCATTGTATGTATTTAGGAATGGCAGTGCGAATTCCATGCTGGAGAAAGGTAGACTATAAATATACTCATATTCATAAATTAAAAATAAATTCAACATTAATAATAGATAATGAAATTATTGCAGCAGTCCTTCAAGTGAGCCTACAGCCTACTTAAATAGTTGGTCTAAGTAGGTGGTACTTGAGAATCTATTTTTTGTGTTGATTGGTCAGAAGGACGGGGCAACATCCTTTATGACTGGTGCCTCAAACTGGATGAGAAAATACTTATGCTGAAGGTTGTGTAATGGTACTTACTCTTTCATTCCCACCTCCTTCTATATTCCTTAGTGTATCTAAAAAGCTAGACAGCCTAAAGCTGTCTACCTACATTGTCTATCAGATCTGCATCTGATACCTATGTTGTTTGATGCAGATTAAGATTGCTAAAAGGTCTACTGACATCACATTTGGACACTGAAGTGAAGGGGAGACCATTTCCCACTATGACTGGTGTTTGGAGAGATATGCAAATTTCCACAATTGACTCTACGTTATACTGTCCAGTAAAAGTTATTATGGCAGTGGTAGCAGCTACAGCTACCTTCTCTCAGGATCAGTTAAAGTGACCTGCTTTCAATGAATTGGTAAGCACCTAAATATTTTTACTGAATTCTTTCTTGCCTAAAACGCACAACCAGTTTCTGTTTTCTTCAGTGAATCAAGGATATAAGAAGAAAGTTAAAGCGCTGTGTCATTTCCAACCTCTGTAACACATTGTGGCATGATAGGACTCCATGGAGAACTATATATCCTACCAAAGTGAAACATACCACAAGGAATACATAGCTCCCTCACTGCAACACAAATGACCTAACAGTTTAGGCACTATGGCAAATGCTGGTCAGGTGTTTACTAATGCCATTCTTCATACTGAACATGTAGAAACACTATATTTCTCACACTCATTTGCAACCAGAGTGAGGCCACATGATTGTGCTCTGGCCAATAGAAGAGTGGAAGTCATGTGCATGGTAGCATGTTGGTAAAAAAAAATAATAATACTAAAATAACAACAACAAAAAACTAGCTCCACAGAAAAATTTAAAAAGGGAAAAAAAAGGTCTTGTTGGTAATATTTGTCAACGTTTCTGGTGTAAATACATCATGGCTGAGATTGAGCTATCAATGTGATATCAGTAAACCTGGAGCTGGAAAGAGATACACGAAATTTACTCTTGCAAACCAGTCTGAACTGGCTGCAACACACCACTAGATTTTATGTGTCTCCATAAGTAGTCAGTAAACCTTATGCATGACCAACCATGCTCTCTTTCCTTTCTGTGGATTTCATTGAGGACACATTTTGAAGTTAGACATCATCTTGAGATGAAGGAGAGTGGGAATCCCAAGTCCTGTATCAGTCTCTGATGTGAATGAGAAATAGATGACATTGTATTAAACAACTGGAATCTTGAGGACGCTTGTTATTGCAGCCTAACTTGGCCTTACTCTGTCCTGGCTAACACTGTTGCTGTGAGGCACTGATACAAACTGATGGTGACACCCAATGGACAGTGATCTTTAGGAAAGTCTGTAGCATCTGGAAGGAAATGGAACAAAAACAAATTCCCATTGGAGTCCCTACTATCTTATGGGACAGGAGCAAAGGCCTGCAGACCATAAATATTTGGGGGGAAACTTGCAATGGCTGGTGGCATAGCAGAAGCCTACAGTCAAAATGAACTTGTTTATGAGCACATGTTAAGCAGTGTCCGGAGAGTTCCCAGAATACTAGGTGTTGGGCTCCAAAGAACTTTACTGTCCTGTGTTATGTAGGTTAGGTCATGAATCAGCACTTCCTCTCTATGCATGTGATAGTATTTATACCTCCAGGATGGTAAGAATGGGAAATTTCTTATATTTTGTTGTTCTCATTATATTGAAAGTTCCTATTAATGAAGTCAATATATCAATCTATAGGTGTTTAAATTATTTCCACTGATGTGTTATGGAGAAACTCTTGTTCTCTTTTGTTTATCCTTTTAGGTGGGAAAAAACTCCACAAACATGGGGTCTCACTACCTCTTCACTCACTGTGTCTGAGCAGAGGTGGAATAACTTACCTGCTGGGTGAGTTTAGGAGAAATTAAACTCCCAGCTATTCTTCCTCCTTTCTATGAGTTGGGCTCCAGAGGAGGCTGCAATCTCCTTTTCTTCTCCGTGCCATACAGCTCAAAAGGCCTTCTGGGTACTAATGCTTGCTCAAAGCCAAAGTTCACTTTAGAAAGCACTCCTAGAGATCTTCAATATTCTTATATTGAATATTCAATATTCAACGTTCTTCAAGATAAGCTTAATCAGTAACAAAGGTAACACCAGGGCCCCTCTGATGTTCCTTAACTATTTAATCTCTCAAATGGGTCTAATTTTAAGCAGGGCAATGAGGTGCCATTAAATAGGTCTTACTCCAAAAACAAAACATCAAGCTGAGAATCTGGTTTATAGCTTTTTAATGTAATATATTTACAATAAGACAAAAGTGTTTTCTCTTTAGGTTGCATTTTAATAACATATAAACTAGCAAATAATAATAATATTACAGAGAGTGAAAAAACTGCATTCAAATATCAAGAGATATAACTGAGTTTCTAAGGAAGAATTTTTCTGTCAAAGACAACAGAAGTCTCTGATACACGGATTTTGTTGGGAATGTATATTTATCAGGGGCTGATGCAACCCCATGAAAGTGTCATCTTGCTAAAATGCTTAGCAGGAGACAAGAGAGCTTAGAGAGAGGTAATAAAGAGCTCCATTGTATTGGATTTGACATTATGGGCAGGAAATGCACTGGGAGATAATTTCTTTGTTGTGGGTCAGTATAACCAATTAAGGGATAAGAGCTGAAGTAGATCTTTTCATTTAGAAATATGCTGGAAAAATGAATGAAAGCACCGAGAATTGAGGTGGGGTAGGGGGAAGAATACGTCACACTGGTGTTTATCTTGGAGTGAGGTTGGATGTTGCTGAGTCAGCACATAGCAATTGTCCAACTAATGAAAGCTGCTACAGGAATAGAATTTGATTTCCCTTCCTCATTATTCTGGGTTAAAAGAAAACCATTAAAAAGATTAATGTATCAGGGACCCTTGAGGATAATTACTTTCATATCTATTCCATAGCTACTAAGTCTTTATTTAGCAGCTTGATGAAAAGTTAAATGGCATTTTCAGAATGGACACCTGATGAATGCAGAAAAAATTAATAGATATCAAAAACAAATCTGCAGAAGACTTCTGGTTTCCGTTCTGAAATGTAAAGAGCTGTCTAATACATCACTCCCATCTCACAACAACAAGAAAAGCTGGAAAAACTGAAATTTAACAGTTTACCTTGGGCCCATCAGAGAACTGACTTCACAAAGCAAACCACAGCCCCCAAATCCAGAGAGATACAACCAAAAGGTGCTTATCTGAAAACAAACAAACAAAAACAAGACAAACAAACAAAAAAGCTGATGGAATTGTAAACTTATAGGAGCATTTAAGTCAATTTTGGCAAAATGCTGGAGGCTGAACAGTACTAGTTAGTGAGAAACTCTCAGAGGACCTCACTCTTTGGGGAGGCCCTTCTCCAGGTTTGATGGATTTACCTCCAAAGACTCTATCAAATTCCTACCCTTCGGAAGATTTGAGAAAAGTTCCGTGGCTCTGGCAAACACAAGGGAAGAGTAATCATCGTGACATAGACTCAGTATCTTCAGAAACAACAACAGTAAGTATGCTCCAGAGATAAGTGCTCTGCTAGAACCTCATCAACACTAGGGAGAGTCTTCAACTAAGGAAATAAAAATTGTTAACAGGATTCAGAACTTTGAAGAAATGTATTGGGAACAGCCAACCAGGGAATAAAATCGGAGAACAGTAGAAAGGAAAACACTGACAGAAATTTGTGAAGATCACTGTCCTGAGACACAGGTCGACTAAAGACTGAGGTTTAGTTAGACAATTATTCTCCCTCCCCAGCACCATACCACCACACTAACGGGCTTCAGTGTAATAGAAGTGAGTACTGGAGAAAGATCCGGAAGACACAGACTCTTTTGAGGAGGAGAACTCAGGGAAGCTCCAAGACAATTTGGAATTAAAAACAAGAACACCAGAGGCATTTGATGCATCTGGCATCAACAGCTACCGTTTACCATTGTCCAACATGAAATCAGATTAATACAAAACTTAAAGTTAAAACCCTATTTATCTCAGTTTTTACTACTCAGTACAACATGTCTTGATTTCAGCAACAAGTTATAAAGTAGGTAAAAGATAGGAGATATAAAGCCATGAGTCTGAAGAAACAAAACAATCTTTCTTAAGAAGCAGGCAGAGATAAGGTACAGATCTTGGAGGCATTAACCAATCAACTTAAAAGAAAACTTTGATCGATATGTTAAGGATTCTAGTGGAAAAAGTTGACAGCATGCAAGGAAATAGGAAGATTGTAAGGAGACAGATGGAAACTATAAAAAAGAATCAAAAGAAATGTAAATTAAAAGCACTGTAGACAAATGAGGAATGGCTTCAGTGGTCTCAACAGTAGAATCAACAGGCCTGAAGAAAAAAAGTCAGGGAGTCTGAAGATAGTTCAATAGGAACTTCCCGAGTGGAAATGCAAAGAGAACAAAACAAAACAACAACAAAGAAAGCAAAATAAGAATACAAAAAATTGAACAGAATGCAAAAGAACTGTGGAACAATATCAAAAAATATATCAAATGCATACCTGGAATGCCAGAAGGAGAAAAAAGAAAGAACATTAGCTGAAGACATATGTGAAGTAATAGAGATTAAGAACTTTAAAAATTAATGACGGATACCAATAGCAGATCAAATTAACTAAGAATACCAAGCAGGATAAACACTAAACAAAACAAAACAACAAAACCCCAAGTGCTCACATGGTTCTAGGCACATCGGAGTCAAATTGCAGCAAATCAAAATACAAGAGAAAATCTTCAAAGATGGCAGAGGGGGATAAATAGCCTTACGTAGAGGGAAACAAGGCTAAGCTCATAGCGTGCTTCTCACCAGAAAACTTGGAAGGAAGAAAATTTGTGTTTTCTAGTAATTTTAGTGAGTATTTATTTAGTCCCTTGCTGTATTCCCTCAAGAGTCATATGAGAGTAATTTTTAAGATGCTTACTCTATGTATTTAGAAATTTAAAGCTTTAAAAATACACTTTTGTCTTCATGATATAACTACCTCTTCACAGACTTCCCACCCCTGGACACATGTTTATATCAAGGGAATCTTAGATAAACTTGGGCAGGTGTTTCTCTTTACACACAGATCAGAATCAAATACTTTTCTTTCTTTCTTTCTTTCTTTCTTTCTTTCTTTCTTTCTTTCTTTCTTTCTTTCTAGGAGATAGAGAGAGAGACAGTGTGAGCAGGGGAGGGTCAGAGAGAGAGGGAGTCACAGACTGAAACAGGCTCCAGGCTCTGAGCTGGCAGTCAGCACAGAGCCTGACGCGGGACTCGAACCCACTAACCGCGAGATCATGACCTAAGCAAAAGTCGGATGCTTAACCGACTAAGCCACCCAGGCGCCCCTGGAATCAAATACTTTTCGAGAAACCCTTGCCACTGCCTTCTCTTGAGCCAGTAGCTACACCGTAGCTTTATATCTTAGAAACAATGGTGGGTGCAAATGGGGACAGGAACTTGCAATAATTATCTTCCTGTCTTCTTTATAACAGTATTAGATGGATGACCAGTAAAATGGTGTAATAATGTGACAAAAAGTTTAGTTCCAGATCAAGTCTCAGTCTTTACATATCTTTTAGGCTCCCTATTCTGAGCGGTCTTCCCAAGAAACAAAACTCTCTGGCATAGCTCTTTTTTCCCTTAGCTTGGTCTATGTTTCTAGGTAGTGTGTTCTGTCCATGAGGAATACCTCTTAAAATTATATTTTAAAGAAAAGCAATAAACATTAATTTGGGACAATTTTGTAAAAAATATGAAAGTTAAAACTAAAATCACCCAATACTTTTGTATTGGATATTAATGTTCTTTTCCATTGGCTTTTTAGACGCTTGGGGCATTTGTGTATGGTGTATGGATTTGGATTTGTGCTTTTCCTCCCCCCCTTACTTATTGATATACCATAATTTTAAAAGCTTTCTGGAATGTCGAATACTTTTTAGTACATATATTTAATGGCTATAAAATATTACAATATTTAAATGTAACTTAATATATTACTTTTCAAATCACTGGCTATTTAACTACTTTCCAATAATTTGTCATGTTAAATAGTATCAATAGTTGTACATAATGTGTCTATATGGTGGTTAAGGCAGAGCAGCATTTATTCGAATGAGACTGGTGATTTCTACTTCCCTGATTCACTTGGAAAAGTTACAGCGGGATCTTTAAGTAGGTTTAGAGACAGCTTAATATGTCCGACAGACCTTGAGAAATTTTTGGCTTGCACAAAGCTGTTTGCTTTGGCAGAACCTTGTTTTGTATCTCATTAAAAACACTTCCCTTCATGTCAATAAACTCCTTACCATAGATATAGAAAGATGTTCTATAACATCAATTATCAATCCCAATAGGCCCACTTGTGATATATTTTTTATGACTTACACTACCACAGATGAAAATATTGGCTGAAAACTTGACAGTTTTACAGTTTTTTGTTGTTTTTCATTTAACGTGTAACTTTAAAGTTAGCGTTTGAGTGTAAAAACAAAACAACTCTTTTTCACATAGTCCACAAAGTGATACAACTATTTATTTGTTTGTTTGTTTATTTATTTAATTTAATTTAAATCCGAGTAGTTAACATATGGTATAATAATGGTTTCAGGAGTAAAAGTTAGTGATTCATCACTTACGTATAATACCCAGTGCTCATCCCAACAAATGCCCTCCTTAGTGCTCCTTGCCCATTTAGCCCATCCACCCACCCAACCCCTCTCCAGCAATCCTGTTTGTTTTCTGTATTTAAGTTTCTTATGGTTTGCCTCCCTCTCTATTTGTATCGTATTTTCCTTCCATTCCCCTATGCTTATCTGTTTTGTTTCTTTTTTTTTTTAATTTTAATTTTATTATTTTTTTATTTTTTTTAAGGTTTTATTTATTTCTAGGAGAGAGAGAGAGAGACAGCATGAGCAGGGGAGGGTCAAGGGAGAGGGAGTCACATACTGAAACAGGCTCCAGGCTCTGAGCTGGCAGTCAGCACAGAGTCCAACGCGGGGCTCGAACCCACGAACCGTGAGATCATGACCTAAGCGAAAGTCGGACGCTTAACCAACTAAGCCACCCAGGCGTCCCATATCTGTTTTGTTTCTTAAATTCCACATCTGAACTTAATAGATGTTCAAATTTCTTTTCAAAAAAGTCAGCCAAACCTAGGAATATTCATACATTCGTCAAATATAACTGATGATGTATATTAACGTAAATGCCACTGTTTAATAAAGCAAAGTTCACCTTGCTAACTAATCTTTCATAAATATTTTATATTGTTGATCCAAAGACATTTCATTTAAATTACAGTTAACACATTGGGATTAACTCAGCCAGTCCACTGTAAAACCAGAAACTGTTGCTATGAAATGTTAACCCGAGTTTAAAGCTATCAGAAGACCAAGAGTGCTAGAGAGTATATACAAGTGAATTAAATGTAACAAGCATGTGTTTGTTCCTGGAGACATCTGTACTTTGCGTTCTACTCAGTATTGTGTGGGAGGAAAACATACTTTCCACTTATTAATGGAAAAAGAGACTTGACACAATCATTTTGTGACTTTCAGCCTGGAAGTGTGTTGGTTTCATGTTTTCCATTTCCTCTGACCTTTTCCCTTCCATCAGAACTGTAGGGGGTGAACAGTATGCTTATTTTTATTTGTTTTGCTGTTTGCGGCTTTTGATTTTCAATGAGATCTACTTAAGGCATAACTTTTTTTGGTCAAAATTAAAGAATAAGAAGTTTTAATGAGAAGGGAAAGTATAATTATAAGGAATAAACATTTAACTAAGAGATTCAGGGATTTCAAAATGAAGAAGAAAAGAAACTGAGAGAACATAAATTGGTGAGGAAATCAAAATTCCCAGATGCTTCTTTGAGACTATTTAAATATTTTATTGGAAAGAGGTAAATAATATATTATCCGAAATAATAGTATTGGAAAACCTAACGTGCAAGTATGAGTAGAGATCAAATTATTATAAAAATCTCAAAATAAACCACAAAATACAGAATTTCAGTTTTTTTCAATGACATTTTATTGCAGTAAGAAGCAGGATGTTTTATTGACCTTTATTTGGGAGGTAGATTTAGAGAAGACTATTAAGGAAATCTTATCATACTTTTTCCATTAATATTAATGGTAATACAATTTTTTAACGTTTTATTTTTGTTTTTGAGAGAGAGAGAGATCATGTGCGTGAGTAGGGGTGGGCAGAAAGAGGTGGTCAAAGGATACCAAAGAGGTTCCATACTAACAGCAGCAAGCCTGATGTAGGGCTCCAGCTCATAAACTGTGAGATCACGATCTAAGCCAAAGTTGGACGCTCAACCTACTGACCCATGCAGGTGCCCGAGTAATGCAATTTCTTAAAAATTAAAAGCATTGCTGCCTTGTTTGGACACATAAACATCCATCAAAGCTGGTTTTGTTAAAAAATTTTGTCAGACTCATTCAATGAATATTGTAATTTTTATGTAATATGAAAAAAAAACTAAATAGCATTATACTATAAAATATAAACAAGTTTTGCTAATATACAATGTTTACTTCATAGAAAGTAGAAGGTAAGATACAAGTTTCAGAGAACTCTATGCTATGTGCAAATATTTACGTAAAGAATTCTTTTACATGTACAAGATTTCTATGTAAGAATCCATAAATGTACTCATATGCAAACTTACATACACAAAGCTGGTGACAGTGGTGGACTTCCAAGTTTAGCTGTGGTAGAAAGATAAAAGAGAATTTTGATTTTTTCTTTGTATCTTCCTATAATCGTTTAATGTTTTAAGGGCAAGCATTACCTTTTCATAAAATAGATGAAGTTTTAAAAGTCTTGCTACCAACACACTTACTGTGCTTAATTTACTATCAAAATTGTGGATAAGTTTGTAAGAACTTACCTTCTATTGTATCATACCTAACTACATCCTATCAATATTTTTATAAAATAAAAAATATAAAATAACTGTTATAAATCAAATTTTCTAGTATGAATAAGAAGATGTAATCAAAACATATCAAAGACAAATATATTTGCAAAGCACAGAATCCCCATGAAAGTGATGACTTAGTTATAGTTACAAATGGATTATGGATATTTAAAATGCTAACTCATATCTCTTTGGCTATTTTTTTGATGACTGATGAATAAAGTTGTGTTTTCTATAGGAATCTGAGTTTACTTATGATTTTCCTAGATCCACTGATGAGTCAATAAGTAAATATTTTATGTAGCTATGAAATCCTAAACATTATACTAGGTTCAGGGCATAAAATGATGAACAAGATGTTCACCCTTAGGAGATTACATTCCTAGAGCAGAGTGGTAAATTAGGAAACACACCCATAAAGATATTTTGGTAGTGTGGTAAATGTGCTGATAGCTCATGAAGCACAAGGAAAGTATCTGTAACCTGGATCCGAGATGAAGGAAGGAAGGCTATTCAGGTGCAGAATGATCCTGATCCTACGGCTTTTTCCCAGGCCTGCTTTTTGACTTATGCCCAGCCTTGCACAAGCCCAGGAAAAGCTTGCTCATCACCAGCGGATGTGTTTTGAGGCATCTTTACTCTTCACAGAAGGAACACTACCCTCAGACTCTACAAGAAGAGAAAGTTATAGTCCCCACTTTGTTAATGCTGAGTTGACATCTTTGGGATGATTGACTCTTGTGTCATAATTGGCTTTAGATAATACTCCAGTCTTAGTTTGGCCCTGTGATTCCTAAGATTCAACCTGATATCATCAGTTATCATCAGTGCATTTTCCAAAGCTTGGGCTATTTGGTTTTAGATTGTTCCACTTGAATCACTTTAAGATCCAATTTAGACTAAGCTATGACAAGTTTAAAGCACTTCCTTTTGGTTTTCTCTGTTAAGGATTCAATATTTTAGATGTAACTTTTCCCAGTTGTCTAACTTTTCCACATTCTCTTTGAATGTGTTTATGTATATGCATTTGAATTTGAATAAGGTTCAATTAATTTTATAGGAAATATGAGTGGAACAATAGACTCTTTCTTAAAATAATGGCTTTTATTGAATGCATTGCATAAACCAGATACTTTTCTAAGCACTTTTCATGTCACAAGGGCAGTTGATATGTCTTCACAGATGACAGAAATGGAGCACAGAGGAGCTGAGCATCTCATCTGGATTTGTACATCCAGACAGTGTTGTTCCTGGCATTTCGACTCAGGACACAGGACGGCAGAACCATGCCGCCCACCACTATACTGCACTACCTCTCATATTTGGGAAACTGACTCTCTTCTGAATGAATTGCCCTTCTAGTTTTTCCTGATATTAGTATAAAGAAATAAAACTTGGAGGAAAGTGCAATGTGAAAATTGTGTGTCTATACAATATGAAAACACTGTTAAAGAGATACAACAAAAAAACAAAGCATTTAGAAGTGCATGAGTAATTACCTAAAGTAATAGAGAAAAATTTTCTGCTTGTTCTGAAAGTGAAGGGAACAAAGGAGAGGAAAAGCACCAGCAAATGACATTTGCTGATAGTGAGTCTTGACTAGACCTGTGGGCGCTACCTCAAAATCCTCGAAATTCTGTTGAAGTACAAGCGCCTAGTAAGTCAGAATGTGACCTTATTTGGAAGTGGGGTCACTGTAGATATAATTAGTTAATTTAAAATAAGATCACTAAAGTAGGCTCAACTCTGATGTGACTGATATCTGATAGAAAGGGGAAAACTTGTTCACAGGCCACCTACAGGGAGAATGTCACGTAAACGGAAAGACAACAATCTATAAGATAAGGAGAGATACGTGGAAACAGATCCTTCTCACAGCCCACAAAAGGAATTAACCTTGCCAACACATCATTTTCAGATTTCTAGCTTCAAAAATTGGTAGACAATGAATTTCTCTCTTTTAAACCTCTCAGTTTGTGGTACTTTGCTGTGGCATCCCTAGCAAGCTAAAACATAATGCATAGAATTTCCACTCCATAGCAAATAAAAAAAAAAACAAAAACAATATGTAAGTACAAAATGAGGTACACTACTTTTAAGCTTCATTGAAATACTCCAAAATCCTAAAAGTGTCCTACATTTTTCCAGAATTTAAGTTGAATTATTTTAACATGATGATGGTATTCTTTACGATGTGCAAATTCATCAAATTTCAGTAGCGTGATGGTTAATTTTATGTGTGAATTTTACTGAGCCAGGGGATGCCCAGATTAAATATTATTTCTGGGTATGACTGTGAGGGAGTTTCTGGATGAAATGAGCTCTCGAACTGGGGGACTCAGTAAAGGGAAATTGCCCTTTCAAATGAGGGCATTGTCTAATCCATTGAGGGCTTAAATAGAACAGAAATAGAGCTAGGAGAAATTCTCCCCTTTATCTTCCTACTGACTGCCTGAGCTGAGACCTTGGTCTTCTCCTGACCTTGACTGGGATTTAAACCATTGGCTTCCTCTGGCCTTGAACTTGGACTAGAATTACACCACTGGCTTTCCTAGGTCTCTAGCTTGCAGACTGCAGATACTGGGGCTTCTTAGCCTTCATAATCACATGAACCAGTTCTGATAAATCTCTCTCTTCCCTCACCATTCCCCTCTCCCCCCAGAATCTTCCATCCAGATACATAGTGTTTCCATTTCTTTGGAGATCCTAGCTAATCCAAGGAGTCATTGCTGAAATTCATCTAACATTTGTATTTATATTGGTCAATCCCAAAAATTTTCTCTCATATAGCATAGCATATAGCATAATGTTTAAAACTTTGGGAAGGTTTCAATCAGATTATTTACCTCTTATTTTTGAATATTAAAGATTGCTTATATATTAGA
Organism: Hyaena hyaena; assembly: GCF_003009895.1. Taxonomy (NCBI): domain Eukaryota; kingdom Metazoa; phylum Chordata; class Mammalia; order Carnivora; family Hyaenidae; genus Hyaena; species Hyaena hyaena. The sequence continues at coordinate 2,353,660 of NW_024080754.1, read as the reverse complement.
TAAAAGACAGCAGATATGAAATGCAAATATCTTCTTCCATTTTGTGGATTGTCTTTTCACTTCCTTAATATCTTTTGATACACAAACTTTAATAGTTATGAAGTCTAATTCATCTATTGTTTTTCTTTTCTTGTTGTGTTTTTGGTATTACATCTAAAAAGCCATTGGCTTACATAGGCTACAGAGACTTATACCTGTATTTTCATCTGAAAGTTTTATAGTTTTTATTTTTCCTTTCTTTGGTAATCATATCAAAGACAACTGAAAATAAATATATGAGTTTATTCTTGGATTCTAAATTAAATTTCTTTAATGCTCATTTATTTTTGAGCTAGAGAGAGAAACAGAGTGTGAGAGGGGCAGGAACAGAGAAAGAGGGAGACACAGATCCAAAGCAGGCTCCAGGTTCTGAGCTGTCAGCACAAATCCTGATGCGGGGCTCAAACTCATGAACTGCTAGATCTTGACTTGAATCAAAGTCAGATGCTTAAACGGCTGAGCCATCCAGGTGCCCCTATTTCTGGATTCTAAATTACATTTCATTTATTTATATATCTATTCATATGCTAATTCTATAATGTCTTGATTAATGTGCCTTTGTAGAAAGTTTGAAATCAGGGAAGTGAAGATCTATCAAATGTGTTCTTTGTCAAGATAATTCTGGCTATTCAGGGTCCCTCACATTCCCCATGAATCTGAGTAACCCCTTGTCAATTTCTGAAGAGAAATTTGGATTTTTTTTTTAACTGTTTTATTTATTTCTAGGAGAGAGAGAGAGACAGCGTGAGCAGGGGAGGATCAGAGCAAGAGGGAGTCACAGACTGAAACAGGCTCCACGCTCTGAGCTGGCAGTCAGCACAGAGCTCGACGCGGGGCTCGAACCCACGAACCGTGAGATCATGACCTAAGCGAAAGTTGGACGCTCAACCGACTAAGCCACCCAGGTGCCCCAAGAAAAATTTGGATTTAGATAGGGAATGTATTGCAGCTGTAGATTAATTTAGGAGTTTTGCCATTTTAATAATAATCTAATACATAAATGTGAGATGTTTTACTGACCATGTTTAATTTCTTTCAGCAATTTCTTTTTGTTTAGTTTTTAGTGTACAAGTCATTTCTTCTTTTACTGAATTTACTCCTAAACCACATTTTCTTTGTAATGTTATTGTAAATAAAATTATTTTCAAGGTCTGTCCATGTTGTAGCATGTATCAGAACTTCATTCCATTTTGCTACTGAATAATATTTTGCTGTAGGAATATACCACATTTTGTTTATCCATTTTTCTGTTGGTGGACATTTGGGGTACTTCCAACTTTTGGCTACTGTGAATAATGAACGCTGTCACACAAATATGTGTTTGAGCCTCTGCTTGCAATTATTTAGGTTATATACCAGGAGAAGAACTGCTAGGCTACATGGGAAACCTACATTTAATTTTTTGAGGAACTGCTAAGGTATTTTCTACATCAGCTGCCCTATTTTACATTCCCATCAGCAGTATCTTAAAGTCCAAATTTCTTTTTTTGTTTTCTAAAGTTCTTAAAATTAATTAATTAGTTAATTAATTAATTTTTATTTAAAAGAGAGAGAACATGAGCGGGGGAGGGGCGGGGGGGAGAGAGAGAGAGAGAGAGAGAGAGAATCTCAAGCAGACTCCATGATCAGTGTGGAGCCTGATGTGGGGCTCAGTCCCACAACCCTGGGATCATGACCTGAGCTGAAATCAAGAATCAGATGTTCAACCTGCTTAGCCACCCAGGCACTGCTGTGAGTTCTAATTTCTACACATTCTCACTCACCCTTATCATTTTTCTCTTTATTCTAGTCATAGTTATTATGGAGGGTGTGCATTGGTATCTCATTGGGTTTTCATTTGTGTTTCCCTAATAACTAATGATGTTAAGGATCTTTTCATGTGCTTATTGTTATTTATATATATTCTATGGAGAAATGTCTATTCAATTCCTTTGCCAATTTTTTAAGTTGTGTTACTTTCTTTCTTTTTTGGCTGTGTTGTAGTAATCCTGATAACTTATTAGATATGTGATTTGCATATATTTCCTCATATTCTCTAAGTCATTTTTCCACTTTCTTGATAATGACCTTTGATACACAAATTTTTAATTTTGATAAAGTTCAATTTGTGTGTCTTTTCTTTTATTGCTCATGCTTTAGGCATCTTATCAAACAATGCAATGCCAAATTCAAGACCAAGAAAACTTTTTTCTTAGATGTTTATTTTTGAGAGAGCGAGATAGAGAGAGAGCATGGGGGGAGGTGTAGAGAGAGAGGAGGACAGAAGAAGATCTGAAGTAGGCTCAGCACTGACAACAGTGAGTGTGATGACGGCCTCCAGCTCAAGAACTGTGAGATCATGACCTGAGCCATCTAGGCACCCTGAGATCAAGAACACTTACATCTATGGTTTCTTTTAAAAGTTTTGTGATTTTGATTTTACATATAGGTCATTCATTCATTCTGAATTAGTTGTCTATATGGTGTGAGTCAAGGGTCCAACTGCATTCTCTTCATAGGGGAATCCAGGAGTCCCAGCACCCTTTGTGGAAGACACTACACTTTCCATATTGGATATACTTGGAAACTTTGTTGGAAATTAATTGTCCGGAGATATATGAATTTATTTTTTAGAATATCAGGCTTTTTAATATTTATTTATTTTTGAGAGAGAGAGAGAGAGACAGGGTGCACGTGCACGAGTGGGGGAGGAGCAGATAGACAGAGAGTGACAGAAGATCTGACGCTGCTCTGTGCTGAAAGCAGAAAGCCTGCCTCGGGGCTCAAACTTACCAGCCATGAGATTATGACCTAAGCCAAAGTGGGACGTTTAACCACCTGGACCCCCCAGGTGCCCCCGGACTATCAGTTTTATTTCATTGTTATTACTGGACTCTCAGTTTTATATCCTTTGGGTAGTACTAAAATGTTAACAATATTAAATCTTCCAATATTTCTATTTATTTAGGTCTTTAACATATTTGAGCAATATTTTATAGTCTATTGTATAATTCTTTCTCTTCCTTGGTTAAATTTATTCTTAGATCTGTTGTTCTTTTAGATAATTTTGTAAATGGGATTGCCTTACTAATAAGAGGTATTGGTCTTCAATTTACTTTCCTTATACTGTCTCTATCTAGCTTTGGTATCAGGATAATATTGACTTCATATAATGACTTAGAAAGTGTCCCCTCCTCTTCTTGTTTCTGGAAGAACTTGCAAAGGATTGGTGTTAATTAATTTTTAGATGTTTGATATAATTCATCAGGGATGCCATCTGTTGTTGGACTTTTCTTTATTGGGAACTTTTTGATTATTGATCATAGGTCGGTTGAGATTTTCTATTTCTTCTTGAGCAACATTAGATAATATGTGTGTTGCTAAGAATTAGTCCATTTCATCTAGATTATCTAAGTTTTTGTGCATAATTGTTCTAGTATTCGCTTATAATTCTTTCTGTCATTAGAGATATGTTTTCATTAATACAAAGAAAACCATGGGCTCTTGCTATTTCTAAACTGTCAAGAAAAATTTTTTTTAGCTTTGTATTTTTAATTATACCTTATCTCTCAATCTTAACCTCATCTCTTCTTGGGGCTTTGAGGGAAAAGTGTTATATAGAGTTTCAGATTGCAGAATCTGATTTTGGAAATTGTTGCCAAATTCTGACTGGTGTAAGAGAAGATTATTCTCATACATTCACTGTGAAACATTCACTGACTCATCTTTTACCTACAATTAGTATTCATAATCAATATGATAACTGATGTCCAAATCATGGCATCAATATGTTGATTGCTAAAGATGAAATATGGAAATTAAAGACATTTTTACCTTTCACCTGCCATTCAGGGAGCCATGAAAAATACAGATGATGGGGGAGAAATCTCTCTTGTAACCTCTTCATTTGAATATGCATTACAAGTCCTGCTAAACATCTTTTACACACATGCAGACATGCACACATTTCTAATGAGAGAGTAGTGTCTTAATACAATAAAATGTGCCCTTCATTAAAGGCCTTTTACACTTTTCTGTTTAGGAAATGTCAGTATAAAGGAGCATTTGCCCTGGAACATTGGATGAATAATTCTGTGATGAAGAGTGTTAGACATTCAGATGTATCAGTCTTTGCCCAGCTAGAGAAGTTGTTTGAATGCTTACTTACCTCTGCTCCCTGTAGAGATGGCTTGTTCCTGAAGTGTTCACATAAAGGTAAGCCATAAGTTTTTCTCTGGGTGAAAACATTGTCTGGATGATGACTCAGATTTCCTTCCAATCTTAAGTTTCTATCATTGAAAATAAGTCTGTGGTGTCCAGGGTTATGAGATCAAATTGTGTTTCTTTGTCACTGGAAATCCCCACTTCAAACCCTAAGAACAGACCATTCAAAAGCTTTCACTGGGGCAACACACTTAGTAGAAAAGCATGACTTCATTTTGGCATGATTCGTCTTCAAATCAGGTCAGTGATTTAGATGTGAATGAGTGGATTGTTCATGGGCACCAGATCAAATTAGACTTCCATTTATTTTTAGAAATTCATTAGACCAATTATGACAACCACAAAGGGCTGTCTTGTGACTGAGAAGTGCAAATTATAAGAACAGTAATATTCATTGTTAAGTGTGAGATGAAAATTTCTGTGTAGCTCACTCATTAAAACCTGCTTCCTTTTACGAAAATGCCCTTTATGTAATGTAGATGGCAGGTAAAAGGCACTGAACCAAAATATAATTACTGAGTATACAACATGCTGGTAAATTCAGATGGTTTGTAAAATGAATTTAGGTCAGAAATACAAAGGATACCAAAAATACCAAGTTTCTCTTTTGCCATTGTGCTCTCATTTATGGAAATGCACTAACTGGGTTTCAAATATGTGAAAACAAAACTAAAATTGTTATATGCTTTGGACTTTATGCCCACATCTAAGCAATTCATACAGAATACTTAGTACATTGTCTAGTCTGAAAGAAGGGCATAGGCTTTGTAGTCTGACTCACTTATATCTGATTCTACTGCTTTTGTTTGTTTGTTTGTTTTGACTTGGGTCATTCCTTTAAGATTCCTCAAACTTAACTTATGTATTGGTAAAATGGGGACACTAGTCTTTGTTTTTTTAAGAATAAGACAACAATTGGGCACGTGGGTGACTCAGTCAGTTAGGCGTCTGACTTCAGCTCAGGTTATGATCTCACAGCTCATGAGTTTGAGCCCCACATCCAGTTCTGTGTTGGCAGCTCAGAGCCTGGAGCCTGCGTCAGATACTGTGTCTCTCTCTCTCTGCCCTGCTCCCCTTCATGTTCTGTCTTTCCCTGTCTCAAAAATAAATAAATGCTAAAAAAATTAAAAGATAATGAGACAACAAGTAAGCGGGGGAAAAAAAAAGATATGTGTACATTGCCTGGAATATAATTGATTCTACATAAACATTAACTAATTTAATGTAACATCATATAACTGCACATATCTGTAGATGGAAAAATTGTAACATTCATTTTATACTTTGCTTTCAAATCTTTATAGGTATTACAAAGCAAAAGTACACTATTAACAAAACTGATCTTCATTTGCCAGTTAACCATTCCTTAATCACTTAAATCTCTCCCTCTACAAATAGCAAAGAATGTGTAAGGGTTTCCAAAAGCAAACAATATTGGCATTGAAAAAAGTCTTCCCTGGAGTTCATATTTAGTTGTACTGGAAATCATCCACTTAAGGAGAAAGCATTAATCATTTCACCAGACCAGAAAACAGCCTACTAACACATTCACAGCCCAGATGAAAGTGTTTGGTGTTTCAAGAATTTTTTTCAAGGTTTGAATTAGTAATTTAAATTTCTTTCTGCTCATTATATCTACATTATTGTGGCAACTAGAGAAAGCAACTTCTGAGTAGCATTAGTCTCCTGTAGCTATTGCATTGGATTATGGAGACATTGTGAACTTGGCTGTAATGAAAGTACTTAATAAAAACCATTAATAAAATACATATGTATTTTTCTATTTGGTGGTTCCAGTAAAACTGTGTGTAAACTCTGTTTTGCAGTACAACTACATTGCATATGTTTAATTTGAGGAGTTTTGGGTAATCTGATCACTACGTTGTAAAGCAAAGGTTTTGTTTTATCTCCAGGAAACAAAATGGGTGGCATTTATGAGAACTGTTCAGATTTGAAGCCAATGACTGTATAAGGTGAAGTTAGCAAATGCAGTTGTCTTGGTATCTCACAAATACAGTTCTTGGCCCCCATTCCATTACTTGTGAAACCTGTTTCAGATTAATATTAACATCTGCATAAAATTGATAATATTATGATACAGGCTTTAGAGCCAGATCTATATGATTGGAAATCAGGAATTCAAAGGATTCAGTTGCAATCAGCTTTCTTTTTCCGAAATTGAATACACTTATGATTTTGATGAGGATGATGATGGCTGATAATGATCATGACAGATTGTCAGGTTGCAGATATAATACAACAGCAGAGGCAACCTGTACTCCTTTACAGCTGTGGATGGCTGTTCGGCTTCCTTTGCCTTAATGTGTTGTGTATGAATGAGTCCATTATAACTGTCACTAGATTCTCCAAGGCCTTTACAGCTGACAGAGAAGCTGTGGCTTCCACTGATCATCCCCTGAGGTAGGCCTGTACAAATGGAAAAGTTGTTAAAAAACAAAACAAAACTGAATGCGTAGTCAAGACAGTAACCAGAAGGCACATTTGCGTGCAGTTTTCTCAATTAGATTAACTTGTCAAGAATATACCAAAATCAAGCCACACTCTAAAGAGTTTTGTGTTGTTTTAATAGGAACAGAATAACATCTTTAAACAAAGCAGACCTATTGCCTGTGTTGTATCTTAGGACCTTGCCTGATGGCCGGTACTGACACAAGATGGGAGAAAGACCATGGAAAGAACAGACCAAAATCACCCTACAACCTATAGAGTGGAAAGCACTATAAGGTAGACACAGTTCTCTTGAAAATCAAGGTAGGGCATGCCACAGTTTCACAGAAGTTTCCATTCCGCATAAGCATTCAGAAAACTGAGTCAGAAACTAGAGGACCCCGGAAAGGAGAAAGTATTTGCCAGAAACAAAAGGCCACGGATGGAAAGCGAGTCCCTTCACAAATGTCAATTGGCAATTAAGAAGAAAAAGTAGGGACTGGGATGCTCCACACTTTACTAAAACAGGACTGCAGACATAATGCATAAGATTGAGGTCAAGGGCAAATTTGCAGAATCGTACATTGCCTTTGATGTCTTTACTAATGAGAGGACCACACACTTTCTGTCATGTAGGCAGTGGGACAGGGAACTTTCTCTGTAAAGGGTCAGATAGCAAATATTTTAGGCTTTGTGGGACACAAGGTCTCTATCACAATAGACAATTTGTCAGTGAATGGTCTTGGCTGTGTTCCAATAACACGTCACTTACAAAAACATGAGGGGGAGCCAGATTTCGCCATTGGACTGTAGCTTGCAGACCGCCGATTTAGATGTTAGAATAGAAAAATGACATGTCATGTGACAATAGAGGTCGGGGCCAGTTAGCCTAATATGGTCAGCATAATTCTGTACTGGACATTTGGAACCAAAGCAAGTGAGTGCCAGGAGTAGTGAGTTACTACCCCCCATTTCCTCCCCGGCCTCTGCTTCTAGCTAAACCCCTTAGTTACTCCTTTCAGCTACATGAGTCTTCCTGTTACTGAAATATTCAGGAAAGCTATATATAACCTCAGAGTCTGATTTGCTGTTACCTCTGTCCAAAATACTCTTCTCCTAGATCAGGGGAAACGTCACAATACTCTGAGCTGAAAAAAAGCACTGTTAGAGTCACAATACTTGAGTGAGAATCAAGAGTATAACAGACACCGGTCTTCGCTGAATCAAATATCCTGATTTTGGAAAAACCCATGTAGGTAAACATAACAACATGGGGTTGGGTATAAAGTGTGTAAATTGTTTTGATATCAATGCCCTTCAGAGGACACCCACTGAGAATGGACCCAAAACAAATGAATGGATAGGATGACTTGTTCAGTACATGTCAGCCAGCATCTCCCCACAGCCAACACCATGAAGGTACAACGGGCTCGGGACGAAGGTAGCTATGGCGGCTGCTGGCAAGTCCTGAGCATAGGCTCCCTATCACAAAGCTGATACAGCTACTACTGCTGCAGATTCTCCCTCCCGCCAGTGCCGGGATCTTTTCTCTTGAGGACAGCCCACCATTTACTTGCAAGTTGATTACTTTAGACTTTTTTCACAAAGGTCAGCAAGACCCATGTAAGAGTTTACTTGTCTTATTCACAGTGTCTAAGATAGTACCTAATTAAGGGTTTAAAGATACACTGATGTGGGATTCTGTATTATAGAAATCAGGCAAATACATCTATTTTGTGGTGAATGGTATAACAATGGACTCAAGCCATTGGATACTAAATATCACAACACACAAAAAAGTATAATCTGAGGGGCACCTGGGTGACTCAGTCATTTAAATGTCCAACTCTCAATTTCAGTTCAGGTTATGATCTCACAGGTTCATGAATTCAAGTCCTGTGTCATCCTCCATGCTGATAGTGCAGAGTGGCCCAGGGCTTAGTTTCCAAGAGCTGGTCAGTGGACAGTCCTGAATACTGGTGTTTCTTGGAAATGTGAAAAGTTTGAGCAACCATTACCTACTGAATTAAACCTTTCTTATAGGTTGTTTGGAAACATGAAGTTAAATACAGGTGAATTAAAAAAAAAGATCTGGAAAATGTGAAGGTGTTTGCTTCTATGTGATAGAACTGGGGTATGCAAAAGGCAGTCCTGGCTTGGGTAATAAATCTTATGAGTGGAAAAGCCAAAAGGAATTACAGTTTTAGCCATACATGACTTACAGCTTTAGCCATGCATGTATATGGTTACGTATTTCTCTAAATTAAGCTATTAGGCTATTATCTCTTGTGTATTCTTGATTGAGATTGATGTCTCCTTTAAAATGTCTTTTTTTATAATAAACTAAGAAATGGTATTTTCCATGTTAAAACATTTCAGTATATTTAACAACCGGAAATTTTCTATTCTATGTTCTCTTCCCTGATTCCACTTCCATTTATACATAATATACTATTCTTTTACACTATCAAAGCCATACCTTCATACTTTGGCATGCATCTAAACTTTCCTGAATATATTTAACCAAAAAAAATCAATTTTTATTATTTAATCAATCTTAATTTAATGATTTTGAAACAAAACTACTTAAATATTAATATTATGAAAGAAAAGACATGAAAACTTTTTCAGACAATATGAGAGCTGTTGGAAAGAGTGTCAACAGGAAAATAAAATGTTCTATTCTAAGTCTTTCTTTTGGCCAACCACACCCTATAATCTGAGGCTATGCCATGTTAGCCATTGGTCAAGTTTCAAGCATTTGAACCCAGATAGAGTCTGGTAACATATAAAGATAAAAGTAATTGGGCGCCTGGGTGGCTCAGTCGATTGAGCATCTGACTTCAGCTCTGGTCATGATTTCACAGTTCGTGGGTTCGAGCCCCACGTCAGGCTCTGTGCTGACAGCCAGCTTAGAGCCTGGAGCCTGTTTCAGATTCTGTGTCTCCTTCTCTCTCTGCCCCTCCCCCACTCGTGCACTGTCTCACTCTGTCTCTGAAATATAAAATAAATGTAAAAAAAAAACTGAAAAAGAGCTAAAAGTAATGGAGATGTAGCTATGAAAATCCCACGTGGAGAGAAGAGTGTTTTCTACAGTGGTTTTTAGCAGCATATCCATTGCTTCTGCCAGCAAGTCCTTCTCTAGCATTAGGTGATCAAATTTATATTTGTCACAATGGATAGAAATGGTTCTCGTCTCTTAACAATGAAAGGATTCTGGTCTGTAGTGGAATAAAAGTCTAATTAGACTCCAATAAAGGATATTATAAATTTCTTCATATAAATTTTAAGAGAAAAATAAATAGAGAACGGCTCTTATGGCTTGATGTCTTATGTTAGATTGTTTTCATAATTACCGATGATCTTTTCACAGAATTTTACGTAATTTATTTCAACTCTATGACTGAAGAGACCATGAAACATACGAATTCTCATCATTTTAATACTGGTGTCTCTATGTGAAGAAATAAGTTTGAAATTTTTTAATAGCAGTGTTAAGTATTTTATTCATATGTTTTGTATTCCAGTAGATGTCAGAACAGATATAGAGAGCCAAATATTTCTAGGAGAAAAGAATTTCATCCTCATTCAGAGGACAAAGTTCTAATAAAAATGACACTCTCATTTAATTGTTGGAAATGCTAAAACTCATACATGTGAAGAGGAACAACCTGACTTTCCCACAGAACAGGATTCGCAATATGCTGCATAGTTTTGTGTTTTTATTAGTTATTGTATTTTTATTACTTTCTGAATTTATTTTCTCTTTCTCCCAGGTATTCACCTGGTATCCGAGTTAGGGAGTACAATAAGAATAAATACAAGCCTGAGGCCAAAATGAATTCAGGGAAACTACACAAATGCTGGCAGACCTTCATTTCCTATGAAAGCTAATCGCCTAAAATGATTAAGTAAACCACCTCCAAGCAGAGAAAAAAAATATTGATTGGAATGTCAAATGTAAAATGCCCTTACAGAAACAGCAAATGTAATCCTCGTTTACTGCAGAGTACCACATCTCAGTTCCAATAGGTTTTCTGCTCTGAAGAAAAAAGAAAGAAAGAAACAAAAAAGTAAGCATTTTATAAATGTTACAGAAGCCAAATCTCCAATAATGGGTGACTCAGCAATGTCAAGGTTCAGATTAATAAAGAGTAGTTATTTCCTTTTCTTTATGTATCTTTTAATAGCTAAATAATTTTTCTATTTTGATTTGGTGAAGCAGATGAAAGAAGCATTCCATGCAAGTTCAGCAAAATAGAGCTAAATCATACTTGCTAAACATGACCAAAAACAAACAAGCAAACAAATATATGCAAAGGCATTGTCGTCTGATAACTTGTGCAAAGGTTTAATACAAGGTCACATTCTGTTCTGCTTGTTTCATGACTCCCTGCTCTAAGAAAATGAGTATTTCTCTTTATTTCCAAAAAAGGTTTATGTTTATATCAGCACACTGGATCCTTTTATGCACATGGGTCTTACAACTTTACTGCATCAATTTTGATCGGAGAGACCAAAATATGACTCTTTGCAGCAAATTAAGACTAATTTCATTTAACGTTGAATGTAAAAGATGTTTTTGTTTTATGTTTTTGCTTTGGAGTGTTGGAAAGGTATATAAGTTTGAAAAAAAAAAAAGCAAGGTATGCAAAATGGTTCAAAAATCGTCTTAGCCAATCGCCCCAAAGTACCCATTCAGCTCAGTTCTCACTTTGGTCTCCAATGGATTTCTTCACTGCATTCATTCTGCGAAATAGGACTGGTGCTGTTGAAACATGAAGGCAATGATCACTGGAATGTCAGGACAAAGCCTGCTTCCAAAGAATAATAAGATTTCACACATAGATTTTTACTTAATTTATTTTTAAATATTGTGTTTATACTTACGAGGGAGTTGGATCTCCCAAGAGTTGTCTGCTGCTTAGCCTAGCTCTGGATCGATGTTAGTCAGAAGTTTTGGACTGAATTTGAGACATGTTGTGTTTTAGTTTTTTACTGTATTTTTTTTAAATCTCCAGTTATAGCTGGCAAAATCACATAAATATCAGGATTTTTATTGGTTGGTGATTTACTTCATCTCATTCTCTCCTTCCCTCCCTGTCTCCCTGTGTTCATGTCTACCTCTTTTCCTTCCTTCCTTCCTTCCTTCCTTCCTTCCTTCATCTCTCTCTCTCTTTTTTTTCTTTCTCTTGGCAAACTATACTCAAACAATAAATCAACAAAATTATTGAAGACTGTGTCTAAAAAACAAAATGTAGGCAGGCAAACATATTTTGTGATACTGAGTTTGCCTTGGAGTATGAAAATGATTGGTACAGGTTAATATTATAAACCGGTATAAATAGCAAAGCGATCATGTCACTATACATATATAGTTGTGTTATAGCAAAGTAAATTTAGCGTTTATGAATTCATATGGATTTTTCATATCTTTCGTACCTTAAAACCAGAGGAAGATACAAAAAAGATGCATTCTTAAATTGCCTTCACCTACCACGTTTCACAACAACTCAAAAGGATACTTCTTCAAATAAAGGTTGATAGTAAATGTTATCTGTACATTAACTCATGTCATCATTTGTGATAAAATTAATTATTTGGATATATTAAATGTGCTTGAATGGTTTGTTACCTAATTTATACTCTTTATTACATTCAGTGGCACTTTCATGTAATAATTACAATAATAAATTTTAGAAGCTAGTTTAATAGGAATTTTTCTCATTTTTCCTTTTATAGAAAGAATACTTAGTCCATATTCTCAATGGGCGTATTTTGCTTTGCTTTTTATTACTCTTTATAACATCAAAAATAGCCTCCATATTGTGCTTTTATGTGAAAAAAAATATGCTTTTGGTGTAGTTTTTGGGTAAAACATACACTTTCTGTTAAGTGTGAAAATGAACTTCTCTCCCCCTTAGAGAACACTGTAATGTTCAACTTTAACAGCCTCTCCCTAGAGTAAAGGAAACCTTTATTTTTCACTATAAAAGAAAGAATGTGTCTATGTCAAGACTTCTTTAATAACTGGGACTTGTTCTTATGTCTTTATATGAACTAGGGTTAAGGGTTCACAAGGTTTAATAATTCCATGTTCTCTCCCAGGACTGAAACCATGAAAACATGTCCTGAGAGTAAAATCAACTTTATGCTTATTTTTTAGGTAGGTTTGAAAATATCTTATCTTTTTTCCCATCTGTCAGAGCTAATATGGAAATTTGTATCAACTTTATTTATACTACCTAACTTACATTAATTCGACTCCAAAAAAAAAAGTATCACATTTCATTTTACTTTCCTTTTGAAAATTCACATGTACATTCCAACACATACCTATTCTCGAAAACAACCACTGAAAAAAAATTTGTAGGATCAGGGATTAAACTGGAGATACAATTCTTATCAGGTACAGTGATGAAAACTGAAGCAATAGTTAAATTATTTGCTAAATAAACATTACATTTCTCTCAAACTTATTGATGCAGTATATGAATTAAATTCAATTAATTCCTCCAAAGTTGTAACAGTTACGTATGTTCTAAAAACTAATCTGATGGTCTTATTTAGTGTAAGGAAAGTGCAAGAGACAATGGAAGTAGCCTTGGAGTAAGGGAAGGACAACCACCATTGATGTGTTGTCAGAGATATTACTACATGAAGTCAGTTAGCAAACATATTGCCCGAGATGTTATTTATGGAAGGAGGTGAAGATGCTAAAGAAATGTTTTAAAGATTTTTTTGCTTGGAAATACCAAATATATAGTTTTGAGTGTGCATACTCCAAAGGCTCTCATGTCTGGAAGGATGGGCTGGGCTTATTGGAAATCATGTCAGATTAACTTAAGACAGACTTTAACTTTTACTAATAATATGCTTATTTTAAGACCATGGGTATCCTCACACATTTTTGGGAGTAGAGTCAACAAATCACACTGTGAGAATGCAGACATGGTCAGCCAAGTTGTTTAATGGGGTTCCTAGATAGACTTTCTTCCTGTCTAGCTCCAACTTGGGTCTCTGTTTGTTACCTTATTGACAGCAATAAGTAGGGGAGGAACATTTTCTCCTCTTTGTCTTTAAAGAGATTAGTGGTTTATGGGGTGCTGGTGTGGCTTAGTTGGTTGAGCATCCAACTCTTGATTCTGTCTCAGGTTATGATCTCAGAGATTTGAGTCCCATATCAAGCTCTGTCTTGACAGTGCAAAGCCTACTTAGGATTTGACTCCCTTTCTCTCTGCCCCTCCCCTGCTTGCTCTCTATCTCTCTTAAACGAAAATAAACTTTAAAAAAATAGAGATTGGTGGTTCAAAAGCTTTGGCATATGACAATAATATATTTCAATAGTGCATTTTTTTAATGTTTACTTATATTTGAGAGAGAGAGAGACAGAGAGTGAGAACATGAGCTAGCAATGGGCAGAGAGAGAGGAGGACACAGAATCTGAAACAGGCTCCAGGCTCTGAGTTGGCTGTCAGCACAGAGCCTGACACGGGGCTCAAACCCACGAACCGTGAGATCATGACCTGAGCTGAAGTCGGATGCTTAACTGACTGTGCCACCCAGGTGCCCCTAAATAGTGCATTCAATAGCCACTCACACAAACTCACTTCACCACAAGTCTGCATATGGAAATCAATTAATTTATACATATCTATATTCTTTGTGCTCAAATGGCCTTCAACAATTCTCAGCTCTGTGTGACAAATTATATGACAGGACATTGTGGTGAGCTCTTCTTGGCAATCGCTCAAGTTAAATGAATTCTTAAATTTTTTTGTAAATCCTATTTTTCTGTTATTCAGACCTCTGGTTATAAAGTGATAACTTTATATTAATACTGTTTATATTATTATAATATCATATTTTATATATCACATATAATTCATTGTAAAATGTACTATATAATATCTAATAAAATAATAATTGCTGCTGTTTACTGAATATATGTCAATATACATAAAAATGTATGTATTTATACATAAACATATTTATGTACATAAATACATATAACTATATACCATGCCCTTTCTTTTTGCAAGTGAGAGAGATGGAGTGCACTGGTGAGGGAGAGGGACAGAGACAGAGAGAGAGAGAGGGAGAGAGAGAGAGAGAAAGAGAGAGAGAGAATTTTAAGGAGGCTCCACACTCAGCATGGAGCCTGATGTGAGTTCAATCCCATGACTCTGGAATCATGACCTGAGCTGAAATCAAGAGTCAGACGCTCAACCAACTGAACCACCCTATTGCCCTTATACCATGTAGTCTTAAAGACAGTGTAAGTAAACTCTCACTAATCTTTAGAAAGGCTTTATAAAGAAACTGTTGCCTGGAGGCAGTACTTCACATGTGATGAAAGTTTATAGCTGTGATGGATGTTGTGATATGATGTCCAGTCTCCTCTGAAGGACTTGTTCCCCAAACTATTGGGAATGCTGTCAGAAGAAGAGCTCTCACTTAGCTTGCTCAAGAAATTGCACTATCTTGTCCAAGACCATTACCTTCTTGGGACTGGACCCCATGCATTGAGTGGGATGGTGCAGTGCTGTAACAGCTTAGACCTCTTTGCTCCCAATACAAGAACTCCAAAGGGCCTTCCCAACTTGTGAGCTCCCTGTGGGATTGGCTGAAGCTTTTGTTCTTCTCTCTGCAGCATCTTACTCCTTTCCTCCCCGCTCTGGTAGGGATCCACAGAGCATTCCCCAAGCTAATCTCTGACCTTACAGTCTGCTTCTTGAGAGACCAAACTTGCAACAGTGACCATATAATTTATTGTCCAAGCTAAGACCTTTTGTGGGGGGGGCAAGTGAAAGAGTGTGCTGATCACAGGGAAAGTGGTACTACAGGCATAGATTAGAATGGTCCCAAGTGAACTCAACCTAATGGTCACTCTAAGGTTGAGGAACCATAACCACAGGTTCCATATCACCTTACTAGTTGTGGAATGTTAGGGTGATTACTGACCTTCTTAAGTCTCGCTTTCCTCAAGTGTAAGACCAGGATAATAATAGCCACCTCCATGGATTCTTGAGAGACTTGATTAAGATAATATGACTAAAACATTAGGATAATGCTTCAGACTTAATACTTAGTAGTTCTTATCATCATTATATCTAATTTACAGATGAGATGTGAAGCTGAGAGAGATTAAGTAAATCCAATGTTTACGTATCTCATTAAGTGGGAGAGCCAAGATTTAAATTCAGTTTTCTAACTCTAAAACCCATCCAGATAACCAAGTTGCTATACTATCTTTTTATACGCCTTTTCTTGTCATTTTAAGAATTGGTTTTTTTAAAACCCATTACTCCTCAATTATCTGATATATTAAGTACCCTTTTAACTGCAAGTGACAAAAAGAAGGCACCAAAAAACCCTCAAATTTAATCAAAATGGAATTTTTTCACTCATACAGTAGAAAAACTCAGGGGGAGTTCTGTGTTCAATCTTGGCTGCCTCCATGTCCTTGAAAGGTATCGTGAGAATTTTATATCCCTTATTCTATATATGGGCTGCTTTTCTCAGTGCTGGCTTTATTTTTAGTCACACTTTTCCACATGTTTGGAAAGATGGCTATTAGCAGCTCCAGGCCAGTGTAGCATGTAATTCCAGAGTTGAGAAAAGCAATTTTTTTTTCCACCATCCACATTAATCCCCTTTTTTGGTTCTATTTGGCATAAATATCCTTCAGAGTTTTACACTTTCCTCTCCCTCCTTACACCTCCAACACTCCTTCCTTTCCTCTCTCAGCTGATGGTCTGAATTTTCATTTCACTGAGAAAATGAAATCATCAAAGGAGAATTTCTTGATGATCTCACCACCAAATCTATCAATATACCGGCATCCAAAATCACACCCTTTGCTTTCCTTCCTTCGAGAGTGGTTAGCCTGTCAGTGCTCTTACCAAAGACCTATTATTAGAGAATATCTTCCTAAAACTTACTCTCTGGGGGTTCCTCCCATTATTTCTCCCTGGATTGAATCATTTCTGTCAGCATTTGTTTCAAAGGAAGAACTATGATTCCTATGATTCACCTATCTCTTTTAGTGCAATGAGTGAAAGAAAAACAATGGTTCAATTTGGCCTTAAATATTGGTTCAGGATGTGAAGGTTCTTATTAGACTGAATTTGATTCTATTGAATTACTCTCTTCACAATATAACTTTCCACATATGCATTTAATGACTCTCAGTTTTTCTACCTTCATCTCTCCAGATAAAAGTACCTGATACTGCCCTGTTTTCTACCCCCTCAGGTCCTCATTTTTCCCTAATTAAGAGTGAACAGTAATGATAATTAAACAATTGGGTGAAAACCAACTCCTGTGAATGTGCTAGCTGCTTAATAGGTATAATTTCTTACTCAGGTTTACTGGGTTCAACCTCCATAAAACTGTTGACCCCAAAAAAAGCTGATGGAATAATTCTTGAGATAATTTTAGGTACATCTGGTGACTCTATGACCTTGTTCAGGCAAGATCGTAGGCCCCTATTTTTTTTTTTTTTTTTTTACCATATTTGAAGCATGTTTGGTATGGAGAAGGGGAGGGATAGATAGTTCATCAAAGATAGTTGCTTTGAAAAGAGAATTGACTCTTTAAACTGTGTCTTGAGTATACATGATCATGGAGTCCAATAGTGGTGGAGATGGACTATGGGTTCACATGAGCCAACCTGACCTAAAATTTTTAATCTCTGAGGATGGAGAAACTATCAGTGAAGACAGGGTTGGTTTTCAAAGAAGAGAAGGTATGTTCCCATGCCAATATTAATAAAAATGAGATTTTATTTTGCAGTTTGAAGTTTATCCACATTGATTATCTCATCCAAACATGACACAACCTTGTAAAGAAGCAACTGTTATATTTTCAAAAGATATATAAGCTAAGGCCAAGAAAAATCAAATAACTTTCCCAAGGTCATCCAATGAGTAAGTCAAACTTCCTCTACAGGTAAGGAAAGGGGTCACCTCGCTCTAGAAATACATGTTCATCATTATCACATGCTGCCTATGACAACTAATGTCTAGAGAGGGCCCTGGGTAAATCTTACCTTTTGGTCAGTATTCACACATGCTTGTATAGTCTTCACCCACAGTGAATCAGGCCTGGTACTATAGACAACAGGATGAGACATGCTTTTTGCTAGCTCTCTTGAAATGTGCGTTCTATGAGAAGCCAGGTGTCATTTAAAAAGTTCAACCACTCTGACACTCTAAGCTGTTAGGAAACTCAAACAAGCTATGAGAAAGAAAGCTCTTCCATCAGCTCCTTCACAAATCTTATCAGAGGTGTCAGATATATAATTGAGGAAGCTCTCTTGGATGGTCCAGTTCAGTTGAATCTCTAATGACTCTCCTCTCTGTCACCCTCTGACTGCCAACTTAGGAGATACCTCAAGCAAGAAATATCCAGATAAACTCAGTGTATGAACATTATAATAAATATATTTTTTAAGTTTTGTAATGATTTACTATGCAACATTAGATCTGCAAAACCTGTTTATAACCACAAAGGGGAAAGAAGCAGGGGTCAAGGACCATACAAGGTTGATATTAGGAAGACACATTGCAAATCTTGAAAAACACGACTGAAAGTAGATAGATATAGTGGAATACACAGGGCCTCAGAAGTCATAAACTCTGAGACCAAATCCTCTTCTTCACATTTTCTTACCTGGTGACTCTTGGATAAATCCCACTGACATTCTCCAAGTCAAAATTTGATTATCAATAAAACTGTGAAAATGAAACATGGTTACTTTCAGAGTTACAGGTGAGAAAATTTAGTGTTGCTTTTTGTAAATTGAAAAATCTTGCAGAAAGTTATAGTATTATATAGGGGAAAATACCAAGGCAGGAGAGTGTGGTCCCATGTACAAGAGGCAAATTATGTTTGAGTTAATGAAAAAGAGCTTGAGCATTGGAGTCATTCACCATATGCTACTGGGTATTTATGCATAAGGAGCTGTGCTTAGGTCTGGCACTCTGGTGTTGAATAAAACATAAAATACTACATGGGGCTTATAGTCAAATGTCTGTCAAATGAGTGACATTCATTTAAGGAAGCTATTATTGACAAAAAGGAATCAATTTTTCTCTCAGCAGTCATCGTGGTAATGGTATTGACAGAGATGACATTTGTTGTGGTGACATTGATACAGAATTTCTATTTTGAGATAGTTGTGGTATAATTAGTCATTCACTAATTTTTATGACAAAGTTTGAAGATTCTCTCACACTCTCTGATGAAGGGAAAGAGGAATGTCAGTACCATATTGCTTTTAGAAGATAATTCATTAGGAAAACCCTAGTTTAAAATTGGTGAAGTAAGAAATTTGGCAGTTGTCATAGAAAAATAATTAAATAGACATTCATCTGAAGAAATTACTTTCCTTTTGTCAATAACATACCAGGAATTAAATATGACTATGTTTGGTTTTTTTTTCATGAAGATCTTGGCTTTAAATTCTTGACCAGAGCTTGAAAGGAAAGCACACATTACAAAAATGGGCTTATCTAATAAAAAATATGTACAGAATCCACTTTGGTGCATATAAGCACTGCCTTATAGGTTTAGAATATGCAATTTCAGAAATCATAGCTTAGAAAAGATTTGAGAGTTGTATGGTGTAATGAAGCCAAACCAAACAGCATCACTTAAATGCTAACCAAAAACCTGTAGGTTTGAGAGAAAGAAAAAATCCTGTTTCAATTTCGTAGAATAATGTATGACCACTATACTTCATTTGTAGGAGGTTTACATCTAAATGCTTCAATGCTTGTAAGTCATCTCCTGAATGTTAAACTTCAGACAGAAGAAGATAATCATAGGCATCAGATAACTAAATTATCAGGGAGTTTAGAGGAAAGACATATATAGGAGGAAAGTAGTAAGGATCAGAACTGTATCCAGTTACAGCTAAATTATGTTACTTAAGAAAATATCAAGTCTTTATGGATATTGAAGAGCATTTCCCAAGAAGTTGAAAGATTAACTCTTAAATATAAATTGGATTTAAATCATATATGTGAAATAAATCTTATTTTTATATTATAATTGTACTTATTAGCCAGGGCCAATAAAACATTTTAATTTCTACTGACATTAAATTCTACTGTACTATGAAAGAGAAGTGATATCAGTGAAAATTGTGGAGAAAGAGCATCTGGAAATTACTTCCTTTTTAAAAATGTTTGAAAATTATTTCCTTCATACAAGCAATGAAAAACTGGCAGGAATAATCAGAACCAATTTTTTTTAGAACTCCAGAAAATAACCACATGCTTTCAACACTCCAGACACTCTGTGTGTGTGTGTGTGTGTGTGTGTGTGTGTGTGTGTGTGTGGTTTAATATTAGAAAGAATTGTGAGGTTTGTGGTGTTTTACTTTGCTCTATTCTCATGTGTCTTTCTCTAGTACCATGGTAGACTTAAAAACGAAGAGCCCTAAATCATGAAGACTGGTAGCCTGGCAACCGCCAGCCTCATTCCCAGAGGACTGTCGTTATTTGACCTGGCAGGTGGTTCAGTGAGAAATCCCACTTACAATTCTGTCTTCATATGACCTAACTTGGAGCTTACTCAGTGTGAAAATCCTTTCCCTGGGATACTTGTTGAAAATATTTAGAGGCATTTTTTAACTTCATGGTAGCCTGAGGTAGTACATAATGCTTAGAACAAATCATAAGTAGCCATGACGCTCAAAACAAAGAGTGATAGAATGAGATGTCAGTTGGGGATTTCAAGAGATCTGGTACATTACTGAGGATCTAGAAGTTCACACACAGGGATGTGGTGGCATACTTTCCAAGCAGAGTGCCTATTTTCTTTCTTTCTTTCTCTCTTTCTTTCTTTCTTTCTTTCTTTCTTTCTTTCTTTCTTTCTTTCTTTCTTTCTTTCTTTCTCTTTCTTTCTTTTTTTTTTTTGAGAGAGAGAGAGAGAAAGAGAGAGAGGGAGCAAGAGCAAGCAAGGGAGGGACAGAGAGGGAGAGGAACAGAGGATCAAGAGCAGGCTCTGTGCTGACAGCAGCAAGCCTGACTTGGAGCCCAAACTCACAAACCATGAGATCACGAATTACAAGATCATGTGCCTTGAAACCATGACTTGAGCCAAAGTCCCACACTCCACCTACTAAGACACTGAGGTGCCCCAGCAGAGCACCTGTTTTTCTACAGGACATGAGAAGGCTTAAGCTTCCTCCAGTGACTGACTTGGAGGCTCTGATAAAGCAGGAAGTGAAGACGATGTCAGAGTTTTCTACTCCTTGGCTGGTGTTGGAGATGTGCCCCAAATGCAGACAGAGACCCTTGGCAAAGACTGCCAATTTATTGGATCTAGAAAGAAGGGAACAGTAAAGATTAGAATGGAAATAAAAAAGACATAAAATAGAAAAATAATACAAAAAATCAACAAAACCAAAAAATGATTCTTTGAAAAGGTGATCTAAATTGACTATTGCTTTAGCAGAAATGGCAGTTAGAAAAAGATACAAGACCTATATTACTACAATCTGGAATGAAAGGAGGAACATCACTATTGAAATTGCAGAAATAAAAATTATAAGGAAATGCTACAGACATTTTTATGATAATTTAGATGAAATGGTAATTCATCTGAAGAATTTCATATTCCCAAGAAAGGAACATTAATAGGGATGTAAAGTGATGAAAGTGCTTTGAGAAGCAACTTGAAAGTTCTAAATAAAATTAAAATGTAGAGTTACCATATGACCCAGCAATTTTCCTAGGTATATACCCAAGAGAAGTGACATTTTTCTATTTGTTTACACAAATACCTGTACATTAATGTTCACAGTAGTAGTATTTATGATAGTGAAAACATGTAAATAACTCAAATGTCCATCATTTGATGAGTGTATAAATAAAAAAGTGGCATATCCATATAATGGAACATCATTTGGTAGTAGAAAGGATGACATATTAATTATTGTATGTTAAAAGGTGAATAGATCTTGCCGTTTATTCATTATGCCAAATGAAAGAAGCGAGACAGAAAAGTCCATATATTGCATTATTCCATGACATGAAATGTCCAAAAGAGCCAAATCTACATAAAGTAGATCAGTGGTTTTCAGGGACTATGCCAGAGGTGAATGGAGAGTAACTGCTAGCGAGTATGGACTTTCTTTGGGAGAAGGTGAAAATTTGCTGGAGTTGGAGTGATGATGATCACACAACCTTTTGAATATACTAAACCTGTTGAACTGCACACTTTCAAAGTATGGACTTGAAGGAATGTGAATTATATCCCAATAAAAATAAAGGGACAAAAGAAAGATGGAAATGGTTGACCTGATGCATAATAAGCTTCCATTTAAGTAGGATAAATAAATAATATGAAAGTCCTTTAGTCTAGCAATCTTCATCAGTCTGAGCCCATGAAGGAAAGAAATAATACTTAAATTGGGCAATTGATGAATATTTAATAAAGGAACCAACTGCAAAGTTGTGGCAGAGTTTAGTGAAATCAAATAGGGATAACCCACTAACCTTTGGCAAGAAAGATAAGGGAGTCCTTACTACTCTTTGGCCTGGAAAAGTTAGAGGAAGAAAACATTTTATAGTAGTATTTGAGAAAGAAACTGTGGCAAGTGGGTTGCATAACAGGGAGAGAATTAAAGGAATACATAACCCCTTACTCTCTTCCCACCTCCCATTCTTCTGCTAGTGCTTCTCATGGGCTGCTTGAAACCAATTGGAAGCCAAGGTTCAGATCACATTCCCAAGATCAAAAATGGAGTTACAAAGGGTAAATTGAAAACATGGAGCATTCTAACCCATAGGTGATTGGCAATGAGGACTACGACTCTCTTTTTGATGTTAGGAGGTAGTGAGTACTCTATGAGAACTCTGAGTCCCAGTCATGGAGGAAGGCTGCCATACAGCATGTCTTGCTTGCTCAGATTAGGCATGGAGCAAGACATTTGATTTTTCATGGAAGCTGTTGAAGTTGGGATTCTACAGCATCCCATCCCTGATCTGAACCCTCCCCCCACCCCCCAGGTACACTTATTATCAACAATATCTATTCTGTGGGTGGATGCTTGGTTTAGGAGGGCCCTGTTTTGTACCAATAGAGAAAAATTAATATGGGAGAATGTGTGCTAACCTTCCGTGTCTTCAGTTGGCCAATTAATCTAAAAAAAATCAGTTTTTTTTTTTTTAATCTCTTTGGTTTTTAATCTGGAATTAAGACTTTAACATGGTCCTCCAGCTCCTTGATTTCAAACTTCTGGCCCCTGACATTGTAGGTGAATCAATATCTGCTGTTTTAAGACACAGTGATTTGTTAAGGCAGGCCTAGGGAACTAATATGCTAGATATGTGGTCTTATTTTTGAAACAAATAAACTAATCAACACACATTGTCCCACATAGTCTAATGCTTTCTTTGTAGACTTCATGATAAAGGACAGATAGACACATAAAAATAACTGTCCTGTGGGGATCCACTCATTCATACTCTTGATCAGACATGAAGAGAACCATCCAAGTCACAGTGAGTGGGTCAAAGAAGGATGTTTTGCAAGTGGCCCACTATCCATGCGGGTCTGTTATGAGGTCATGTACCGCAGAGTCCTACATCAGACTGGGACTGGCTATATGTCTACTGACAAGTAGCATGGATGGTTCATTCACAATCTGGGAAGCCATGGCTTGAATACACATATAAAGGACAGATAATGAGGATGTTACTGAAGCCACCCTGTTCCAGGTTGAGACACAATTTGGGATACTGGAGCGCCTGGGTGGCTTAGTCGGTTAAGCGTCCGACTTTCGCTTAGGTCATGATATCGCGATTCGTGGGTTCGAGCCCCGCGTCGGGCTCTGTGCTGACTGCCAGCTCAGAGCCTGGAGCCTGTTTCAGAGTCTGTGTCTCCCTCTCTCTCTGACCCTCCCCTGCTCACGCTGTCTCTCTCTCTCCTAGAAATAAATTTTAAAAAAATATTAACAAAAAAAAAAGAGACACAATTTGGGAACTGGGCACTGGGCATCCGAATTCTAGCATAAAACATGCAAGAATAGGTCATCCACTGTAAAACCACCCAGCAATGATGTTATACAAGACTATGGTTGGTATGTGAGACTTAAAAAGAGAAAGTTTGGGGTGCTAGGTGACTCAGTCAGTCAGTTAGGTGTCCAACTTTGGCTCAGGTCATGATCTCATGACTCACGAGTTCGAGCCCTGTGTCAGGCTCTCTGCTGACAGCTCAGAGCCTGGAACCTGCTTCATATTCTGTGTCTCCCTTTCTCTCTGACCCTCCCCTGCTTGCAGTCTGTCTGTCTCTTTCTCTCAAAAATAAATAAATGTTAAAAAAATATAAGGAGAAAGTTTATAGTGTTAAGGCTTAAATAGAAAAGATGATGTTCATCAAAATATTATTAAAATCTTAAAACATAAGATTTAGTGAAACCATAAATTAATAAATGAATACCCTACTGCCTCAAAAAATTAATCAAAAGCTCTTGGTTTTGTATTCTTATAAAAGAAGATAATAGCTGATAGGTATTTAGTTTCCCAGTAAAATTTACCTTTGTAGGTAATGCTGAATACAACATGACCGTCTAGATAGAAAATGCAAGGATGTCCTAGGTTGCAAGTCACACAGGCTATACAGGGAGCACTGAGCTCTGCCTGAGCATCTGGCTCTGCTGCTTCCACGACAGGACACACAGCTGTCTTGATGCCCTGCCCCCTACTATAGACAATCCCTAACCACTGAGGAAACTGGCGATGTTGTCCTTTATCTCACACGTGAAACAATGTGAAAAAAACATTCTGTGTCTTTTGTGTAGTAAAGCCATCCAAGCACTTTGGCCTTGCAATCAGTTTCTAAGGTGACAGCAATTACTTTGCTAGGTGATAACAAAAAAACAAGCACAGAGATCGGGAAGTGATCTACCACAGGAAGAGCCGGCCAGCAGTGGAGTTTGCAGACTGATGGAATACAGTGAGCCTACTCATGTTGCCATGGAAATGATACGAAAATGGGACCCTGGGCTTCCAGCATAATGAGGAGCTATTACCAGCCATAGCTACCTGAAGAACATGTTTTTAAAAACTAAATAAGACAAAGAAAAATTTTTTTAAAGAAAATGAACTAAGTGAACTGGAAGGACAGACATGACATGACATTTCTGATAATAATTTTTAGGGAAGTTCTTCCATTTCCTGAGAGAAACATCTAGAAGGTTTAAAGCCTGGAAATGATGGGGTTGAGTTAGATGCCCGCGTTAGCAATAAAACCCTCTCATTAAAATAAAGATCAGCATCTATCCTCGGTCTCCTGATATTTTTTGGCATTGAATCTACATCTCAAGGTCAGAAAACTCACTCAGAATTCTCATGACTAAGCTAATTTCACTGACTTGGTCAACGGGGTGTTTTCCAATATTCTTTTACAGCACAGTCTCTGCTACAGAGTGGCTCCAAGGGTTTCATATCTTATCCTAATTCAAATCATACAGTCCATAATTTCCTAGTATCCAAACAAACCCAGTGGGCAGGCTTGCACAAAATTTGGCCACAAACACTAGTAATCACCATTTTCTCTCAAGCTTTAATAAGAGGTCTGTGGCTACCAGACCATTTGCCAATGGACACAGGCCCTCATATCAACCTCAGCCATAAATTTGATTTATTTAAAAAAGGAAGAAACCAGGAACTATCTGGATATAATCCACTGCCTGCGGTATGAACCTTGACCAGTCTAGCAGAGCCACTATCCAACAGCAAAACCCTTGGGTAAAGGAAAAAAAAAAATACACTAATGAAGTAAATATGAGCAAAAAGATAAAGCAAAATCTTTTGAGTACTCAAGTGTCACAGTTCAATGCTTCTTAGTTATTACATATATATATATATATATTTTTTTTTTTCTTGAGAAGTAGAATATCAGTCCTTCCCCTTTGCTTTGTCCAGTAAGGATGCTTGGGATATTTAATAATAATGGTGATAATAATAATAAAATAATGACAAATACTATAATTATTGAGCTGAGGAGCTCAATAGAAGTGATACTCTATATATTAACCCTTCTGATCCTCACAAATGAAAGCTCAGAAAAATAAAATAAATGGCCTTACCTTTCAGAGCCAGTAAATGATCCAGTCTGATGAACCCAAATGGTTTGGCTCCTGACTGTTCACTTTTAATCATTTTGTTCTACCATGTCTCACTTAAACCATCCACATATGACATAAACATTAACTTCAATGTGTGAAAATTCCATAGTGAATAAAATAAAACTATCATCTAAGTGATTTCTGTGCTCTGTATTCTAGGCACATGTATATTAGCCTAGTGGTACCAAATGTCACTGGTCTTAATAATCCTACATCCCTTTCAGTGGGGAGCAAGGATCAGAGACTAGCTGCTCTATCTACCAAATGCCAGACAGCCTTGTTCTATGTATTTCAACACAACTTATCTCATTTAATAATAATTCAAAAAGGTAAGTTTGGAGAATAGTTTAAAAATAGGTGAGCAGCCTTAGCGTTTCCTGACAATGTACTTTTTACTTGTTCTTCTTTATTCCTTTATTTATCTTTTGGTAATTAAAAAGTAAAAAGTTCAATAACAGCTTAATGTCAAAATCTGTGTTAATTTTAGGATGTATTTATACAATCACTAGTTTTTACTAATGTACTAGGAATTGTTGAACTAGCTAGTGTTTTTCCTTGACTTGAGAATACTTGATACACAAAGAGAGAGACACACAGAATCCAAAGTAGGCTCCAGGCTCAGAGCTATCAGCAGAGAGCCCAATG
Source organism: Hyaena hyaena (assembly GCF_003009895.1). NCBI lineage: Eukaryota > Metazoa > Chordata > Mammalia > Carnivora > Hyaenidae > Hyaena > Hyaena hyaena. The sequence goes on along the minus strand of NW_024080754.1, from coordinate 2,327,178 downwards.
AAGGGTTCAAGCTCACCAACAGTGAGGTCGTGACCTGAGCAGAAGTTGGACACTCAAGCAACTGAGCTATTCAGGTGCCTCATGTATGATAAAATATGTGTATGTTTGGGCACCTGGGTGGTTTAGTCAGTTTAACATCTGACTCCTGATTTTGGCTGAGGTCATGATCTCATATTTTGTGGGTTTGAGTCCCATGTCGGGCTCTGTGCTGACAGTGTGGAGCCTTCTTGAGATCCTGTGTCTCCCTCTCTCTGCCCCTCCCTGCTCTCTCTCTATCACAAAAGTAAACATTAAAAAGTAAACAATAAATATGTATACGTTCATGTGCTTTAAATTCACTTAAGGAGCAATTAGATTGAAACTTTGTATTCCCAGTAGACTTCTCCAATAAATATATTAATTTCTATTTTTATTAATTTCCCTTATTTAAGATTAAACATTTAATAACTATTTGCTGCCCCATCACGCAAAATTAAATAACATAATATTAACAGCTATGTGTACTTGTTTTGCACCAAGCCCTGCCATAAGTAAATTAAGTTTATTAGTTAAATTAACCTCCACTTGATAAATTATGTAGTTAATATTACTATCATACTTATTTTACACATAACAAAAGAAAGCCAAGGAGAGTGGAAATAAACAAAACTAAACATCAGAAGATGGGGCCAAGATTTAAGCCCTGACAGCCTGACTTCAGAGCTGAAAATCAACCTACAGGCACACATTGTCTTTGGACTCACCCAATTTGAGATGATCTGATTTACAAGCAATTTGAGAGTCACAGAATTTCTTTCAATGATCTCAAGAAAAACCTCAAAAAGATTAGACTGAAATAGAACTAAAATCAAGGACTACATACCTGCTGGTCATGTGACTAAGAGAACACTAGTTTTACATGAATGTCCATCAAACTCATGAAAGCAAACCCTGCCATGTTTTGAGCACCTCTTGGTAAGCTCCAAGGTAAAATATGGCAACAAGGTAATTTTATTCAAGGGCAAAAATAGGCCAGCTAGTTTAGATGAATAACACTCAACTAGGAAAGTTTTGAATATGTAAAATTTCAAAGTATACCTTGACTGTCATGTACTTTCTACCATTATCAATCACAGTTTAATTCAATTTTGTTTTTTATCCTGACTTACAAATGGGAAATTATGCAGCACCGTTATAGGCTGACTTATGTAAATTCTCTTTCACAGTTTCGTTTGTATACAATTTAGGAAAAGCTTACGTCATGCCAAAGTTCTATACAGCAGCAAAACCGAGTCACTGGATAATCAGTGAGTAATCAGTATTCAGGTGTCTCTTAGACCATTAGAGCTTAAACCTGCTAATTCCCTTTGTTATTTGTAAAGATTATTAAATAATAAAAGAAGAGTCTTAGTTCAGTGTTTAACCTTTGAAGACAGGATCTAGAAAATGTCTTTTAAAAATGTACATATTGTATTATTCCTCCACATACAATATTCTGACATACCTTTTACCAGTGTCCTGGGTGTGGACATTCAAAACAGTCACATGAATGTATGCAAACTACAGACTAGGAAATGGTAAGACTTGTTCATGTGCTAAGATGCTCCATGCCAAAATTAACATTCTTTCCCTCCTCGGAAATTCAGTGTCTTCATTGATGTTGCTGTTTAGTAAAACTGCATTCTGTACATTTCTGGTGAGAGTAGGTGGTCATGGGATTGCTTTAGATAAATACCGACAGCCTCACGGGGATTCTCCAGTGTGGAGAAGATAGCGTTCCTCCTAATCATCACTCATTGTATGGGAACAAATACTTTGGTTAGCTCAAAAAATTGTTAAATATTTCCATGGCTGAGATGTAAATCTAGAATTCCCCAACATTTTTGCTATCTATTTGCTGTCAAAACTAAGAAACTGGAATTTCTCACTGAGAGCCTAGGCTGTGAAATATATCATTTTAATTTATAATTAAACTGTTACTATTTGATTTAGATGAAGGGACTTTTCGTGCATGCCTGTATTGAACACATGCCCAAACACTTAGGCCTGGCATATACAAAGTAATAAGAATGTTCTCTTTTAGAACCTACTAGAAGAAAGGTTAGAAAAGCACTACTCCCTACTGGTGCTTTGGACTGGTATATTAGTTACTTACTTGAACTCACCTTGGAATAACTACATTTTCCTGGATATATGACGAATTTAGTATAAGAGGCTTGCTTATAGCAAGTAGTATTAGAAATATTTTCAGTTGTAATGCAATTTCCTTTAAATTCCATGCAAGTGCTAAATGGAGATAGAATTGAAAGAAACTTATAATCAATCAATCAGTCAAACTACAATAAATAATTTTTGAGTGAAGAAACCGTCAAAAGAGTGTGAGTTTGGAAGTTTGTCACATTTGCTAATTATATGTCTCTCTTTTTTTAAATGTTTATTTTTAAGAGAGAGAGAGAGAAAGAGAGAGAGAAAGGGCGAGCACATGAGTGAGGGACGGGCAGAAAGACAGGGAGACACAGAATCCAAAGCAGGTTCCAGACTCTGAGCTGTCAGCACAGAGCACGATGCGGGGCTCAAACCCATAAACTGCGATATCATGACCCAAGCCAAAGTCGGACGGACACTTGACCAACTAAGCCAGCCAGGTGCCCCGATCTTAATATTGATCATTGGTCACTAGTTTTATCTGCTTTTCTGTTCTTAATACATCAAAATTACCAAATAGGAAGAAGTAAATCTGAATCAAGGACACAGCTAAACCTTGATTTAAAACTATATAAACCTGCATTCTAAAATAAAGGAGAAATATGCACACGTTTTTCTTTCTTCAGCATTTTAGATCATGCTAAAATTTCATTGTAAGTTAATTCTTCCAAGCCATAATAATAACAAAACATATAAAAATGAAATATAAAATTGTAGACATCCATATTAAGGCTCTCAAATTTAAATTGGTCTTAAAAATTCAATATTGTGAGATTCTGATAAAAAAGAATGTAAGTAAATTCAAATTAAAGATACTCCAGAGGCTGTTATGACAGTAAAACTTATTTTCTGAAGAAAGATGACATTTTAAAAATGAATGAAAACAAAACCAAACATCATCGAGAAATCAGTTTCTTGTTTTTTCAGCACTGTGGGCAGCTTTTATAAGAATGAGATAATTGGATTTACTGAAAATGAAATTTTGATGAAGTGCTATTGAAGGATAATATTCTATGAAATCCCATGTTAAATTAGAAGAAACTGACAACTACTAGATTATTATGAGACAAATGCTATTTTACAGTTGTTTTCTCCCCCAAATTGAGTTTTTTCCCTACATACTGATGATTTGGTGTTTTCTGTAATGGGTAAATCATATTATCCAACTTTTAAACCCAGATCTTAGCTCAGTGACTTACTGAAATCTGGCTTTACTACAAAAAAAAATCTCCTTGCTTCTCCTTAGCCTCTAAAGAGCCTCTGAAGAGCATTTAAAATTAATACCATGCAGGTATTTTCTATTCTTGCTAATTTTCCCTTGTTTTCTCATCTTGTTTGTAAACATCTGGATCAAATTTCATAACTTACACTAATCCTTTCCTTTTGTATCACCTCTGTGTTGTTATTATATAGGCATTCCTTAATGAAGATTTGTAGATTCATTATGATTTATTAACTGTAAAGTTAACAAGAAGCCCAAAGCCAATTCACTATTAAAAGGAGTATAGATTAAGAAAATTACCTTCTTTAGAAATGTAAGGTGAATTTTAGACCTCATTCTCCTGATATGTAGATTCAACTACACTTCCCATTTCATAAGAAAACTAACTTCATTTGGGAAACATCTTAGATCTTAACATTACTTAACATTACTGCTTTTAAATATTTATTTAGAATCCTTATAAAGATTGCATAGGATGTTGAATACAGATTACTAAAGAGATTGCTCCCTACACTTTGGCTGAGTGGTTTTATTTTTCTCCTTTCTGTTTTACTGAGATATGACACACAGCACTGTATAATTTGAAGAGACACAGCACAATGACGGGACTTACACATGTTGTGCAATGATTACAATTAGCTTAGTTAACATTCCTCATCTCATATAGACACAAACACATGAATAGTTTCAAAACCGTAGTGGGCAGAAGTCACCTGGATTTTTTTGCTCAAAGTGAAGACATTCAAGTCAATTCCAGGCTCACGGACTCTGATTCAATAGGTATAGAAAATGACCTGGGAATCTGCATTTTAAATATACTCAAGAGGAATCTTAAATACACTTAGATGTAGGTAATTTTCTTACTTGAGAACTGTTGCTTGACAGGTTTACTTTCTGTAACAAAATCTAATCATGTGTTTAGATACTTTAAAAAAAAGTTTATGAATGAGATGTGTTCAGTATCCTCTCAGTCTCTGCTCAGTGTTTGTCTCTTCCTTTCTTCAGCTTGATTATTTTTGTGCTTTTGCTTGTGAATTTCATGCAAGCCTCAGCCCTCTTCATCAATCCACATAAAATGTAGATTTCAAGGACTTTTCCAAATTCTTTCTTCAAATATTCCTGAACTGGATGAATCAATTATCCCCCGCTTCTTTGTAGTGTTTGATTTGATTCATTCATGCCACTAATTTATACTAAATTTATGAAAGATTTCATTTTTTATTTCCTTTTCATTAACTATTATTCTAAAAAAAAAGAATCACACCCCCCCACACAATACAAATGTAAAGGGCTTCAATATGATAGCCCTGCAATATGTATTATTTTAATGCTATGCACATAAATTTAAAACTGCATGAATGAAAAAGTAATGTATGGAGGAGATATAAATTAATCTTAAAATTAAATAGGACTATTATTGAGCTACATGCATGCTTTCTCAAACCTTTCTCTCTTTTGTTTTCATTTATTTAGTTAATTTGAGAGAAAGAGAGCATGAATAGGGAGGGTAGAGAGAAAGGGAGAAAAAGAATCCCAAGAATACCAAACTGACAGCTCAGAGCCCAATGTGGGGCTCAAACCCACAAACTATGAAATCATGACCTGAATGGAATACAAGGGTCAGATGCTTAACCAATGGTGTTACCCAGGCAAGCCTCCCCCCACCCCCCCTGCCAAATCTTTTGCTTTTGCAATAAATTGAAACCTCAGGTTTTAGAATCTTTAGCTGTTTACCTTAGCAAAACAATTTTGGACCACTTATTCTTTTTTTTTTTAATTTAATTTAATTTATTTATTTATTTAAAATGAATATTTATTCTTGAGAGAGACAGAGACAGAGTATGGGCAGGAGAGGGGCAGAGAAAGAAAGAGACACAGAATCTGAAAGCAGGCTCCAGGCTCTGAGGTGTCAGCACAGAGCCCAATGTGGGACTTTATTTCTCAAAGTGTGAGACCATGACCTGAGTTGAAGTTGGATACTTAACCAACTGAGCCACCCAGGCACCCCTAGATCACTTATCTTTAAAATGATAGTTAATTATTATTTTTAAAAATTTTAATATTTATTTATTTTGGAGAGAAAGACAGAGTGCAAGTGAGGGATGGTCAGAGAGAGAGGGAGACACAGAATCCGAAGCATGCTCTAGGCTCTGAGCTTTCATCACAGAGCCCTATGTGGGGCTCAAACCCATGAGTTGTGAAGTCATGACCTGAGCTGAAGTCAGATGGTCAACTGAATGAGCCACCCAGATGCCTCTAAAGCTAAAGTCTATTATTTATCTCACATTCATGTAGTTAGGATAAGGAGTGGAGATGGCCTGGAAGATATAATTATAGGAATCAGAACATCATCAAATGATTTATTAATTTACTATTGTTCAGAGCATTTATATTTGGTTGTCATGCATTCAAATGACTAGAAAGAAAGAGAGTAGAGAATACTTTATGTGAATTGAAAATGATTAATTAACATTGTCCAGAAATGTGGATACTGTAAGCCATTGAGTAAAAACATTTTACCTCTCAATACTCTATTAAAACTTACTGCCAGCAAAAGCAAAATAAGAAAAATAGAGAAAATAAACTTCTTCAGTATAAGAATTATAACTCCAAACCACAAACTGTGGAGCAAACCTGCCAAAGACTAATCTTAACAAAGTGATATCTTAACTAAAGCAAAGAGGGTCTGAGTGCTTTCATACTCATAATCAATCTGTGTTAAGAATGAGCATTTTGCAAAATGTCATTTTCACTATCCTGGAAGTGTATATCTCAAAAGTATTTTTCTTGGGGAACCTATGTGTCTCAGTCAGTTAAGTGATCAGCTCAGGCCATGATCTCACAGTTCATGAGTTCAAGCCTCACCATTGGGCTTGGTGCTTAGAGCTTGGAGCCTGGGGCCTGCTTCAGATTCTGTATATCTCTCTCTCTCTACTCACACCCTGCCTCTATATCTCAAAAATGAATAAACATTTAGAAAATTAAAGAATATTTTCTTGACTCACCTGGGTGGCTCAGTTGGTTAAGCGAACGACTTCGGCTCAGGTCATGATCTCAGTGTCTGTGGGTTCGAACCCTGCTTTGGGCTCTGTGTTGACAGCTAGCTCAGAGCCTGGGGCCTGCTTCAGATTCTGTGTTTCCCTCTCTCTCTTCCCCTCCCCCACTTGCTCTCTGTCTCTGTCTCTCAAAATAAAATAAAGACATAAAATTTTTTTTTTCTTAAAGTAATAAGATCTTATGGAAAGGTTTGGTCATGGTAAAAGAAGGAAAGATACTGTAGAGTAATTCAATGTTATCCAGTCATAAAATGAAAGGAATTAAAAGTTGAGGAAGAATCCAGGCTGATGTCCCATTTTTATCTCATATACACTTGGCTCTAAGCAGAAGGAAATTCACTGCATAAAGAGAAGGAAAAGGAAAAGGAAAAGCATTAACCCACAATTGATAATGTAGAGATCCTGTAGCCCCAGGAAACTAAATGTGAGTCACAATATCTCTGGAAAGGTGAATGGTAATGGTAGGCATTTGTCCAGAGTAGGAAAATTAGTAAGATAGTGTTCCATAAAAGAAACCTAGATAAAAGAGTATATAAACTGCAATACTATACCACCCCTCCCTAAAATACCCCTTAGCTAATACCTAAATCTATCCTAATAAAAAAAAATCCTTTCACTAACAAGGGAAAACCCATAAGGCTAGCTGGAGATTTCTCAACAGAAATTTGGCAAGCCAGAAGGGAGTGGCATGATATATCCCAAGTGCTTACTGGGAAAATTCTGCAGCCAAGAATACTCTATCCAGCAAGAATAGAAGAGATAGAGTCTCCCAAATAAACGAAAACTGAAAATGTTCATGACCACTAAAGCAGTCCTGCAAGAAATATTAAAGGGGACTCTTAGAGTTGAAAGGAGAGACCAAAAGTGACAAAGATAAGAAAGGATCAGAGAAAATATCCAGAAGCCATGACAATACACAAAATAAAATGGTAATAAATATGTATCTATCAATAATTACCAAGCATTTAAAGAAGAACTAATAACTATACTGCTCAAACTATTCTAAAAAATAGAAAAGGAAGGAAAATTTCCAAATGTATTCTATGAGGCCAGCATTACCCTGATACCAAAACCAGATAAAGACTCCACTAATAAAAGGGAATTACAGGCCAATAACCCTGATGAGCATGGATGCAAAAAATTCTCAGTAAAATACTAGCAAACTAAATCCACTAATACATCAAAAAAATCATTTACCATGATCAAGTGGGATTTAGTCCTAGGTTGCAAATGTGGTCAAATATTTGCAAATCAATCAGTGTGATATACCACATTACTAAAAGAAAGAATACAAACCATATGATCTTTTAAATAGGTGCATGAAAAGCATTTGACAAAGTACAGAATCCATTCATGATAAAAAAAAAAAAAACCTCTCAACAAAGTAGGTTTAGAGGTAACATACCTCAACATAATAAAGGCCATTTATATGAAAAATTCACTGCTAATATCATTATCAATATGGTAAAACTGAGAGCTCTTCTTCTACAATCAGGAACAAGACAAAGATGTCCACTCTCACCATTGTTATTTAACATATAGATGACAGTCCTAGCCACAGGAATCAGACAACACAAAAAAATAAAAGACATCCAAATCAGCAAGGATGAAGTAAAATTCACTATTTGCAAATAATATGATATTCTACATAGAAAATCTGAAAGACTCCACCAAAAAAACTGCGAGAACTGATACACAAAATCAATAAAGTAACAGGATACAAAATCAACCTACAGAAACCAATATACATTTGCATTTCTGTACACCAATAGTGAATCAGCAGAAAGCGAAATTAAGGAATTAATCCCGTTTACAATTGCACCAAAAACAAAAAGATACCTAGAAATAAACCTAAGCAAAGAGGTGAAAACCTGCATTCTGAAAACTAATCACCAATTAAAGAAATTGAAAACAACACAAAGAAACTGAAGGATATCCCATGCTCATGGATTAGATGAACAAATATTGTTAAAATGCTATACTACCCAAAGCAGTGTAGACATTTAATGCAATACTTATAAAAAATACCACCAGCATTTTCCACAGAGTCAGAACAAACAATCCTAAAATTTGTATGGAACCATAAAAGACTGAATAACCAAAGCAACCTTGAATAAAAGAAGCAAAGCTGGAGGCAGGTCGTATTACAAAACTGTGAAGGCCAAAACAATATGGTTCTGGCATAAAAATAGATGCATAGATCAATGGAAGAGAATAGAAAACCTGGAAATCTACCCACACTGGGTCATGGTCAATTCATCTTCAACAAAGTATATCCAATGAGAAAGCAACAGTCTTTTTAACAAGTGGTGTTATGAAAACTGGACAGCAACATGCAAAAGAATGAAACTGGATGACTTTCTTACCCCAAACAAAAAAATAAATTCAAAATGGATGAAAAACCTAAATGTGAGACTTGAAACCACAAAAATCCTAGAGGAGAATAAGGCGGCAACCTCTTGACATCGGCTGTAGCAACTTCTCTCTAGCTATGTCTCCTGAGGCAAGAAAACAAAAGCAAAAATAAACTAATGGGACTTTATCAAAATAAAATGCCTCTGCATAGTAAAAGAAGCAATCAACAAAACTAAATGGCAACCTATGGAGAAGATATTTGCAAGGACATATCTGATTAAGTGTTAGTTCCCAAAATATGTAAAGAACTTATAAACCCAACACCCAAAAAATGAATAATTCAATTAGAAAATGGGCAGAAGACATGAATAGACATTTTACCAAAGAAAATGTATAGATGGCCAACAGACACATGAAAAGATGCTCAACATCGCTGATCTTCAGGGAAATACAAAATAAAAATATTGGATGTCAGCACATACCTGTCAGAATGGATAAAATCGACAACACAGGAAACAACAGGTACTGGCAAGGATGTGGAGGAAGGACAATTCTCTTCCTTTGTTGGTGGGAATGCAAACTGATACAACCACACTGGAAAACAGTATGGAGTTACCTGAAAAAGTTAAAAATAGAAGTACCCTATGAACTAGCAATTCAAAAGGATACATGCACCCAATGTTTATAGCAGCATTATCTACAATAGCCAAATGTGGAAACAGCTGAAGTGTCCATTGACTGATGAATGGATAAGGAAGATGTGATATATACATCATGGAATATTACTCAGATATGAAAAAGAATGAAATCTTGCCATTTACAACAGCATGGATGGAGCTAGAAAGTATGCTAAGCAAAATAAGTCAGTTAGAGAAATACAAATACCATATGATTTCACTCAGATGTGGAATTTAAGAAAGAAAATAAATGAGCAAAGGGAAAAAAAGAGAGAGGAAGGCAAACCAAGAAACAGACTCTTAACTATAAAGAACAAACTGGTGGTTACCAGAGGGAAGTGGGTGGGGGGATGGGTTAAGTAGGTGATGGGGATTAAGGATGGTACTTGTGATGAACCCTGGGTGTTGTATGGAAGCATTGAATCGCTATAATATACACTCAAAACTATTATTACACTGTATGTTAATGAGTTGGAATTCAAATAAAAACTTTAAAAAAAAGAAACTGAAGTAAAAATATTAAAGAATTGTAGGGAAGAAAGTCCTAGAAACCATAACACCAGAAACTCTATCCAGTGAACAGCCAGAAGAAACCATACAAAGAAAACGAAAATGACAAAGACAAGTTTCAAATATACAATACGCTATTATTAATTACAGTCACTGTACTACACAATAGATAACCAGAATTAATTTTCTTATATAACTAAAACTTTGTACCCTTTGAATAACATCTTTCATTTCCTCTTCTCTCCAGTCCCCAGCAACTACAGCTCTACAGTCTTGTTTTTATGAGTTTGACTTTTTTAGATTCCACATATAGGTGAGATCATACAGTAGCTGTCTTTTTGAGTTTGACTTATTTCACTTAGAATAATGCCCTCTGGGTTGAATCATGTTGTAAATGGCAAATTTTCCTCTTGTTTTAAAGCTGAATAATATTCCACTGAATGTAAATACCACATTACCTTTTGTAATTTGCAAATACCATATTCTTTGTTGGACACATAGGTTATTTCCACATCTTGGCTATTATGAATGCATTGAAATGAACATGGGGGTGTAGGTATCTCTGTAGTATGCTGATTTAATTTCCTTTGGATACCCACCCAGAAGTGGGATTGCTGGATCATGTAGTAGTTCTATTTTTAATTTTTGTTTTTTTTAAAAATTTTTTTCATGTCTTTATTTTATTTTGAGAGACAGAGATAGAGAGTGAGCGGGGGAGGGGCAGAAAGAGAGGGAGACACAGAATTTGAAGCTGGCTCCGGGTTCTGAGCTGTCAGCACAGAGCCCACCTCGGGGCTCGAACCCACGGACTGTGAGATCACTACCTGAGCCAAAGTCAGACGCTTAACCGACTGAGTCACCGAGGTGCCCCTTATTTTTAATTTTTAGAAATTTTATACTGCTTTTCATAATGGTCCATACCAATTCACGTGCCCATTACCAGTGCACAAAGGCTTCCTTTTCTCTACATCTTTGCCAACACTTACTATCTTTTGTGTTCTTTATTATCTTTGACATTTGCTAAGAGAGTAGTTCTTACGTATTTTCACCAAACACACACAAAAGTAACTACGTGAGATGATGGGTATGTTAAGTAGCTTGATTGTGGTAATCATTTCACAATGTATATCAAAATATCATGTGGTACACTTTAAATATATGCAATTTTTATTTGTCAACTAAAACTCCATAAAGCTAGAAGGAAAAAATGTTCAGTGATAATAGACTGTCCTACTGTTATATGGTTTACAGATTTTACATTTTTCATGGCATCCCATCTATCTGCAATGTTGTAGCACAGCAAACAAATGAATAAAAAAGACCTAGAGAAGGGAGATGAGACCAAATATCTATGTACACATTCATTAGACATGATGGATTCTCAGCTTGAGAATACGTTTTCTGAAAATCAACTGATTTGAGCAAGGAAAGAATGTACACAATCTACAATATATAGCATAATGGTCCATAAAAATTAATATTCAACAAAAAGGAAAGAAAGAAAATTTAAAAAGGCATAGAAATCCTTAGTAAGATGTTGGTAGATATTAAAGCATGAAAATGGAGACTCAATGCCTGCCTATTGGTGTTTTGAAGAATAGGAATAAGCAGTTATAATGAAAACATTACCTTGTGAAAACTTTTATAAAATGAAAAGAGACTTGACTGTAGACATAAAAATAGCACACTGGTTTTAAAATACAAAAATTTAGATAATGATCAAGACAAAGACTGGCTTTGATTTAATTATTAGATTTGAGAAATAGAGAAATAACACAATTAGCATGCAGGCAAACAAAGGAAGTCTCTGAGACTTCCACTGTTGCCCATGAAGAATTACTACCACCAGAATTATCCTCCCTTTGTAAATGTATACAAATTCAGAAAAAGCATACGAACCAAACTGATTTCATGCATTAAACAACAAGCAGCTCAAGACTGTGATGACTGAGAGGTGGGAGACAAGCAGGTCTTCCCTCTATTGTGTCAGCTTACTTTCTGCAAGTGCTTCCCAGTCTGCTGCACAGCAGTGTGAAATCCAAAAGGGATATGATTTGATGAATATAAAAGTCAGAGTTCAAAGTCTAGGCCAGGACAGAGGCCAACGCACCTAGATGTAGCCACAGACTAACACAGGGAAAAGCCTTCAGAAAGAGAACTATGGAGATCTACAGAGATCCCCTGAACTCTTTGGGTGAGTACTGATCTGCACCTGCATGAAATAAAACAACACAAGAGAAGAAAAGAACCACCATAAGCAACAAGTAGAAGGAATTCCTAGAGCTCATATAGGCCTGGGAAGAATTCACCTTTGCTCCTGCCAGAGGGAAGACATGTGATAGGTAACACTGATGTTCAAGTGGAGTTCTCAGAAGAATCACACCTTAGTAGTAGAACAAATTAGCTCTAGATCCGAGCCTGCTTTGAATTTACCATAACCAAGCTTGCAAGCAAGACAGAAAAATCATTCAACTGATCCCAAGTACTTTAACCACGTATAAGAATAAAATCCATCTTTCTTTAATGAAATAGAATAAAATCTCTCATTCAGTAGCATAAAATTCAACATGACCAACATAAATTAAAAACTGGAAATACAAATAAGCGGGAAAAATGATCCATGACAAGAAGAAAAAACAATTGATAGAAACAAACCAAGAAATGACAGAGATGATTGAGTTATCAATAAAAAAGAGAGAAAGAAATAGAAGATAGATCTGTCAGATATTATTATATACTATAAAGTACTCAAGTTAAAAGAGAAGGCATAAATATGATGAGGAGAGGACTGAGATATATAAACAAAAGATTAAGCTGGGGCACTTAGAGAAGAAATGTATAATATCTGGAAAGAAAAACACATTGGATAATATCTTAGCCTTTTAAAAACTGTAGAAGAGAATAGTAGTGAGTTTGAACAACTAGCAGTAATCACCAGCAATATGCCACATAAAGAAAAAAAAATTTTAAATGAACAAAAATATCAATGCCCTTAAAACACTATCAAACAGGGGTGCCTGGGTGGCTTAGTCGGTTGAGCGTCCGACTTTCGCTTAGGTCATGATCTCGCAGTCGTGAGTTTGAGCCCCGCGTCGGGCTCTGTGCTGACTGCCAGCTCAGAGCCTGGAGCCTATTTCAGAGTCTGTATCTCCCTCTCTCTCTGACCCTCCTCTGCTCACACTGTCTCTCTCTCTCTCTCTCCTAGAAATAAATAAAAATATTAAAAAAAAAAAACACTATCAAACAATCTAACAATGCCTGTAATTGGACTCCCCAAAAATGAGGGAGGTCAAATAGCATTTGTGGTAACAGAGGGTGAGATTTTGTCACATTTGATGAAACTGTAAGCCAACAGAAGCACATTATATTGAATGTGTGGCCTGCAAACACAATCAGTACAATGACCAAACTGGAAAAACCTAGTTATAAAGAGAAAACATTTAAAATGAGAAGAAAAAGGGACAAAGGAACTAACTTAATAAATACTTCTCATCACAAATGTCCATGTCATTAACTGATGGAGTAATGTTTTTGTGCTCAAAGCAAAACAATCAAACCAACAAGTCAATCTAGAAATCCATTCAAATGAAAATATAAAAAGTCAAATTAAAAAATTTTAAGTAAAGCCAAATAAGGCCGTTTTTAACAAAGAAGGCCGTTTTTAACAAAAGTGAACAATTTCATCCCAGGTTCACATACACTAGAAGAAATGAGGTGCAAAAGGAAAAGAACAGGAGATGAAAGGATAGGTCTTTACAAAGGAATGAGGATTTTGGAAAAAATAAATATCAAAGACATTGTTCTTATTTTTAAATAATGTTAAAAAACAATTGATATTTAGTGCAAAAATAATAATGTATTATGAAGTTTATGATACCAGAAGAAAAATATATGACAATAGGACAAAGAACTACCAATTGTAGAAAGAATAGAAGTATAGGGTTGTAATGTTCTTAAACTAATATAAAATGATTAGAAGATTCTTCTAAACAAAAACAAATTACAGGTATAACACCAAAGACACAATCTATGAAAGAAATAAATGATGAACCACACTCCATTAAAATTGAAAACATCTACTCTGTGAAAGACAGTGCCAAGAGAATGAGAAGACAAGTCACAGACTGAGAAAAAAATACTTGCAAAAGACTCATTCAATAAAAGACTGTTGTCTGAAATATAAAGAACACTCTTAAAACTCACAGTAAGAAAACAAACCTGATTAAAAAATGGGTCAAAGACCTAACAGATTCCTCACCAAAGAAGATATGCAGATGACAAGTAAGCATATGAAAAAAATGCTTCACATAATATATCACCAAGGAATTGCAAATTGCATGGGAATACACACCTATTAGAATGGCCAAAATCCAGACCACTGATGACACCAAATGCTGTCCAGGGTGTGAAGCAACAGGGACTCTTCCCTTGCTGGTGGGAATGCAAATTGGCACAGTCACTTGGGAAGATGGTTTGGCAGTTTATTACAAAACTGAACATATGCTTCCTATGCACAATCCAGCAGTCTCCCTCCTGGGAATTTACCCAAAGGATTTGAAAACTTATGACGATGCACAATTCTGCACATGGGTGTTTATAACAGCTTTATTCAGAATTGCCAAAACTTGGAAGTAATTAAGCTGTCCTTCAGTGGGTGAATTGACAAATAAAGGAAGTGAAAGAGGTGAAAGAAGTCAGTCAATCTGAAAAGGCTACATACTGCGTATTTCCCTCTTTGTACTTCCTCTCAATTTTGTAGTGAACCTGCATATTGCAAAGGTAAGCAATAGAGGTAGAAACAAAACAGTCAAAAAAGTAAGGGCACACATTTCTTTAATGTAAGTGGAGGGTATAAAATTTTGCAAACACATAGAGGTGTTAAACAGATGATGAAACAATCTTCTCTCATTGGAAGAGTGAGCTTCCTTGACCTCATTAAGGTAAGTACCATTCTTATGGGAATGAGATTTCCCCCACCCCAGATGCAAAGCTGCCATTTCTATTGATTAGTTTTGGGTTCTTCCTAAAGTGAACTCTGAAGCAAAGACTTGGGGGCAGGCAGTTTATTCATAAATTTATCTCAAGAAGCACTAGGGGAAGCGGAAAAAGAGAGACAAAGAATGAAGACAAGTCCATGTGAATGAGTGATCATTGCCATGTGCTTAGTCTTGCTGGGGACATCTAGAACATACTTCCTAATTGTTTTACAGAGAGGGAGACTTTTGCTCCTGCCTGAGACTAAGCAGCACTAATACGTTAGAAAGAGCTCACATGTTCAGAATCAGGAAGACACAGGCATGAGATGGAAAGCTGTCAATTAGCTGGATACAGGTGAATTTCAGGTATATCCAGTGGGCTCAGGAGATAGATTGCAAGGCGTCAACCATATCTGTTAGAGCCATTTCCTTTTCTTTCTCAAATATACACACTCTGTGTTGGGGTTCTGAAATCTGCCCTCAGCTTTGATGACTTACCAGAAGAATTCACACAGCTCAGAAAAACTGGCTCTTTTTTTCAGTTAGAGTTTATTATAATGAGAGGATATAGATTAAAATCAGCAGAAGCAAAAAGGCACATTGAACAGAGTCTAGAAGAAACCAGATGTGAGCTCCCAGGTGTCTTCTCAGTGACTCTTATGACAGCACTTAATTCTCTTTGCAGTGATGTGCAACAGCATGTGTAAACTGTTGACCGCTAGGAAGATCACCTGGACCTCGCTGTCTAGGGCTTTTTTGGGGTTTAGTCACGTGTGCATAGAGTCCTCATAGCTACTCAATTTTCACCCTTCCCACTTCCCAACGAAAGTTGAATTGATCCAGCATAGTGCAAAGCCCCAGCACACAAAAACAGATGTTCCCAATAAATCACTCTGTTAGCATAAACTATCTGGTATAGTCTACAGTCTCAAGTATACAAAGGTTCTTATCAGGCAGAATATTCCTAGGGCTCACATGTTATCCCCCAGGAGCTGGTAGAGGGCCAGTCCTGAAGACTTTCAGAATGTGCAGGGTTTGGGGCTCCCTAGGATTGCTGAATTAACCCTTTATTGCATACCTCCCAAGCCACTCTCAATCTTTTCAAATCTTTGACAATGTACCAACCAAGATCAAGTAACTAACAGCAGTGTGCTCCTGAGTGCTTCCGGTTTGAATCAAAGGGCAATATCCTCATCAATCTTTCCCCTGTACCTTGTTACTTTAAAGAGTGGTCTCTGGATCAGCAGCTGTGCTACATGGAGGAACTTGTTAGGAATACAGAATCTCGGGCAACCTCCTCTATTTAGTGAAGCAGAATCTGTATTTTAACAATATCCGAAGGTTTTTAGTAGGTATGTTAAAATTTAAGAAGCATGGCCCTAGCAGGCTTCTTTATGAAGCCACTGTGAGTCATTCTACAGTGGCCACTTAGCGATGTGTTCTGGAGCAAATGGTTTAATGTCTCTAACCATGTTATCTAAAAAGGTGGATTTTTTGCACACTCAGATTCACATGTATATGTATGACATATATATGTATCTTGCAATGATATGTCAAACCTCAATTTAATATATTTAAAGAGTCTAGTATGATTGGCTCTTTAGTGGTAGCTGTAACAATGATGATCATGATGGTCATGATGGTCCCCACCAATATAGAGAACAGAAGGGGGACAGGGGGACACAAATAGAGATTACTGCTGTGCAGCGAGATAGGTGGAGAACAAAGAAAAATGTATGAGAGATCAAGCAATAGTTTTTAAAAGTAAGAGTACTTGTATCTCATAAAAAACATTTAAAAAGTCAATGGATTTGGGGCGCTGGGTGGCTCAGTTGGTTAAGTGTCCGACTCTTGATTTCAGCTCAGGTCATGATTCACAGTTCATGGAATAGAGCCCAGGGTCCGACTCTGCACTGATTACATGGAGTCTGCTTGGGATTCTCTCTCTCTCTCTCTCTCTCTCTTTCTTCTTCTCCTCTGCTCATGCTCTCTCTCTCTCCCTCTCCATCCCCCTCAATAAATAAATAAACAAACTTTAAAAGAGGCCAGTGGATTTAACAGGTAAGACACTGGACAAATTTTTAAAGGCTTATTTCAATATACTGCTTTCAATATGGTAGATCCCTCTAGAAAAATGCTCTTGCCTCAACTCCCAAATGAGGCACATCATAAACCATCTACTTCCAACTCCCAGCTTGATCTGTTCTAGTTCTATTGAAACAGAACAATGGATGTGTTAACTGAATGATTGTTTACCATCCAATCCTGGTAATGTTTCTTTTAGGTATGCATAAGTGAAATCAGTTATCAAGTAGGATGTCAAGAGTCCTTCCTCATTCTTGTGACTTCAAAGTCTACTGCATTATATAAAAATGATAAATTCATGCTGAAAATGAGCTTGAAATGCATGAAAAATAAGATACTTCATGTACATACATATACCTAACATGCTTTTAGAAGTGTACTATTCTTTCCAACGTATATTATATGTTGATTTCTAAGAACTGTCTTTTTCATTTTAACGTAAATTTATGAATAATGTTTATATACCTTGCTAAAGTATTATTTTAAGAAGTTAAAAATATGCTTCTCATTGAAACGTAGAATGGACATGTGTCAAAAATGTATTTGATTAATAAAGGAACTAGTACATTGACAAACATGGATTAAAGAGTATTTTGAGGAAGTGGATATGTACAGGCATTTTTGGAAAAGAATCTTAGAACTACTGTGAAATTTACAAACTAGTTAATGTCCTAATGACCATTAATACATAGTCTTTAGGAATATATACTCTCCTGGACAAAATTCTCCAAGTTCATATGTAAGTTCAGTGTCTGATCTCGGATCAAATAGTCAGTTCTAAAGTCAAATGCAGATACAACCTCTAGAAAATTAAATAGTACTGTTAAATAATGCTACAGGATGACATTGACAAGTCATGCTAACCAGTCTTTGACTAATTTTCCAGTGTTAAATGATTTTTTTAATTATAGGTATTTAAATGTTCAGTACATTTTAAGTTATACATCTTAATAATAGTGTAATAGATAGTCTTAGTGGACTCAGGGACTTATATTTCATCTCTATTAATTTATTCTTTCTCATCTTACGGAAATGAATTAAAAATGCTTAATATTTATAAAGTCACAGAAATATAAGCATTTTCTAGTTTCAAGATAAGCCTGATTAACTCACTCTAGAAATAAAATTAACCACAGATCCCATGTTTATAAATGTAGGTATATTGTCCCCATCATCCAGTCTTCTTTTAAAAAATAAAATTTCCTCGGGGCACCTGCATGGCTCAGCTGGTTAAGTGTCTGACTCTTGATTTAGGCTAAAGTTATGATCTCATGCTCATGGGTTCCAGCTCCGTGTTGAGCTGTGAGCTCGTGGTGCAGAGTCTGCTTGAAATTCTCTCTCCCTCTCCCTGCCCTTCCCCTGCTTACATTGTCTCTCTCAAAATAAATAAATAAATTTAAAAAATCAATCAAATAAATCAATAAAATTGCCTAAAATAGCTCTAAATAGAAGTTGCCTTTTGATTTAATTGTATAACAATAAAGGATTTATTTCCTTAGCATTCTTCCCAACAGTGGATATATTTAATATACATTTAAGTGTATTCCAAGTATTATAGTTCTTAATAAATTTAAGAGAAATTTTCAGAAACTTTGGAGATAATGCTCAGCACTAGGAAATGTTAAAATCTTCCTAGGTAGTTTTAGTTCGCAGTCAGGAATGAAGACCACTGTCGTTTCATTATGGTCTTTTATATTTTTTGCCAAAAATAGGGAAATGATTGGTTTGGGGCAGCTTCAGCTTTCTCCAAAAGCACAGACTTTTGAGCCCTCAGGTCTTGGCACATTTGTGACGCCCAGACACCCTCACTGCAATGTTCAGTATCATCTGATCATACTCAGTAAGACAGAAGGATACACTGATAGTTCAAACATGATTTAAATGATAACTAATTGTGGTGTATACTTCCCAATTTACATTTTACTGGTTTGTGTGTAAAATAAATTGACATAAAGATGACTTTAATACTTGGGAATTCCATTAAGTAAGGAACTTTTCTTGTTGATATAAAAGGTGGGCATAGGGAAACACAACAGTGAAAATGAATTGCTATACATGTTGTCATTTAGCATTTAACCTTTTTTCACTGCTGAGATGACTAAGCAAAAATCTCAAGGAATACAGTACATAAAATTATTATTTAATAATACATGCTACCAGAAGAGGGACATTCATCCCTCCCTCACCTGAAATTATAAGCAGAAAATTATCAGAAAGCTAGGCCACTTAATTTCAATGTTTAAATTTTAGTAGTTTTTACCTAGTTCTTTCTTTTTTTTCTCTTCTTTTTTTCTTAGGCTTTTAAAGACATGCCAACTTCCCACGTATAAAAAATGTTTAAATAAACTGGAGCTTACCCTACAAAATGAGTCATAGTAAAAATTTGAGGTTTAGTTAACATAGAAATATGTTAAATTATTAATAAAGAAAAAAACAGTACGCCTGCTTATTATAACACATACCCTGAAGTGGGCAGAGGCAGGTTTCGTAAAAGCCAAAATTCTGCCTGCATTGGCTTAGAAGTTTATTGTAAAACATCACCGAGCCAAGGACATTTAGAGGAGCAAAGCCAAGTTCATGTGAAGGTGCCAACGTAGAATAATCTTTAAGAGATGGAGACTCCGTCATTTAAGTAACTGAAAGCACAATTCATGTCACGTCAACTTAACTGTTTAAGTCTTTTACCAAGATACGGAAGCATATCTATTAATTGCTAACTAGAACTATTTAGGTTGTGCTCACCCACTTGGTTGTAATAAAGACTCTATAAAAGCTTCTTTTCAAATGCTAGTTTTAATAAAGTCGAGTTTCAATGTCTGCTATTTTTGGTCATTATTTTAATTTTAAATAGGCAGAAAAGGAGAGGGAGAGGGATATAAAAAGAAAATCCCAAACCCCATTGAAAACTTATTGTTTCTCAAGAGGTGTTGTTTTCCCTTAAACACAGTAGAACCTGGGAGTCTCATGTTACCATAGCGCCCTGTGGCTTCCTTGCTAGTCTTTTATTCTTGTGAATTTCCTTTGAAATGGTTAGTTTTTAAGGAGTGTTTATTCAATGACTGTCAATGAAAACCCTCAGTTTTTAAAAAGAGGATGGAAAAAATGAATAGGTTAAAGATAGACTTTTTGGAACATTCATACACATTAGCAGCAACAAATACAGTATTTGGGCAGATAAATCCTAGAGATATATCAGAGGGCAGAATACCAAGATTCAAGGTATAAATCATTCATACACTTTTTTTTTTCTCTAATAGTTGATTCATCAATATTTAATTTGGGTGATCAAATGGCACATATCTCACTTAAAATAATGGTTCTTCTTACCATAAATGTTTGTATTCTCATAAGTTCTATCACCTGCATATCAATGAGTCTCATTATCCATCATGAGACACAACAGCCCATCCCAAAAAACAGGAAGGTGGCAATTGTCCAGAAGTTTCCTAGCATCTCAAATGATTCAGAGATAATCCTGGTCTCAGTCATTGCTCCAGACAAATTTTTCAGTGAAGGCATTGGCGCTGGACAGATAGCTCATAATGTACTATTCATTCTACTATCTAACATCAGTTCAAAGTTCACAAATCATGTGTCTATAGATTGTATCTATGTAAGATTAATTTCTTTGCATTAAGTCAGTCTTACGTAGAAGAGCTCTGTTGTCCTTCCGTAGGCCCTGTATTAAATAGGGGATTATCTATTCCACTTAATGCAGAACTAGAATAAATCAGAGACCAAAATGGCTTTTCTTTGTTTCTAGGACAGATTTTTCTTAACCTAGTATTTCAGTTAAATAATATTATTTTAAATAGTCTATTAAGGCATTAAATTACAATTTCTTCATTAGGTCCATTAGGGCTTTATACAATTCTGTCCATTAATTTGAAGTTTTTCAGTTAAGTATGGAACATGGTATTAAGGTAATGTCAAATCCAGGTTTTCTCAAACAAGGTATCATTGGATGTTGATTAAAAGATTTTGAATAAAAACCTGTTTTTATTCTTTCTGGTTTCAAACCATGATGTTAAGGCCAATTGTTTGGGAAGTTAATATTTACTGTTAGGTGACTGAAAACTCTGTTGTATATTTAGGTGTTAACAGTTAAATACAGGTTGGTACATTAAATTTAGTTAGTTGGGCTGAATAGTGACCTCGGATTTAGGGGAAAAGAAGAGTGTACACTTCCAACTACTTATGCAAACCACTGTTGCGAAGCCAAGGCTAACTCAACAGAACAAGACATGGTTTTTATATTTCATCAGCATTTACCAGTTTCTAGGACAAGAGTAAGATTATATAGTAAAGTAAAAAACATAGTTTTTCATTAACTTTTAAATATTATTTTAAAATTAACCAGCAAACAGAAAACAGATTTGAAAGAATTTTATTTAACTATTCCTTTAATGTTAGCTATTAATCCTTTCCTCATATAGTTTCTGAAATTATATATTATACACTAAAACTTCATATTCACCAATGCAAAACAGTTATGAGTCCCCACTTTTGAGCAGGAGCTTCTCAACGTCATTGGGGGAAATACAAAAATTAATTATTAAGGAAATTTTAGTATGCTTGAAAAGAAAATGCTTTGGTGAATGATGTGGAAAACATTCCTTTAGAAAATACCAATATCAAGATCAAGCTATAAAAACAATTTTAGCTTTAGGCCCACTTTATTATTAATAGGTGAATTATTTTATTGCGACTGTATTTAAAAGAGTAAACTGTCTTGTGTTTTCAACTTGTGACCATTTCTCTCTCTCAGGCTATAATTGCCAAAACCACTGATGTCAGGAACAACAGCTCAACTGTTCTCCAGCCTCCCTTGGGGACATGGGACACAAAAATAAATCATTAGCTACTACCCAGTATGCAGAGTTGGAATCAAAAGTTGCCTTATTCTGTCTTCGAGAAAGGCACCCCACTACCAAGATGACAGGAAGTGCTCCAAATTAACCCTAAGTTCTGATTTAGCCTCTAGCATAAATAAGCAGGTATTGACATTGTAAATAACCTCTTATTAGGAAAGACATGAAAAAATAGCTCTCTTAAATAATGTGTTTAGGGGTCAATGGGACAGGGGAAAGTAGAAGACACCATAAAACCTTATATTACTGTGCAATTAAAAAATATAAAAGATATCCCTTAGTAGTTACACCATGTTGGTTCTAGCCTCTATCTGCTATTTACTTATTATACACCATTCAAAAAAAGGGCAAAAATCCTTCATAATAATTTGCAGAGATAACAATCCTGTATGAAATCACATAAGAAATGAAGGTAAGTGCACCACAATGTTTATAGCAGCACTATATACAATAGCCAAGCTTTGGAAAGAACTCAACTGCCCATTGACTGATGAGTATATAAAGATGATAAAGAAATATATATATATAAATAAATATATATATATGTATATATATACACCCCCACACATATATATATATAATGGAATATATACACATATATAATGGAATATATATATATATATATATATATATACATATATGCATGAATATTACTCAGCCATGAAAAGAATGTAATTTTGCCATTTGCAAGGACATGGAGGGAACTGGAGAATATTATGCTAAGTGAAATAAGTCAGTCAGAGAAAGACAAATACTGTATGATTTCACTCATATGTGAAATTTAAGAAACAAAACAAGTTAACAAAAGGTGAAAAAAGAGAGAGAGAGAGGCAAACCAAGAAACTGACTCTTAACTACAGAGAACAAACAGATGGTAATCAGAGGGGAAGTGGGCAGGGAGATGGGTTAAATATGTGATGGGGATTAAGGAGTGCACTTGTGTTGAGCACTGGGTGTTGTATGGAAGTATGGAATCATTACATTGTATACTCAAAGCTAACGTTACACTGTATATTAACTAACTGGAATTTAAATAAAAACTTATGCAAAAATGAAGGCAATATATAAATCAAAGTGTTGTTAGAAATAAACTTACCATTTTATTTTATTTAAAAAATGTTTTTAATGTTTATTATTTTTGAGAGAGAGAGAGAGAGAATCTGAAACAGCTCCAGCTGTCAGCACGGAGCCTGATGCGGGGCTCAAACTCACAAACCGTGAGATCATGACCTGAGCGGAAGTCAGACACTTAACCAACTGAGCCACCCAGGTGCCCCTAAACTTACCATTTTAAATATTTTATGTCAACTATACTTAAAAAATAAAAATTTGGAAACAATCTATCATTTTATTTAACTGACAGAGAACAGTTAGGAAAAACTGCTGGAGTGAGTGACAGAGGGGTGGATACATTATGCACCCAAAAAGATGTCTAGTACTCCTTGTTAAACTGAAGGCAAAATACTGTTGAGAAACATGGGTCTGGGGCTCCGGTGTTGGTCTGAGTCATATTCATATGAATGAGCTTGATAATCTTTTCTCCTGGAGTTTCCCTTTTATCATCTTCCAGATGAAGGTCTTGGTTCAGATCATCAATGACTCTAGAGTCAACTGTAGTCAAATATATAAAAGATTTAATGTTAGTCTTTGATTTGCAACCTCTTCTTTCTGAATCTTCCACTTTGATGACATCTTAGGATTCCCTAGGCTCTTTTCACCTTTCCACATCTGGAGAAGGTGGATCTAGGTAACCAATTATACTTTATGTGTGGCTCATTCACATTTATGTGTGGTATTCATCCTGTAAGCACATAAATTTAATCACAGTGTGATGGATATTTTACATTTGTAAAGAAATTTCAAACCAAATAAGACATATTTTTAAGACGGAGAGTCAACTGAAATTAAGAACTTCTAATGCGGCTAACTTCAAATTAACTTTAATTAATATTATTTTAGGGGTTACTTATATGATCACACGGTTATTCCATTTCTGAGGTGTTTCCTCCCCACTCCCTAAGCAGGTCATTGCTTTCTTGAAAAGATTAGTGCAAAGTGATAGGCCCTGAATTCAAATTTCCCTTCTTAGTTTCTTAAATTTCTCTTTTTAGTTTCAACACAAGGAGATCTGATCTTTCTCTGGCTGACCTACCCACTTTCCCAACTTATAATGCAAGCCCCCTGCCTCCTTATATTTTAAAACCACTCTGTTGATTTGGGGGGGGAGGGGTGGCACATTTTAATGTGTCCAAACATTTTAATGTATATTTAATGATATAATATTTTACCATTATGTTTCCCTCTTTTCCCTTTATTTCATACTGTATAATGCACTCTACAACTCTAGCCTAGATACGCTTTTGATTGTTGTGTTTGAAAAAATGTATTTGTTATTGGAATATTACTCCTTTATTAATTGAATTTTTACTTTACTATATAACATGGATCACATAGGGTAAAAATAAAACTTGAAGTATATAATGTTAAAAACTTAGTTTATCATTCAAAAATAATAATTTTTAAGAATTTTATTTATTTCATAAAGCAATACCTGAAATGACTCTCAGTGACCACATAAATGCAATAATTAACCTGGATTATAGTAATAGATCTCACTCAGTACCTGAGACCACACTTCCTTGGTCCACCAGTTTTATGGAAGCCATATTGTTTATTTGTATTCAATTTTCTAATGATCTCCTTCCAGCGAGTGTAATGTAACTTTTTTGGAAGCTGAAAAAGGCTGCTCAGTTTGCAAATAAGCACAGACAGTAAATGCTAGGAAGTTAGAACTTCTGGGAACAAAGGTGAGACCAAAATTCAAGAAATAAAAACCCCTGCTCCTCATTCTTCAGGAGAACAGTTCTGAGGTGTGTTCTACAGAGTTCCTCAAAGGGTCGGCAGCAGGACTAATCCCACTTTCCAACAGTGGTAACCAATTTAATAATTCACCCTTCGTTGGGTCTTTTCTCTTCCATGTTTACTTTCCCCATTCCTTTATTTCTGCTTCTAAGAATACTTGAGTGAAATACCTGTGCCCTGTTCCTTCTGCAGCTTTTATCAAAGCCAAATTAAAACAATTCTGTAGTTTTATACTATCCCGTAACTTTTTTCCCTACATAAATAGAACATTAATAACCCTCTGCTTGGTAAGTGGAAGCTCACCATTACCAAACCACTAATTTCCTTGTGACTTTCATGGACACTTGCTATGACAATTACCATCACAATATAATTTTACTACCATGACTTAGCCCCCATAAAAGTTCTCCCATGTCTTGTAAATGCCCTCAGAGTGAAATAATGTTTTACTTAATCCTCTTAATTTATTTTTTTGAGCCTAATATTACCTATGTTGTTATATTGGTTAGCAAAAGTCTTAGTACATAATAGTCACTAATGGAATATTTCATAAATAAGAGAATTAATTTTGTTATATTTTATTTTGTGTTTATAAGATTAGCTCTAACTAGATATATTACATTCAGTGAATTCAGCTGTGGATTGACATTAAGAATAGTTACCTATTGTCTGAAATATTGCATATAATCAGACACTTATGCTTTTTTCTGTAAAGAGTATTTGAGATTACTGACTTCAGTATGAAATAAAGTACATCAGCACAGTCAGAATTCAAATACCAGAACATAATGTTATTCTCAGTAATCCATATTTCACTATTATTAATATACACTTTTCAACTTTGGATTAGCGAATTCACTTTAAAATATTTTCATAGCAAAGACATTCCATGCTTTTATGTGAAAACCATCTCTTCACTAACACTAAACCAACAAAATTTTAACCAAAAATTTCAAGAACTTAGAAAAAAAGGGATACGTAATAATATAATCTTAAAGTAATAATTTCAGAATTTCATCAAAGTTACCTCATTAGAGGAAGTTCTTTTTTGATTAACCTCCAAAACTATAGATCAAATATTATGTTGAAATAGAATTAATGAGGAATATAATCTTGAACTATTCTCATTCTTCTAAAAACGATGCTTTGAAGAAGGCTTTCCATTCACTATTTTAAAAATTGCCAATAAAAGTCATGTTAGTCAATTGTGGATAAGATGAGTATGCAATAATGTTTTTCTCCATAAAGTAATATACATTACTTCTAACAGAAAAATTCACATGATAAGAATATGTTTATTTCATATGTAATCTATGAATTTACAGATTTAATTGAATATGGGATGATATTATCTCACTTATTAATCTAATAGAAGTGCTTTCAAATGAAAGTAATATTTTTGAACATTCTTTCAGGTAAAAATACAATCTTTAAATGAGATTGGATGTATGAGACAGATTCATGGAGACTGCAAATTCTGCCAAAACTTGCATATATTCCATGTTAGATAATGTCAAGGTGTGAAGTGATGAATCCTCTCATGTAAATATTGATCTCACAAAGTCTCATTTAATTTCTGTGGCCTAAGTGAATGACATTCTAAACAACATACAGTGAGTGCTTCATAAATATTTTCTACTTTGTTTTTGATTCATGACTAGAATATCTTACATAACGATTCTTTTATTGACTTCTAATCATTCTTCAGAGCATTTTTGCTATTATTTTCACTTTTTTCCCTCAATGGATTTTGAAAAATATACGGCATATCTTAGTAATATAATTTTATAAAATAAGGTTTTAGCAATTTAGAGAAAGAAGAAAATCACATCTGTGAACATTCTAATATTGCCTATATGAGTAGATAATGTAAGTCCAAGTTGAGCAGAACTTTTTGGTCTTAGCATCTAGAGGTCAAACCTCATGGCCATGTTCATTTTATCTGAGCTCTATTCAAATTTCAGTTTATGTACTTAAAGGTCTTCCAGAAATTACCCTCTGATATTTTTTTCATTTTATTATAAGGTTTTCTTATTGTATTAAATACCATAACGTATCCATTCAGCTCTACTAAGATTTAATTATTAGAGATTATACATTTATTGTGAATACAAGTGGCAATGGAGTAGTCAGTACTTTTGGCAAAGGATCTGAGAACTTACCAAAAAAAAAAAAAAAACAAAAAACCGACCAAACAATAAGAGCCATAGAAAACTAGAGAATGTATTATGGGAAGAGGTTGGTCAGCTCTTCAGCTTTTTTAGTCATTTAGATCTTTAAATGAGCTTTAGGCCAATTAGAAAATGTCTTCACATCCTTCGAGACTCTTAAAAATATCATCTCAACTCTCATATGACAATGGCATTTGTTAGATTAGTCAGTTGAGTCTTCTTCATTTTTTATTATTTTGACCATCTTCAGATTTCCACAATGTAACTTTATGTGGAAAAGTTATAGGCATTCCTAGTCAAGAATGTCTTCACCGCATGATATAGTAAGTTGCCCAAACTTTTCCATTTGAATCTATTGGGCTTTTGATTGAATCTATTCCTCTTGATTCTTTTCCTTGATCCAATCTCTGAGGATTAACTCACACATCCAATTAGTTCCTGCTTCTTCTGCCTTAGTTTAGATTCTCTTCTCCCACCTAAACACTTAGGAGTTTTCTAGTTAGTGTTTTGTGCATCTAGGCTCTCCACAGTCAATGACTTCCTTACTCTGTCATGGGGATAATCTTCCTAAAATATAGAACTGTCTACAGGTTAAATTATGGTTCCACATCATGACATATAAGGCACTTCACAACACCACCTCACACCGATGTTGAAGCCCCATTGATCATTGCTCTTTGTTTTTTACTTTCCAGTCCCTAAAAGCACATACAAACTACAGAACAATGGAGTTATTAAAGAGTACCATGGGACTTGCTATGCCCACCTCTACACCCTTCCCTATGTCTAACTTAAATACAGGAAGACTTTGGATTGCGAGTAACTTGCTCTTGAGTGTTCTGTAAGACAAGCAAACATTTCTAATAAATTTTAACTTGTTAAACAAGTGATATCTTGCAATATGAGTAGTACGTGACACTGAACATCACATGATCATAACTGAGTCAATGGTTCTTGAAATTCACTTTGATATACAAGTGTTTTGGATTACAAGCATGTTTCCAGAATGAATTAAGCTCCCAAACCAAGGTTTTACTGTATTGTCTTTTAAATCTTTCTCACATATTTCTTTAAAGCTCAGTGCAAAATCCCTTGTTTCATAAAGCCTTCTCTTAGTACCTAAACATAATTAACTGCTCTCTTCTCTGCATTTCAAATTTTTAAGTACATCATCGTATTAAAGTGCTTATCATATTAGGTCACAGACTTATGATAAAACCTGTTTCCCTGCTAGATTTTAAGTACAATAGAGCAGAAACCACACATAATTTCTCCCATTTCTTCAATGCAAGGTAATTTTTACATGGTGTGCCCTTTTGAAAGGTCAGACACTTTAGTCATAAGATTCTAGAAAAGAAATATCAGTGTTTTTCTTTATACAAATTTCACTGAATGCTTATAAATAAAAAGGGTTTTACAACAGTACTTAATTCTAAGGATTACAAAATTAAACTAGCATTGCCATTGCTATAGAGTGGCTCGTGGTATGCCAGTGACCACTAAATATTTAGATAATGAAACATAAATACATTGTGACATATGCTATAATGTATAAAGAGGTATAGAATCACAAAATAAATTTTAGTTGATTGTTGAGTTCTTAAAAGATCAAAACATATTCTAAAAATAAATATAAAAGTATTAAAGCATTTGCATTATAGTATTTTTGTCTTATGTTCTATTGAATAGTAGTACTTAAGTGGCATCATTTTGATTTTTAAAATTTCAGGAATTAAAGTTCACATGATCTGAGAAGATATATATGTATGCTCCTCTTGAATTCCTTCAGTCTGTTAATCAAGTTGCCAAGATTTTCATTTTGAAAGAAAAGTTTATTATTGTCATATACTTTCATATACTTTTCATATATATTCAGAATATTTTATCAACAGGATACATTGGAGAAATATCAGGAACATTGGAGAAAAAATGCATGCATAATATTTTCTGATGAAGTTGAGTAAAAATAGCAAAATGTTTGACATAAATAACATTTTCAATATCATTCTGTAATAAATTCAGTTATGAGACGGATTTGGATTCTAGTTGAGTACAATTTCAAGAAGACCTAATTTCATATGAACTAAGTAAAGGAAATCTGACATAGAAGAAACTGGAAAGTTTATTTGCTCCCAAAATGGCTCAGGTAATATGACTTATTGAAATATCTTTCTTGGCTTATTCAACAGTTTTATTTTATCTTTTATCAATATACAAATGACTTAGAATCTCTAACAACACTCCAATTAATGGGAGAGTTTTATGAGAATTGGTATGCCTAATACTATTCTAAAAATATTAATATTAATAAAACTTCAGCTTCTGTTACAATATGATATAGTTTAATGTGTTTAAATATACTGTGTTCCATTTGAATCTATGCTAAAAATCAATACGTTCACCCATTTTTTTAATGTAGGAAAGAATAAAGAAAAATTAGTAAAAAACCAAATTACTGATTAGTTTAGCAGATTTTTAGTTTCAATTGATCACGCTAAGACAAAATTTTATCAGTGCAACATTTACACACATACTACACTTGTACAAGTCTCTTAAGTTTATCCCCAAGTATCTAATTCTTTTTGAGGCTATTATAAATGGAAGTTTACACCTGCAGCGATTTTTTTGCTCGGTCTAGTTCTCAGCAACGACTTGATGGAATTCACATGCTGGTTTCTGGAGCCTCTTTTCTCTAGTGTCCCTCTTTTACAAAACTTCACTCCGCAACTTCCAGGTGCTTCAGCCTGCCTGAAGTTGATTTCTCAGCTTGGTGGGGGGTAAACTTTGGCTGTTTTTACTATGACTCATGCATGTATAAGACATGCTATATATTTCATGTCTATATTTCTCCAAGCCTTCCCCATTATCAGAATTATTAACACCTATCTTTAAGTTTCTGCTGTAAATAATTTTATCAGCCAGGTTGGTTTGCCTCTTGCTGCAATAATAAGTAACCTCAATATCTTGCGTGGCTTAAAACACCAGATTATTTCCCATGTAAGCTAATGTCCATTGCATGCCTGGGGAAGGGTGGCTGTACTCATCTTCCTTTCAGTGTCTCAAATATTGTCCATTGCCAATTGTTAGTGGCCAAGCCCAAGTGAAAGAGAGCCTTTAACCTCCTACCACCTTAGAGGTGACTGGTACCATTTGTCAACATCTAGTCACAACTCCTCCTCCAGCCACAGTAAAGCCTTGTGCCAAAAAGGCAGGGGGATGGGTGCATGTGGAATACAGCATAAAAGACTAGCATTGCTTAGGAGATTTAAAGGTCTAAGGTAGAGTTATAGAGAATTTTAACTACTCTCAAGCTGTTCCTAATTTCATCTCCAATAGACTCTTCACTAGTTGATGTTATTTGGGGTTCAATAAAATGGTAAAATTTCTTCAGAAATTTTCAATCAGAAAGAATGATGAAATACTATTTTATAAAAGCTTGCAAGTGTATGGCAAATAGTCAATATTTTCTTTAAATGTTTAAAGCCCAGTAATTGCCAGCACACTCAATTTTCAGAAGACACTCATGTTTTAAGCATCTCTGCCTCAGGTTCTGAAGATGGAGATTCAAGCAGCCCAGCCACACACTTCATCTCAACACCACTCATTAAAATGATCTGGAGGTCTCATAAATAAATCCAATAAGACTCAGAGATCAAGTCTTCTTAAGGTCTTCTGCAAGACTGGTATGTAGTAGTTACCAGATTTTCAGCTTTATATCTGACAGCAGTGCCTTTATCTTTTTAAATCCTAAGACATCTATATAATTTGGTCTATCTTGCTTCATTAGAAATTGATTCCACTGTTTGCAAATATAGGAGTCTGCTTTATTTTTGTATATTTGCTGTACTTCCTCTAACTGGATGCCATTAGACCACAAAAAAGACTTCTGGACACCTTTGTGCACTTAAATCTTCAATTCTGGCTAAGAAAAAGGGGTGCTAGGTCAGAATGCTTAGCAAAAGAAGATCTGGTGGGGTCTGTATTCTATAGTCATAACTTACATGGACTTGTGAGACTTGATCAATTGGAAAGGCAACCAAGAGAATTAGGTAGACTGCTTTGGGTTCCTTAGAGAATGTGAGCAGAAGTAGAATTCTTTTCAAATATTTTACAATGTTTCAATTTCAATGTTTCACCTGTATAGAACCTAACCCTACCCTTGGTTGCTCCTTTGGCTTGGTGTGCTTGTGACTAATAACCTTACCACTTGAAAACATGTCAGCTTTTTGGAAATCAAGTGTTTTTCCTTATGAAATAAAATTAGAAGTCCTTATTGAATGATATTCACATGGATAAAAAATTATAACACTTAATGGCTAGCAACAGTATTCCTTAGAGATGGTAGCTTCCCTAACACACAAAAAGGACAGGGTGGGGTCAGTTTTTACTGCTCACACCTGTGCAGTGCAGGCTGGAAGATGAAAAAGGGTGATTCCACATCATGCTCAAAATAGAGCCTTTACAAGGCATCAGCTTTGCTTTAAAATCCTTTTTGGTTTTGTTGTAATTCTCCATTCATTTAAAAAAGTGATACATGAATGATAGAATCCAGTTAAGTTTATAAGAATATTTGTTTACTTATCATTTTAAATATGTTCAACTACTAAAAGCTTGTGTTTGCCACATATAAAATACTTTAATTTATTACAAAATATATCATAAGGTCACTTTGTAAATTTCACAGTTATTATCCAATAATTCAAAACCATTTATTAGTAAGGTGTCAGGCTAAGTAGGCTTTTGTGGTATATATAATCTAAAATGAAATCCTGATGGCCCACACTTTTGTATACTCCCCTCTTAATGAATGTGGGTAGGACCTGCAATTTTGTTTCTAATCATTAGGATATGACAAAGATTGTGGGATATAATTACTGTAATTAGATTACATTATATGGCAAAAGTGAAGAGATGTTCTAGATGCAGTTAAGGTCCCTAGTCATTTGACTGTATGTTGATCAAAAGGGTGACTACTAAGAGTGGGCCAGACATAATCAGTTAAAAGAGCACATAGATATTAGGAACAAAAGAAGTCAGAGACTTTCTGTCTCCTGCTATCCAGAAGAAGCAAACAGTTGTTGAGGATAGGATCCTATGGTAGGAAATGGCAGGAGACCTCTAGGAGCTGAGGGCTTTCAGTCCTACAATCACAAGAAATAAGTTCTTCCTCTGTCAATGTGAGTTGTAAAGAGTACCCGCTATCTCAGATAAGATGTCAACCCCAGCAGACACCTTGACTACATTCTGTGAGACCCTAAGTAAAGAACCAGCTAAGCTGTTTTTGGATTCCTGACCCATTGAAACTGTATGATAGTGGGAATTGTGAGGTTTTTGAAATGGCTATTTATTTTTGAGGGGGGGGGGGCAGGGGAAGGACAGAGAAAGAGGGAAACACAGAATCGGAAGCAGGCTCTGGGCACAGAACCCAGTGTGAGGCTTGAACCTACAGACTGTGAGATCATGACCTGAGCTGAAGTCAGAAGCTTAACTGACTGAGCCACCCAGGTGCCCCAGTAAGTGGGAATTGTTTCAACCTGCTATATTATTGGTAATGTATTATAGAACAAAACAAAATAAAACAAAACAAAACAAACACAAAAACAAAAAACAAACTAATACACCCTACTTAGAAGCTCTATTCTCCCATGTCTCAACCCTGATGCTGTATTGAAAGATACTTTATATACAAATATACAGACTTACAATAAAAGTTAAACTATGGAAGTTTTCATGACAGAGGTGAAAACAGATCAATGAGAGTTTAGAAAAAAGAGTGAAAAATTCTTTCTGAAGGCATCAGCGGCACTTCATAAAGAAGGCAGATCTGTGGTTATTAAACTATAGACAAGACCCTCTAGGTGAACATTAGAAGGGCATCACGGCTGCTGACTTAGGTGAACAGAGATGTATGGGCAGCTGGATGTTGATTCGTGAGCTCATTTACATGAGTATGTAAAGTTTGTGAAAGGGAATAATGAGAATCCAGGTTGACATGCAGTTTGGATGATTGTAGAAACTGTACCTCGTGTGGGTTATTACTAAAGGTGTTTTGATGGCGAGAGAGTTGAGAGAGTCTTCCACTTACTACTTCCGTGACTTGATGCAACTTACTTCCTGAGCCTCATTACTTCTCATGAAATGGATGAGGAAGTGACCTACCTGGTAGTGTGGCTCATTCAAGGACAAAGAGACTGGGCATTCAATACAGAGAGGGGTTGGAGGTTATTATCTACAGCATCTCCGACCGCAGCATGGTGGCTAAAGCAGAGGGGGAGAGATTGCTAAGGACACAGGCTAGGGGGTACTGTGATGGTTTTGGAGCAGCCTGTGTTAACAATCGGACTACAATGTGGGAGGGAGATATGAGAAGCTGGAAGGTTACAAGAAACAAGCTTACTTTCTTACCACTTACAAATCGGTTCTAAATGCAAGAGGAAAGCCTAACAAGATGAGTTCAAGAAAAATTTAAAAAACAAACAAACGTAAAATATCCTTGTTTTCATTCCCAGATCCAATCTATTGTTTGATATCATTATATCCAGTATTTCCATTCTTAGAGATGCCCTAGGCAGAACTGATTTTGTTTCCTGATGAAAGCGACTCAATGCTTTGAAACGTGGAATGACGTAATCACCTCTGTTCCTGGAGAACATCAGTATTGCTGCACTTGAGGGCAGGGAGGAACCAATTGAGGCCGCGACGGGGAGAAAGCCTAAAGTAGTACTGTGTCATCTGGTAGAGACACCCTGAGGCCCAGATGAGAGCCATGATGGCAGGAAGAGAAAAGAGTGTTGTAGTTTTAGACGTAATCCAAAGGGAGACTTTTAGGAATCTGGTGGGTGAGTGAATATGGGGTACGAATACGGAAGAAGAAAAAGAGTGATTCCAGTGGAATCCTAGGCACAGTCTGCATTGGACCCCACGAGCGGATGTTGCACATCTGTCCCCAGGTTCCTGTGGAAGCCTAGGTTTCTCTTTCTTGAATTTTGGCAGAACCTGGAGAAGAGAGAGGCATTGAGATTTGTATTGGAAGTGGGTTCATGAAGTCTATCTTTAGGTTAGGAGTGAATTGAATATGTCGATGATAAGAGTGTGCAAATCGGAGAACAGAAAAAGACAATAATGTACAAGAAAAAGAGGAAAAATCAGTGGCCTGGGCTGATGGAAGAGGGAGAAGTGGGTATTTACTTTTCATTTTTAAAAAATGTTTATTGATTTTTGAAGGATAGAGAGAGACAGAGCATGAGCAGGGGAGGGACAGAGAGAAAGGGAGACAAATCCAAAGTGGGCTCCAGGCTCTGAGCTATCAGAACAGAGCCCAACGTGGGGCTGGAACCCACAAACCATGAGATCTTGACCTGAGCCGAAATCAGACACTTAACTGACTGAGCCACCCAGGCGCCCGATGGGTATTTACTTTTAGAGGTGGCCAAGGAGAGAAAAGGCATTGACATTTAAACTAAGTAAAAAAAAAAAAAATTGTTAAAAGAAGCACTTAAATGTCGAGCACATTTGTACCATATTCAGTGGATAAAAGTAAAAGTTATCATTTAATGTTTCTATCTTAATATTAAATAAAATATATCTGAAAGGAAAATGAATTTTCCTTTAAAACTTCAATTGATTGGGGCGCCTGGGTGGCTTAGTCGGTTAAGCGTCCGACTTTCGCTTAGGTCATGATCTCGCGGTTCGTGGGTTCGAGCCACGCGTCGGGCTCTGTGCTGACTGCCAGCTCAGAGCCTGGAGCCTGTTTCAGAGTCTGTGACTCCCTCTCTCTCTGACCCTCCCCTGCTCACGCTGTCTCTCTCTCTCGCTCTCTCTCTCTCTCTCTCCTAGAAATAAATTAAAAAAAAAAACATTAAAAAAAAAAAAAACTTCAATTGATTGGTTTTCCACTGTGGTTAAAATTTCCATTCATACCTAAGGCTTTTTAATCCTTTTTTCCTCCCTTCCAAATAAATATAGCTAAGAGCAAATGTCTACTCTTTTCCTAAAATGCCTGTATAATTAAGAAATCACTGTCTAATTAGATTCATTGATACCATTATGGAGCTTTCAAACAGAAGGGTATTTTGTGTAGTGAATTGGTGAGAAAGGCGCTAGAAAGTCTGGAGTAGCAAAGGGTAGAGGTTCGGAAGGTACTCTCATCCATGGAGGAAGGCCACCAGCCTGCCCTGGGCCCTGAGCCATCGGCACTGCTGCTGAAGGTGTTTGGTGGCACCGCCCTTGCTGTCACTGCCCAGACCATGGATGATGCTGGCACCTGTGTTCCCAACTGCTGCACCTGCCAGAGCTGGAAGTGTAATGGTGTCTCCCTTCCTCCTACTTCCGGTTTATTACAAGTATCTCCACAAGCCAAAGCCAGCCAACTCCCATTTCCAAGGGAGTTGTGGAAATCTAGTTTGCAGGCTTCTAACTCCTGTGATACTGAGAGGGGAACACAGAAAGGTGAAAATGACGCTCAGCGTTCAATGACAGTCGATGGCTGGCTGGCATACACTCCTATACCTTCCCAAGGAAGAAACACAGGATGCTCACAAATATATAAGGATTATTTGAATAATATGAGAAATGCTATGACATTACAGAAGAGACTGGATGCAATGTTAGCTGAGTTGTAAGATTCAAATGTCTTTTTCTGCCTTTTTTCATTATATTTTTATTAGTGACCTAATCCAGGGCTTTTCCCATGACCACTGAAAATACAGACACACACACACACACACACACCTATGCATGTATGTATGTATGCATGTATGTGTGTATGTATGTATGTAAACAACTTATTTATATAATAGTTATAGCATAGATTTGATAACTTCTTGAGTTTTTCAGGAGCTATTTGTGGAAACTTTGCCATGTGCATTTGACTAGGTCTGTTGCGGGAGTAAAATCAGTAATATCAGCCAACATTTATTGACAACAGATTTTGTGCCTGGAACTTTTCTAAGCATCTAGTATGGAGTATCTCATGACATCCTTACAGCTACCCTATGAGGCTGGTACTCTTACTGTATCCTTGTCCCAAGTTATGACAAAGAAACAAATTAAAAAAAAAAAAAAACAATAAAAGAGGAAGCACAGAGAGTTTATGCAACTTGCAAACCTTGCATTTTATAGATGGTACAGTACTCAGAACAATAAGAATTTTACAATATTACAAAATAATTAATTATGTATCAAAACATTTTAATATAAAGTAAAAGCTTTTATGTGACATAAGAATTAAACAGAAAGAATTGAGAAAGCACTTATTTTGATATAACATTTTTCTATGTCAGTGTGAATTCCATTTGTGTAGTCAATATTCAAGTATATTTTATGAAATGTTTTTTTAAATCTCCTAAAAGGTATGTGTGTACGTGTGTGTGTGTGTGCACCTGTATGACAAAAAAAATAAATAATTTTTCAAGACCACTTTTCTGAAGTGTTTGCTTTGAAGTTGTTGGAAATTTGCAATTTACTTTTAGGACAGTGACATCATATTGAACGGTGAGACCATTATGGAATTTCTAAACTTGGAAAGAGAAATATTTTTATACATTAAGGTATGTTAAAGTCTTTGATATCATTTCTATTCTAGCAAGCAAAGCTAAAGAAGACTTTGAATTGGAAGGTACATATGCCATGTGTGATGCATGTGTATATCTGTACACACACACACACACACACACACACACACACATGCCGTGTGGCATAGAAACCAGCCACAGAAGAGCACATAACACCACTCCAATCTTTCTGAGATCATATGTTTTGTATAAGAGTCTCTGTGATGACCTTCAAATGCTAACCAGGCTCCCCATCACTGTGTTAGCTGCTATTTGTTTGATTTAATTTTTTCTGGCAGTTTGTGCAAACATCAGGTTGGCATGTCTCAGACAAATTAATAAAGTAATGTTCACCAGTAGTATTTTAAAACTTTTTTAATGTTTATTTATTCTTGAGAGAGAGACAGAGAGAGAGGCAGAGAGAGGGAGACACACAATCTGAAGCAGGCTCCAGGCTCTGAACTGTCAGCACAGAGCCTGATGCAGGGCTCGAACTAGGGAACCGTGAGATAGTGATCTGAGCCGAAGTCAGATTGTTAACCGACTGAGCCACCCAGATGCCCCTCACCAGTAGTATTTTTAATTACCTGACAATGTTTAGACAATCAGACCCATTCCATCCTCTAAAGTGCATTTGTTTCCAGTGTTAAAATGGTACCATCTCCACAACTTATATAGCAATTCATGGAGGCAAATTTCATGGGTTTTTTCTTTCTTGTGATGTGAATAAAAACACAAAAGCAACTATTTAAATATATTAGCCCTATAGTGCCAAAGATTTTTTTAGTTTAGAATTAGAATGGATAGTATAGCTTAGAGAAATTGTAGAAGAAAAATTAAAATGGAGGAAAGAATGGCAAATCCAGGTTATTTGAGAGAAGAGCATATGAGGACGGAGACGGATATATGCCTGTGTGTGAGGGGCTAATGGTATGTGCAATAAAACACTCAGGTGTATATAACTGTACACAGATTAAAAACAGTGAGTAAGCTTGAAAATGAGAGAGGACGGGAAGGTAAATTTCCTCTGAAATTTCAATAAAATATAACTGGTGTGTTGTTTTTTCTATTATCTCAGAACTTGGATTACATCTTATGTATAATGCCTGAGAGTAAATTGTTAATTTCAGGGTTTCTAACTTTCAGAGAAAGAACCTGTTCCTTTAAGGATACTGAACGTGGCCTGAAGAATTTTTGACCTCAGGGCCAAGGAGAATCAGTACTAATATCTGTACTATTTTATATATTTCTCTGGGGAAACTTCACATCTGTTTTTCTGTTTTATCCTCACAATAATTTTGCAAAGTGGGAAAGACAAATATTACACTCCTCATTTTATAGATGGGAATCTGGGGTCCATTCAGGTCAAATGGCCTGGCTAACGCTGAACTACCAAGATTAGAACCCAGAGCTCCTGATGCCTTATCCAGAACTATTTCTAGCACCCTGATCCCTTCCACTTGAGCCTCTTAAAAGCAGGTCTACAACAGAAGTGTTACGTCGAGTTTTCTTCCTTTGGAAAAGTTCTTTTCATTCGCTTTATTTTCCTGAGTTAGGAATTTTGAGAGGGCTAACACCTTAGCATATGCACGATGGATTTTTCCTATTAGGTAACAGTGCCCTTTGCTTCACCCACTGCACAGCCGGACTAAGTAATTCTAAAGGAATGTTGTCATGCCAAAGACTCAAGGAAAGTAGGTTGAGTAAAAATCAATTTATTAAAACAAATCTAGGCTTTTTCATTCGTTACACTTTTAAGAGTCCCTTGGTTAAACATTAAGGTGTTCTTACCACAGAAATAAATAATAATTTTATGTGTTTGGATATATGCAAAAAGTAAAAAAGATTACACTTTCTGAAAATGTGACTGTTTATAAAGTCCTAGAATGTGTACTTTCAAAAAGCTTAGAAACCAAACTCATAAAAACACAAACAACAGTGCTTTGACACATAGCATTAGACTGTAGAAGAGCTATTTTGACGATTCAACAATAACACCGTATTTTTTTCCCTCTTAATGATTAACCTCATTGATTTGTTTAGTAAGTTCTATCACACAAATCTCAGAGATGGATTCATTCCAGGCGTTTATTTGTTTTTTTTTTAAAGATACTTATCAGGCAGAGATTGAGGTCTAGTTTTGTTTTCCTGTGGCCTAGAATTTGGCTTCTTTTGCTCCACGTGAGATGAAGCTCGTGTGATTTTCTTCTCCCCGTAACCTAATCTGTCAGCATACAGAGGATTCATAGTAGCTGCTCTGAAGAGATCTGTTACTCCAAACAGTCTGTTCCTTTAAAAATAGAAGCCACTTGAAATTATAATCAGGTGTATATTTCACTCATGGAAGAAAAGTATTGCCAGTTGAGTTCGAGTACTGGATTTTCTTAGATGTTTCAGTGAACTTACAACATTGAGAGAACTGAAAGGTTAAAAAGGAGAGAATGATGCTGGTGCCCTAATAAGAATTGGGGAAATGATGTGGGTCCCTTTCATTGTCCAAAGAGAGCCGGTAATGTGTAACCCTTTCTGAAAATATAATGTGACTCTAGGGCCGAATCGTGAGCTAGACAGTACTCTAAGCTTCAATATTTGGAGATCTGAGTCAGCAGAAGACAGTAGCCAGATTGCCCAGAGAAGGGATGGATCAGATCAACCGGCAGAACAGAATGGAGGCCAAACAAGAAGTCAAGAATATGGGGAATGTGTGAGTCTATGTGTTTGCTTTGTTTTTCTTGACAAATATTTGTTTGCTCATTTGGTAAAAGAATGAATTGATGCATTGAAGTTTGGTCTTCTCTCATTTAAATGGGTAGCCATCAAATGGTGAATTTTGTAGTTCCATATTACAAAGGAGGTTGGGTGGCATAACAGGTGTCCCTGGGTCACACACTGATGGAAAACAGTATAACCTTCCTAATAGATGCAAACAAAACAAAACAAAACAAACAGAAAGAAAACATTTCTACTAAAAAAAAGTACTATGAAAAGAATTGTCAGCTATTGGTCTACTTAGAAGTCATAACTGAAGCTGGGTCTCTAAGAAATCTCTATGTTCACCTGATGAAGAATCTTAGCCAGGAATTTTCAAATTGTCCTGCTCTTTAAAGATTTCTAACTGACGGGCCCCTGGGTGGCTCAGTCGGTTAAGCATCCAACTTCAGCTCAGATCATGATCTCACGGTTCGTGGTTTCGAGTCCTGCATTGGGCTCTGTGCTGACAGCCAGCTCAGAGCCTGGAGCCTGCTTCAGATTCTGTGTCTCCCTTTCCTTCTGACCCTCCCCTGCTCACACTTTCCCTCTCCCTCCCTCTCTCTCTCTTTCTCAGAAATAAATAAAACATTAAAAAAAATTTTTAAATAAAGTTTCCTAACTGAAGTATCCTACTTGAGATGTCAGCATCCATACATGGAGTAACATATTTTGAGATGTCAGTAACATACTTCTTTGGTGGAATAAGGGCAGTTTCTTCACTGATGGTTCATCTTCACTTACCAGGCATTTATTTCTACTCTTGAAAGGATGGGAATATTCCACAGTGAATAAGGGATTTTATAATGACCTGAGTAACAGGCACTTCCTATTGAATGTTGTGCAGAGGTCAGGGAAAGGGTAATAGTTAATAATGGTATAGCATGCCACTTTCTCTTCAAGATACTTTATATATAATAATTCACTTAATCCTTTACAATGATTCCATTTTATGGAGGGGGAAACTGAGACACAGAGAAGTTGGGGAGCTTGCTCAAGGTATGACAATTAGTAAATGGCAGAACTGATATTTCCTTCCGGGCAGTCTAGTTGCAGTTTTTTCTTTTATCCTCAATTGTGTACAGTGTCCCCCCCCCCGCCAGGGAGCATGGGAAGCAGTCCCACCGTGATCTATGGAATCTTACTACCTCTGTGGTCTCATAATTCCACCTACTCACACTCTGTCCTCCCACTTGGAATCTTCTATACTAAACCTGTTCTTTTGTCTATTTAAATTCCTTAATATTCTCTCACAGGAAGATCTCCATTCCTCAAGTTTTCATTCTTCAGAAGTATAAAGTGTGAGAAAACTCTACTCCTTCAGCAAAGTGGAACCCGATGCAAGAGGGAAAAGGATTCTGACTGAATTCATTCATCCTGAAAGAGAGGTCATTGGCAATCTGGTATTTATATTTCAAAAGGAGCTGGAATTACCAAATTAATCTTTAATTGGTCAAATTTCAGGCAAGCTATACAAAGTTTAAAACATATAAATATATTGGGTTAAACAATATTTAATGACCATTTTTAGGGCAAAAACGTTCAAACATCAGCACCTCATTTGGTTCAACCTAACAATGTAGGATCAAGGAGAAGCCTCTTGCTGCCCCATAAAACCAGGCACATACAATTACATCTAATGATAAGACTAGTGGCTAAAACCAGTTGGGGCACAGTTAGGAGTCTGTGGTGCTATCTCCTAGCCCTCAGGGTGCTAGTTTTCTGAGGGCCGCCATTTTGTTGTACATGTTGGATTCATTGACCAAAGAGTGGAGTCATAGTACTTTGGAGTAGCTTCCCCACTAACAGGAGGCCCTCTGAAGAAGTGGCTTTGTTAGTACTGCATAGCTGAGCCTTTACTCTGATCAGAGAGGCATTTTTTTCAAGAGGCTGCTGGCAATAAAAACTGCTATTTGCTCAGCTATCTCACTTGATCTGGTAGAAATGCTTCCAGTCACAGTTGGATGAACCTGTAGCCAAGAGTATAAAAAGATGTCTGTAAACTTGCTGAAAGAGAAAATATTTTATAATGTCTGTGAAAAATTCTCATGTTTTAAGTTGGCCTTATTTAGTACATTTGTTTTTATTTAAATTTTATTTTTTTAAAGGGTTTTGAAAAAATTTTAATGTTTATTTTTGAGAGAGAGAGAGAGAGACAGAGTACGAGTGGGGGAGGGGCAGAGAGGGGGGGAGGGAGAAACAGAATCCAAAGCAGTCTCCAGGCTCTGAGCTATTAGTACAGAACCTGATGTGGGGCTCAAACCCATGAACCATGAGATCATGACCTGAGCTGGAATCAGGTGCTTAACCAACTGAGCCACCTAGGCACCCAATTTTTATTTAAAAATTTAAATTTAAGTACAGTCAACACATTTAACACACAGTGTTATATTAGTTTCAGGTGTACAACATAGTAATTCAACATCTCCAGGTGTAATGTTATGCTGTGGCCACCACAAGTATAGCTACTGTCTTTCAGCCCTCAATGCTATTATAATATCGTTGCCAATATTCTCCATGCTGTATCTTTTATCTCTTATTTATTCCATAACTAGAAGCCTAGTGTCTCCCACTCCTCTTCACCCATTTTGTCCATCCCCCAAAACCCCTGTCCTTTGGCAACCATCAATTTGTTACCTTTATTTCTAGGTCTGATTCTGTGCTTATTTGTTTATTAGTTTGTTTTTTTAGATTCTACTTAGAGTAAAGTCACACAGTATGTGTCTTTCTCTGAATGACTTATTTTACTTAGCATAATACCTTCTAGGTCCATCCTTGTAGTCACAAATGTCACTATCTCATCCTTTTTATAGTTGTGTAATATTCCATTCTACACCATAATCGTTATGCATTCATCTATTGATAGACACTTAGGTTGCTTCCATATCTTGGTTATTATGAATAATGCTGCGATGAAAGAGGGGTGCATATATCTTTTAAATTAGTGTTTTCATTTTCCTTGCACAAATACTCTGTATTGGATTATTTGATCATTTCTATTTTTAATTTTCTTGGACATCTCCATACTGTTGTCTACAGTGGCTGCACCAATTTACATTCCCACCAGCAGTGCATGAGGGTTCCTTCTTCTCCATATCCTTGCCAGCTCTTGTTAATTCTTGTCTTTTTGATTTTAGCCATTCTGACAAGTGGAATGTGATATCTCATTGTGGTTTTGATCAGCATTTCCCTGATGATGGGTGATGGTGAGCATGTTTTCATGTGTCTGTTGGCCATCTGTGTGTCTTCTTTGGCAAAATGCTTAGTTAGGTGTTCTGTCCATTTTTTAATCATAATTTTTGGCATTGAGTTGTATAAGTTATTTATATATTTTGGATATTAACCCCTTATCAAATGTATAATATTTGAATTATCAAGTATAAATGATCATATATTTGCTGTGTGCATGTGCATATGTGTATTTGTATATGTTATGCATGTACATATATTGAGAAATGTCTTTAAACTTTTCATAAATTTGAGAGGTTATCACCCATATATCTAGGTGCGTAACACCCAGACTATATTGTTCTGTTGTGTGTACAAAGACAATCCAGGTTGATAGCAATAAAACGATGGTTTTGAAACCCTGTTGAATCACTGAAGAAATATTAAATTGTGTTCCATAACATTTAAATCTTAATTAGATTTTGAACAACAGCACGCAGGGTTTTTTGAGTAGATAAAATTTTCATCTACTCCTCACACCCCCGAAATTTCTGTTCCTGAATCATTCTCGATTAAAGCCTTTTATTCTGTCCTTTTCCAAAGGTAGTTATGTTGGAGCTGAGTATGGTATGCAAGGCCCTCTGAAGTCCTTTTCTGGCCTCAAGAAGGCTGCCTCCCCTATCTTATGAAATACATTTGACTTTGGCTGCAGGCCACAATAAGGAACACATCAAATACCAGGAACAGACATGTAATCCTAGAATAAACTGATATCCACCCAGCTGAACTCGTAAGAAAAATTCATAGGCACAGAGTCAAGTAAATAATCATAGGCGTTGTACTTTCTCATACATATATTTGTTGTAGCCACTCAGTTTCTCCCTCTATTCCTTATGGTTTCTTTTAACAACTGCTGCATGATGTCTAATGAAAAACACTTCCAGCGCTATTCAACTATCATTATTATCTACTGAGATAGCTTTGGGGTTAGTACAAGTTGTTTTTAATTGTTTTTTTAAATATATCATTCCAAACATGTAATTTCTTAAGGCTTCTTCAAGGTGGGGGAAGTATTCTCCATAGAAGAAAGTAAGGAAAAATCTCTGCCTCTGGCTATTTTTTTTTTCCCTACTTTCCTTTCTCTACCAAAAGGAGCATGTGGTAAAGTGCTTGCCACAGACACTGGCCTTTTCTTCTTGTGGAAAAAAGGCACTGCTGTTTTACGGTGGCCTGGAGGCCCCGCGGCAGCTTTCTGCCAGGGGCTCCCTTTCTAATGGCTTCACCAAGCACGCAGCCCCAGCCCAGCCGGGGGGCGGGGGTGCTGGGCCTGGCCACGTTTGTT
The DNA here is from genome assembly GCF_003009895.1 of Hyaena hyaena. Lineage (NCBI taxonomy): Eukaryota > Metazoa > Chordata > Mammalia > Carnivora > Hyaenidae > Hyaena > Hyaena hyaena. The sequence goes on along the minus strand of NW_024080754.1, from coordinate 2,283,400 downwards.
TGCTCAGTAACCTGGAGCTGGAGCTGAGGCTTTCTGCTCTCCAGAATCTTCCTCCCTCTTTCCTCATCCCTTCTCTCTTTTCCTCTGTGCCTCTTGATCAGGGACTTCGCACCAAATCTATCAGAGGTTTCTTGTTACAGTTGGAAAGGGCAGTTTGCTTGAGTTTGTATTAGGGTTGATGTAAATAAAATCTATGTAGAGATGAGCCAGGTTGGATGTAAATTCAGATGTTTAGGCCACGTATTTTATTTATTTGCTTCTGCTGCGTTTTTATGGTCCTAAGTATTAGCCATCAGATTTAGTGAGAAAAGTGTTCACAGCAGGGTCAAGCTTTGAAATAAATCTTGCCTCCTCTATGTAAAGACCTTGTAAATTTTTGGTGCCACTGTTGGTGTATCTGTAATTGCAGGCCTGAGATAAATGTAAAAAATTATGTAGGAGAGTACACGGCTTATACTTAGCATTCATCACATCTTTACTTGTGTTTTTATGAAAGTAAATGTATAGTATGTTTGATAAAAGTAGGAACAGTTCATGGTTCTCTGAAATACTAACTTAATACATAAACAATATTTATCCTATCTAAATGCACTTGATTTTCAATGTTAAAATATTAAATGAGGACATATTTTGGCAGTACTTGGACAAGCAAAGGTAATTTTAAGTCAAATTAAATTTAAAAGTGAACTACCAAATAAATAATTTCCTGATATTAAAAGAAAAAAAAGTAGGAAAAGTTAAGTGGGTTTTTTTGGCCCTAATTTCAAGCAGTTTATATCCATAATTTACCAATAGATTCTTGAATTAAAAAAATTTATTTAAAAATCTCAGAAGCTAAGAGTATGCTTCATATTACTAGATCCTTGGTGTTCAAAATGTGGTCCCTGAATCAGCAATAACGGCACCACCTGGGTGCTTGTTAGAAATGCAGCTTCTCAGGCTTAAAGCAGGACCCAGGTATCAGAATCTACATTTCAACCAGTCTCCTAGGTGATTCATATACACAATATTCAGCCACATGCATAATTTCACATCTCTAGTTGGACAGTCATTCAGCATTACTTGAATATACCAAATAACAAGAAAATTTCTGTGTGGAGGCAAATCACACCATTATTCGATAATTCAGTTATTAAAAATATCTTTCAGGGGCGCCTGGGTGGCTCACTTGGTTGAGTGTCCAACTTTGACTCATGTCATGATCTCAAGGTCTGTGAGTTCGAGCCCTGCGTCAGGCTCTGTGCTGGCAGCTCGGAGCCTGGAGCCTGTTTCAGATCCTGTGTCTCCCTCTCTCTCTGCCCCTGCCCTGCTAACGCTGTCTGTCTGTCTGTCTGTCTCTCTATCTCTCAAAATTAAATAAACATTAAAAAAATATCTTTCAGGGTTTGTAAAAAAAAATATCAAAAGGACAAAAATGTCGACCCTTCTGTAATTTTTACTAATTTAGTTATGTTGTGTTCTAATTTCTGAGCAAAACAGTCCAAGTCCCATTCAGAAAGGTGACAGTGAAGCATTTTACAGAAAACAAAAATCACATTTTCTATTAGGCCTTATTGGTTTACACTAGGGATGGACAACCTACTGCCATGGGCCAAATCTGGTTAGCTGCCTATATTTGTAAATAAAGTTTTATGGAAACACAGTTATGTCTCATTGTTTATGCAGTAGCTTTGGCTGCTTTTACATTACCATGCTAGCAAAGAGACAATATGGACCACAGTTTCTAAAATATTTTCTATCTGCCCTTTCATAAAAAAAAAAAAAGTTTCTAATCCCTGGTCTACACACCAAATGTTCTTTTTTTTTAAATGTTTTTTTAAAATTTATTTCTGAGAGAGAGAGAGGGACAGCATAAGCAGAGAGAGGTCAGAGAGAGATGGAGACACAGAATCTGAAACAGGCTCCAGGCTCTGAGCTGGTTGTCAGCACAGAGCTCAATGCAGGGCTCGAACTCACAAACCTGAACTGAAGTCGGATGCTTAACCGACTGAGCCACCCAGGCGCCCCTATACACCAAACATTCTTGTTTTCTTCTACAACAAGTATTTATAAAACCTCACATGTGTGTAAAGCACTGGGTTAGAAGCTGGGGTTTTAGAAATGGAAAGAGCCCCTGCCTTCAAGATCATTCTCAGTATATTCTATCTTACATACTAGAACTTATAAATGTCATCTTAAAATAGAACACTTGGATTTAAAGTTCAAATGAGATTAATGAGTATAGAATAGCAGGGTTTTTACTAATGAAGAATATAGTACAGAGACATATATCCATTCTGATATGAATTTTCTACTTCTCTTGGTAACACCTTAAGATATATCTCTGCATCTTCAATTCATACCCAAAATTTGATGACCAAAAATTTCCAATTAGTAAATGTGCATGCATACGTGTACAAACGTGTGTTCATAAACACCTGTTTTTAGTCCAGGTCTCTTTAATCTTGTTTTTGCTGAACTAGTTAATTTTTTTAACTTTTATTTATTTATTTTGAGACAGAGAGAGAACCATCAGGGTAGGGCCAGAGAGAGAGGGAGAGAGAAGATCCAAAGCAGGCTCTGTGCTGACAGCAGAGAGCCCAATGTGGGGCTTGAACTCATGAACCTGAGCGGAAGTCAGATGCTTAACCGACTGAGCCACCCAAGTGGCTCATTAGTGAAGTTTTCAAAAAATGAAAAATAATTAAATAGAAAGAAACTGTCGAATCACATAGACCTAAACTTGACATGAGGGTTAACTATGCCTCATATTTTGATTTTGGGGGAAAATACTTACCTCCTAAGAACTTAGTTTCTTAATCTATAAAAAGTGAATTGAATTAGTAAGGATCATGCATTATTTGGGAGAAATAATAACTGACACAGTTTCCACATATGCAGAATTACTGCCTGGCCTCTGGGCTGCCCGTGCAGCACTCCTAGACAGTACAGGATACCATCAACTGCTCTAGGCTAATTACAATGCACAGTAAAACCTTGGTTTGTGAGCATAATATGTTCTGAAAACAGGCTTATTAACCAAAGCACTCATACATGAAAGCAAATTTCAAGAACCATTGCTTCAGAGGAGCCTGGGTGCCTCTGTCGGTTAAGTCTCTGACTTAGGCTCAGGTCATGATCTCGTGATCAGTAGGTTAAAGCCCCACGTCGGGCTCTGTGCTGACAGCTCAGAGCCTGGAGCTGGCTTTAGATTCTGTGTCTCCCTCTCTCTCAGCCCCTCCCATACTCGTATTCTGTCTCTGTCTCTCTGTCTCTCTGTCTCTCTCTCTCTCTCAAAAATAAATAAAACACATTAAAAAAAAAAACTATTGTCTCATTTGTGATCAAGTGACGAATGGCGTCATGTAGTACTCTTATTGCAAGACATCGCTTGTTTGTCAAGTTAAATTTTATTAGAAATGTATGCTCATCTTGCGGAACACTCATGGAACAAGTTACTCGCAATCCAAGGTTTTGCTGTATTTTAGCTTGAAATTAAGAAAACAGTGCCTATCCTGTTCATGTTCTCTGTTTCATCAGTTTAGAATCACTCATAAAATGGCAAAGGTTAGTTTGTCCTGACTTTTTCTTAGCCAATCCATCCTGGATCCTATTGAGCTTCTCATATTTCTTCGTGGGGAGGAAGGGTGCAAGGGATCATGAGAGAAGCCCTGGGGTTACTCATCAAGGCTCAGTTACTTCCTCAGGGTGATGTTAATAGATTCTGACTTCCAACTATAATGTGTGTGTGTGTGTGTGTGTGTGTGTGTGTTTTCAGACACCACCAAGCAATTCTCCAACACCAGCTGGGTGTCCTACAATTCAGCTCAACTCTGACACCGTCCACTGGGAGTCAGCCAGTCCAATCCCACACGTTAAGGGTTCAGTCCTGTAACTCTGCACACGAGTTCAGATGCTAACTGCAAGTCTATGCTCTTACCGGTACTTTTGACCAACCATAAATGAGAGGGTCCCATGACCCCTTCCTTGGGTTTGATTAACTTGCTAGAGAAGCTCACAGAAGTCAGGAAACCAGTTTTCTTACTATATTACAAGTTTATTTAGATGGATGTCAAAGAAGGCATGCCTGGCTGTCTCAGTTGGTTAATCCTCCAATTCTCAATTTCGGATCAGGTCATGGTCTCATGATTCATGGGTTCAAGATTCAGGTGGGGCTCTGCACGGACACCATGGAGTCTACTTGGGACCCTCTTTCTCCCTCTTCCTCTCCCTCTCTGCCTCTCCCCTGCTTGCGTGTGCTCCCTCTAGCAAATAAATAAACTTTTTTTTTTAAGGATGTCAAGGGCGCCTGTGTGGTGCAGTCAATTAAGTGACTGACTCTTGATCTCTGCTCAGGTCATGATCTCATGGTTCATGAGTTCAAATCCTGCATTGGGCTCTGTGCTGATGGTACAGAACCTACTCGGGATCCTGTCCCACTTCTGTCTGCCCCTCTCTGCTTGTGTGCATGCTCTCTCTCTTAAAACAAATAAATAGACATTTTTTAAAAAGGTGTCAAAGGATACAAACCAACACCCAGACTGAAAAAGATACATAGAGTAAGGTCTGGAACAAAGGAGCTTCTGTTCTCATGGAGTTTGGGGCCCAGCAAGGTGACACATGAAACGATTCCGGTTTACCCACCTAGAATTCTGAACTCAGTTCTTTTGGAATTTTATGGACACTTCATTACATAGGCATGATTGATTAAATCATTGGCATTTGGAGACTGATTCAACTTCCAGCTCCTCTACCTCCCTGGAGGTAAAGAGATGAAACTGGAAGTTTCAAGTCTGATCACAGGGTTGACTCTCTTGGCAACCGGCATCTTTAGGTGCTTTCCAAAAGACACATCATAAACATAACAATAGACACCTTTCTCATTCTCAACACAGGAAATTCCAAGGGTTTTAGGAGCTCTGTGCCAGGAACAGAGACAAGGAAGAAGACCAAATGTATATTTCTTACTATAAATCACAATATCATGGACGCATAAAGCAACCCAGTGAATCTATGTTTCATAAATTAAAATACAATGGTGGGAATAATTTCTGCTCTTTAAGACTAGGAAGATCAGAGGCACCTGGGTGGCTCAGTTGGTTAAGCGTCCGACTTCGGCTCAGGTCATGATCTCACGGTTTGTGGGTTTGAGCCCCGCATCGAGTTCTGTGCTGACAGCTCACAGCCTAGAGCCTGCTTCAGATCCTGTGTCTCCCTCTCTCTCTGACCCTCCCCTGCTCACGCTGTCTCTCTCTCTCAGAAATAAACATTAAAAAAAATTAAAAAAAAAAAGACTAGGAAGATCAGTAAAAATAATATGTGTGGAGTTGATTCATTGGCTAACACTTGCTATAGAAGTATGAATATCAATATACACTGCATCTCTCTAGGAATTATATTATACCCCCAACTTACCTAATAAGCCAGATTCCCCTCCTCACCAGCACCGCTGGAAGGGGAACCTGCCTACACCTATTCCTCTCTCTTTTCTTTGCTCCCTTAAAGACTAGCTGTGGAATGACAACCTATATCTTCAGGTTCCTCTGTCCTTTCCAGCCTTAAAGAAATACACAAGATCTCATGTGGTTTCAATGATTGTAATTTAATGTCAGCCCAGCCAGGAAACAAGGTTAAACCACTAGCAGCATCTATAACCTTGGAGTAATTTTAAGTTTATAGAATTACAGAGAATTATCTGCATTGTGGATTTTGGTTTATGGTTCTTGACTTCTTTCTGAGGCATCAAAAGGAATCTCTGTTAGATATCATTCCCAGCTTTTTTTCTCCCGATAATAGAACTCACTACATTAAGTGCCCCCCTGTTAAAGAAAACCATAAACTGACAGTAGAGAATGCAATAAAAACAGATATTGTTCAGGAACTGTTGCAATAGGGGAAGGGTTACCTCAGTATAGAACTGGGTTCAGTTGTGACAACAAGAAGAAGAAGATAAGATTTATAGCAAGGAGCAGATTAGGTGGGGTTGTGGGTCAGTAGATGGAAAAATACTAAGAGGAGACATCACAGGTAGAGGGGATTCTTGTTAAACTGACCTAAGATGACTCTACTAAAAGCAGAGCAGGATCATCAGATATCAAAGGTAGGGTATTCTCTGTAAATTGACTTAGCAAAATTCTTCCTAAAAGTGGGCTACACAGGCCCAGAAAGATGGGGAGGCCAAGGTCTAAGCTGAATCTAGGAGTGAACTTAGAGGAATCTGAATAATGTTTGGTCAATAAGAGTCTTGTCACATCCTAATCTGTACTCCTTTCCAGAAGTTGTAGAGAACAAGATGGAGTCACTGATGTCAAACAGTGTCCCATGTCAAGCAGTATTATCAGCAGCCAAGGGCATCACAGGTATAACCAGATATCACTGAAAGCAATAGGTTGATGATCAGAACTGATGATCAACAGAACCAGAGAAGGTTTGCAAAGCCTAAGACTGACTCAACTCCTTTACAAAGGGAAGATTTTTGCTGCAAACTATCAGACTCTCCGGACACTGACCGCCTCACATCTGACTAAATCTAAAAGGCAACTGCCGCTGAAGACTCTGCCTGACTGATATCTGAACAGAACTGAGATTTTTCTATCGTTTGGACATAATAAACAGAACGTGCTGAGAGGTGGCCCAGACTAGACCAAGGTTTCATATAAACTGTGCGTTCACAGATGACTTCGTGTTTGGTCTGTTAACTTCCTACCCCTTGTTGTACCTTGTCTGTTCTATGACTTTGTCTTGCACTTTCCTTTGTGTGATGGATAAGAAGCCAAGTTAAAACATGTGGTGAGGGGCACCTGGCTCAGACAGTTAAGCATCTCACTTCAGCTCAGGTCATGATCTCGCAGTTTGTGAGTTCCAGTCCCACACCGGGCTTTCTGCTGTCAGCACAGAGCTCGCTTTGGATCTTCTGTCTCTCTCCCTGAACCTTCACTGCACTCTTTCTTTCAAAAATAAATAGCATCAAATAAATAAATAAAATTAAAAAATAAAACATGTGGTGAAATGCCATTGGATTTGTAATCCTGAACCTGCTTTACCATTTACTTTATTATTTACTAAAGGTCTGCAGACCAAATTCCTTCCTCTCTGGAAAACATCAGTTGTTGCTCTTTAAGATGAGGCCTTTAAGATGTCTTTAAGATGAGGCCCACTTACATTACTGAAAGTCATCTGCTTTACTTAAAGAGACTTGTTGTAAATGTCTCCCATATCTAAAATATACTTTCATGGGGACACCTGGGTGGCTTAGTTGGTTAAGTGGCCAACTTCGGCTCAGGTCATGATCTCATGGTTTGTGATTTCCCAAGCCCCACATCAGGCTCTGTGCTGACAGCTCATAGCCTGGAGCCTGCTTCGAATTTTGTGACTCCCTCTCTCTCCGTCCCTCCCTTGTTCACCCTTTGTCTCTCAAAAATAAATAAACATTAAAAAATTTAAAAAATATATACTTTCACAGCACCATGTAAACTAGTGTTTCACCAAACAACTTGGCTTCATAACCTAGTCAAGCTGGCACATACAGTGGACTGCCACCACAATGTATACTCTCAACTAAAGGTATGAATTTAAGCAAAGAAAGTGGAGGAAAGCATCAAACGAGCAAGTAAATGAGAAGACAGACCCATACTAACTTTAGAAACAATAGTTTTATGGAGTTTAAAGAAATATTTGTTTCCATCAATGATATGACTACCAAAGCAGGGATAAATTAAAGAAATTTAATAGTACTGAATTCGATAAAATAATTGAGGTGGAGAAACTGAGAAAAAAAGAACAGCGGATTTTCTCATTTGTAAAATATTAAAGAATAAAATGGGAGGGGAAATAAAAAGATAGAAAATGAAAAAGACATACTCAAGTAAGAATTGGGGTGATGTCCATGGATGAGATAGAAGATATTTTTCACCAGAATTTAATGATGCATGGGGATTGGAAATATTTTTAAATATTTATTTATTTATTTATTTATTTTTGAGAGAGAGATAGAGCATGCACAATCTGGGGAGGGGCAGAGAGACACACACACACACACAGAATCTGAAGCAGGTTCCAGGCTCTGAGCTGTCAGCACATAGCCCGATGTGGGCTCAAACTCAGGAACTGTGAGATCATGACCTGAGCCAAGTTCAAGTTTGGATGATACTCAACTGACTGAGCCACCCAGTCACTCCTAGAATTTAATTTCTTTTTTTAATTTTTACTGGAAGAGTGTAGAGCAAGCACATGGATTTCACATTCCAGAGGATGTGTGTGGTAGGGAGTGGTCAGGTATCTTGAAGTTAGGAAATTCATGACAGGAATTTGCATTGAACACTTGTTAACCAAATAGAACCAAAATGGCCATTGCAGATACCAGCAGAAAGCCTGAGAAGAACTTGGGCCCATCTGGGTCTCTGAAATTGGGTGAAACTGGGAAAAATGGGGGTGGGGGTCATGTGTAAGTACATTTATGGGCAGATCAACTCTCAGTGCTATTCAGATTTCATCTCCAATCCCCATTCCTGGGAAGTGATTGGCAATGAGGACAAAACAGCAGTCTGACAGGCATTTGTTCCTTCTCTTGGTATGAACACAAAATTTTCCTAATGCCCAGTCAGCATGGTGCAGATGGAGATCTTTCCTGCATCTATATTAACAGTGTCCCTTTCCAACACACTGATGAAGCTGCTGAGGGTGCAGTACAGAGTGACAATAAAGGCATTTCACATTGACAGACTCCCAAAGTATTCTCGCCATAGCATGAAGATTCCAGTCTTTTTCTCATGGAGCCAACCTGCAATGGAAGGAAGAATGAGAATATAAGCCCCAAAGTTGAGTCCTGGAAATAGCATATGAGACTAATAATAAATGAACATTCAAGGTCATACAAATTTGTTCAGTGAAAAGAAAAAAATTGAAAGGAAGTAAAGACAAAAAAAATCAGACTCTTTTGCTATAAAAGGAAAAGCATCACTTTTTTGCAATGGCTCTATATAACATGTATTCAAGAGGCAGACTAGTGGTCAAAATAAGTTCCTCTAATGTAAGAAATGACCTCCAGAGATTGGAATGGAATTGCTACTCTCAGCTACAGTGTTGTAAAGTTCACTAGTATTTAAGCACATTTTTCAACTGGAAGTTTAAGAAACAAAGGGGTTGAGTAGACATTCTTAAATCCTCCATGCTGATATATAGCAAGAACCACAAGAATCTAGGCATCACATAGGTGAGATGGGCTTTATTTCTATTCTCCAACCTTTCCTTATTTTATTCATTTGGGCTGATATCTAGATGCCCAACCAGTCTTAGCTCATGCTACCTTCCCCAGGAAGCCTTCTCTGCAAACTCATTCCATCATTTTGGGGTGAAGGGGGGAAGTACACAACTGAGAAATGCCTGTAATAGAATTAGATGTCCCCACTGCTGTTTTATGATACTAGTGTGTATGTGTGTCAAAAGTTTTCAAATTAGATATATTAAACATGTGCAAAGCAGTAAAACAAAAAGCCTTAGCACAGTATATGTACTTTCTTCCAATTTCTGATAATCAAAGGGATTCTAATAAATATTAACACAATAAAGTGTATTTAATCTCTTCTAGTCTCTAAAATCCTTTAAAACTACCTAATGAATGGACAGAAAAAAGAAACCATTTTTTGGTTCAAAAATACCAATTCAAGAAATATTGGAAATTTCCAAATTTCCTACCATTCAATTATAATTTTCTTCATGTAGAGAAAAATTTGGATTAAATCTGGAGAGATTCTCTAGAGGTGATACAAGCTTAATTGTAAAAGAGTAGAGAAAGCATTACAAATTGGACATTTTACTTATTTATTAATTTTTAAATTAAAAAAATTTTAATGTTTTTTATTTATTTCTGAGAGAGAGAGAGAGAGAGAGAGAACATGAACAGGGGAGGGTCAGGGAGAGAGGGAGACACAGAATCTGAAACAGCCTCCAGTCTCTGAGCTGTCAGCCCAGAGCCTGACCCACTAACCGTGAGATCATGACTTGAGCCGAAGTCAGATGCTTAACCAACTGAGCCACACATGAGCCCCTAATTTTTTTAATTTAAAAAATTTTTATTTTTGAAAGAGAGAGAGAGTGTGAGTGGGGGTGGGACAGAGAGAAAGGGAGATGCAGAATCTGAAGCAGGCTCCAGGCTCTGAGCTGTCAGCACAGAGCCCCACGTGGGGCTTGAACTCACAAATCACAAGATCATGATGACCTGAGCCAAAGTTGGACCCTTAACTGGCTGAACCACCCAAGCATCTCACGAACTGGACATTTTAAATAAGTCTTTTTAACATTTGAACCCCCACCCCCATGGAGAGGTCCTCCACTTCATGTGTCTCAGTGGAGGTCAAAGATTGACTTCACTGTAAATCACTGTAGAAGCGAAAACAGAACAAAGTGGATCAAGTCAATCAAGAAAACAAAGAGGCACTCGTTTCTGAGCACACAGTCTCACTCCGTGCAGTTAAATCTGATTAATTAAACAAATCTGGCTCAGATTTAGAATAGGGACCTGGAGATTCACAGAAACCCTCCCCCAACAGTGGTGACAAAAAACAACTCCCAGGTCACAGCGACCGCTGTGGACATGTCATCAATGATAGAATTCGATGACCAGTGACCAGTGGAAGGGCCAGGAACAACATAATCTATAATACATTCATTTTTGACAGTTGTAGTCATGGATGTCCTCACTGAATTTGCTCTGTGGCACCATTTTGCCTGCCTTCTTTGGTCTCTGTTTGTTTTTCTCAGTGTGTTCACCATGGTCTTTTCCAACAATTATGTGAGCTAATAGACATCCTTTTTTAAAAATTCCTTTTATGCGAAAATTAGCTAGTAACTTCATGTATTTCCATTACTGGTGGCAGAAGCAAAAGATTCCCAGTGTAACCTCAATTATTTTATGTCATTAATGAAGTACTGGCCAATGCATCAGAGAAAAGAAAAAAATACATTAGACAGCTTGAAAGGCAAGTGGTTGCCAGGGCCTAGTGGGCAGGGATAACAGTGTATTGTTGTTTAATGGGTGTAGAGTCCAATTTTGCAGCATGGGAAGAATTCTGGAGATTGATTGTATATAACACTACTGAACTGTGTATTTAAAAATGGATAAGATGGTAAATTTTACACGTATTTTAACACAATCTAAACAAATTAAGTAAGGGGAAAATGTTTGATAGGCCAGATTGCCATTATTTGCAGAATGTACATATTTTTTCTCAAAGCAATGGGGGTCAATTACAACTATGGATAACAAATCACATAAGACAAGAGGTAAAAGATCTAATATTAAAGGTAGCTATTTTTTGTGAACATAATGATTGGCTAGGTAACACAATGGGAAAACACTCATTTACAATAATCTCCAAAGAGTTTAAATATTCATTAAACATGGTGAACTTATAAAGTAAACCTTAAGCAAAAGGGAGACTTCATTTACTATGGTAAAGATAACAACTTATAAATTAATCTGTGAATTCAGAACAATTGCAGGAAAACCAATAGATGTATTATTTCCTTTTAGAATTTGAGGAAATAATATTAACACTTATTAAGAAAATTAAATATGCAAAATAAATTAGAGAAAAATTTAAAGGAAGAATAATAAGGTTTAAGTAGATAGTATATGTATTTCAAAGCTACAATAATTAAAATGAATTAGCATTAGTATAGATATAATCCAACGGACAATGAAAAAAATAGACCAGAAGTAAAAACATGTGGGAATTTAGTATGTGATAAAGATAGCACTTCAAATAAGTGGGAAGAAAACATATAATTAAGTAAAAGATGTTGGAATACATGACCAGCTCTTTCAGTCATTTCAAAAAAGAACCAAATATTTACCTGTAAAATATAAGGTCATAAAATTACTAGATGAACATAAGTACTAGATAAAAAAAATAAAGGAAAACATTTGTAAATTTGATTACTATAAATAACAACAACAAACTAACTTAGAATAAAATATCAATACCATAAACAAGTCCCCATGATGAACAGACAGCCTGTAATCCATTATTTGCAACACACTTCCAGGCAAACAATTAATTTTCCCCATGTACAAAGAGTTCCTACAAATCTATTACCCAGTAGAAAAATAGTCAACGTATGACCAGGGAATTCATATAAATGGGAATGCTAATAATTATACAAATTGCTCAAACTTATGTATTGCTTAATAACATATATATGAAACATGAGATACTATATATTATTTTTGAAACCCAACAAAGATTAAAATGCCTGTTAGCCTCCCATATCATGAGTGGGAAGAAATGAGTTGTTTTCATACAAGGTGGTGTTACTTTTTGGGTAGGCAAAATTGTATTACCAAATGTGGACTACTCTTGACATCACTTTGAGATATTTAGACTACAGATAAACCCATACAAATTCACCAGGTTATCTGTATAAGGATGTTCACAGAAGTATAGCTTGTATTTGCAAAGAACCCTAGAAACCACCCCCAATATAATCTCCATGAACAGAAACTAAAGAAACTATGGAATATCCATATATGTTTCTTGTTAAGAAAGAGTGAGCTATCTATTTGTTAATATGCCAGAGTCATATAGTGAAGTGACTAAAATAAGTTTTAGAACTGTATATGTAGTATCCCTTCCTGAAAAGGTAGACAGAAAACAAAAAAAGTGTTCGGGATTTGCCCTTGGATGGAGGAAAGTGTGATTTGCCATTTTATGGGTAGTACATTTAATAGCATATATTTTTTTCCAAGAAGCTACATTAATTGTTCATGGAAAACACCAGTTTATGATTAATTCTTTAAAATAAGCCCACAATCTCCTAATTACAGAGTCTGAGTGGCAATCCAGGATCATTTAGTGACTACCATTTCTGATCTTCTTGTCAGTATTTATATTAGAATTATTGTAAAAGTTTTAAAGATTAAAAACAAGTTTTAAAGATAGGGATATATCTGCTTTCACTGTCCTAAAATATCAGTTTGTCCTATATGTTCCTTTTTAAAAAGAATTTTATTTTGAGAGACAAAGCATGAGCAGAGGAGGGGCAGAGAAAGAGCGGGGGATGGACAGAGAATCCAAAGAGGGCTCTGTGCTGACAGCAGTGAGCCCCATGTGAGGCTTTAACTCATAAACTATAGGACCCCAGGATCATGACCTGAGCAGAAGTCAAGTGCTCAACCGATGAAGCCACCCTGGTACCCCTGTCATATGTGTTATTAGCAGAGAGCATTTCCCCTTCTGTATCCCATGCATAATGGATGACAACACTCCAAGCCATTACTCCAATAAGCACCCATTACCTTGCAGAAAGTAGAACTAATGTTGTAACACATATTTCTTCAATAATCCCAACTTGCTGATTGTTTCTTGAGTTTGTAAATCTACTGCTAAATCATTTGTTTCACCCTCCTGTGTATGAGAACTTGGAATAAGCCCACGTTTCCTCCCACATATGTGTTCACTCCTTGCTCTTGAAACAGTTCTGAAAGCCAATTCTCACCAACAGCTTTGTTTCCAGTTCTATTGCAACATTTCTTTTTGCTTACATTCGCACTCTTTAAGATGCCTGTGGGTCCTCTCTCTCATGATCTTCTTCCTCAATTTATGTGCAGTTTGCCTGTACAAATCCACCCATCTATACTGGACCTTGTGATACTGAGCCTGGACCTCTGTGAACCTGTGAACCTCATTCCTGCCTTGATAGGTGGCTTACTGCTAAGGTTGGCCAGTAGTGGAGTGAGGAGAGAGAGCGAGAGAGAGCGAGAGCGAGAGCGAAAAAGAGAGAGAGAGACTGAAGGCAAGGCTGGTTGGAGGAAATAGAAACTCTTTGCTATTTGTTTACTGTTCCAGTTTTTGTTTCCTCTTTTTATTAGCATCACCCCAGGAGCACTTCCTCACCCTGCAGTGGCCAGTTTTCCAACAGCAGCATTAGCAATCTTCCCAAGGCTCACAAACACACCTCCATTGTTCCCCTGAGGCACAGGCACCAGCCAAGCCCTGTTCCTTCCTCTATAGGCTGTTTTAGCTCTCTGCTGCCCCCTCCCCAAGCTTCTAAGTTTAATAATTTCAAATGCTTCTCTTTGTCCTTCTAGCCCCAAGGACAAAAGTTTCTCTTTTCCTACAGTTGCTGTTTCTGAAATACTTTTTAACTTTTTACCTTTCTAGTTCTCCAATATATACCTAATGAGAAGTTCTTCATATTAACTTAAACACAACACACACTTTGTTGAGAATGATTGACACACCAACACTGTACATGTTTAATGTATACAAATGATACGCTGACAGATAAGTATACATCAATGCCATAAACATATCTATAACCCTCAAAAGTTTCCTTTTGCACTTTAAAAATAAATTGCTTATTTTTGTGTAAGGTGTAAGAAGGTGATCTAGTTTAATTATTTTGCACGTTGCTGTTGAGTTCTCCCAGCACCATCTGTTAAAGAGGTTGTCTTTGTCCATTGGATACTCTTTCCTGCTCTGTCAAAGATTAATTGGCCATACATTTGTGGGTCCAATTCTGAGTTCTCTATTCTATTCCATTGGTTTATGTGTCTGTTTATGTGCCAATACCATACTGTCCTGATGATTACAGCTTTGTAGTAGAGGCTAAAGCCTGGGATTGTTATGCCTCCCATTTTGGTTTTCTTCTTCAATATTACTTTGACTATTTGGGGTCTTTTGTAGTTCCATACAAATTTTAGGATAGTTTGTTCTAGCTTTGAGAAGAATGCTGGTGCAATTTTGATTGGGATTGCATTGAATGTGCAGATTGCTTTGGGTAGTAATGACATTTTAACAATATTTATTCTTCTGATCCATGAGCATGGAATGTTTTTCCATTTCTTTGTGTCTTCTTCAATTTCCTTCATAAGTTTTCTATAGTTTTCATCAGACATATCCCTTATATATTTGGTTAGGTTTATTCCTAGGTATTTTATGGTTTTTTGTACAATTGTGAATGGGATCAGTTTCTTAATTTATCTTTCTGTTGCTTCATTATTGGCGTATAAAAATGCAACCGATTTTTGTAAGTTGATTTTGTACCCTGCAACTTTGCTGAATTCCTGGATCAGTTCTAGTAGGCTTCTGGTGGAGTCTGCCAGGTTTTCTATGTAGAGTGTCATGTCATCTGAGAAAAGTGAAAGTTTGACTTCTTCTTTGCCAATTCTGATGCCTTTNAATATTTATTCTTCTGATCCATGAGCATGGAATGTTTTTCCATTTCTTTGTGTCTTCTTCAATTTCCTTCATAAGTTTTCTATAGTTTTCATCATACAGATCTTTCTTATATTTGGTTAGGTTTATTCCTAGGTATTTTATGGGTTTTTTTCTTTTTTTTGGTGCAGTTGTGAATAGAATCAGTTTCTTGATTTCTCTTTCTGTTGCTTCATTGTTGGTATATAAAGATTCAACTGATTTCTGTACGTTGATTTTGTACCCTGCAAGTTTGCTGAATTCATGGATCACACAAAAATAAACTCAAAATGGGTAAAGGACCTGAATGTGAGACAGGAAACCATCAAAACCCTAAAGGAGAAAGCAGAAGAAATGGCAGAAGATATGAACAGACACTTCTCCAAAGAGAACATCCAGATGGCCAACAGATACATGAAACGATGCTCAGCATCCCTCCTCATCAGGGAAACACAAATCAAAACCACACTGAGATATCATCTCACGCTGGTCAGAGTGGCTAAAATGAACAAATCAGGAGACTAGAGGCTGGCGAAGATGTGAAGAAACGAGCACCCTCCTACACTGTTGGTGGGAGTGTAAACTGGTGCAGCCCCTCTGGAAAACAGTATAGAAGTTCCTCAAAAAATTAACAATAGAACTCCCCTATGACCCAGTAATAGCACTGCTAGGAATTTACCCAAGGGATATAGGAGTGCTGATGCATAGGGGCACATGTGCCTTAATGATTATAGCAGCACTTTCACCAGTAGCCAAATCATGGAAAGAGCCTAAATGTCCATCAACTGATGAATGTATCAAGAAGATGTAGTTTATCTATACAATTTAATACTACATGGAAATGAGAAAGAATGAAATCTGGCCATTTGTAGTAATGTGGATGGAACTCGATGGTGTTATGCTCAGCAAAATAAGTCAGGCAAAGAAGGATAGATACCATATGTCTTCACTTATAAGTGGAACAGGAGAAACTTAACAGAGAACCATGGGGGAGGAGAAAGGGAAAAAATAGTTGGGGAGAGGGAGGGAGGCAAACCATGAGAAACTCTTGAATACTGAGAATAAATGGATGGCTAATGGGGGTGGGGGAGAGGGGAAGGGGAGTGATGGGCATGGAGGAGGGCACTTGTTGGGATGAGCACTGGGTGTTATGTGGAAACCAACTTGACAATAAAGTATGAAAGAAAAAAAAGAATAAATAACTTGCTTTATTTTATTATTTAGTAAGAGCTATCTTCTTAGCAAAATTTTAAGTTTACTATACACTATTGTTGACTATAGGCACTATGTCATGCATTAGATCTCTAGGCTTTATTCATCTCACGTAACTGAAATTTTGACCAACGCCTCTCTGTTTCCCATGCCCACCAGCCCGTTAGCCACATTTCTACCGTTTGCTTAATGAGTTTGATTATTTCAGATTCCTCACATAGTGGGATCACACAGAAGAAGTGTGTCTGGTTTATTTTACTTACCACAATGACCTAAAGTTTTATCCATCTGTCACAAATGGCAGGATTTCTTTCCTTTTGTTCCTAAGTCTGGATAATATTCGACTGCATGTAAATCCCATATTTTCTTTATTCAT
Organism: Hyaena hyaena; assembly: GCF_003009895.1. Lineage (NCBI taxonomy): Eukaryota > Metazoa > Chordata > Mammalia > Carnivora > Hyaenidae > Hyaena > Hyaena hyaena. The sequence goes on along the minus strand of NW_024080754.1, from coordinate 2,266,639 downwards.
TTATCAACTGATAAACATTTAGGTTGCTTTCATGTCTTGGCTGTTGTGAATAATGTTACAATGAACATGGGGGTGCAGATACTTCTTTGAAGTCTTGATTTTTAGTTCTTTGGAATATCTACCCAGAAGTGGGGTTGATAAATCATATATTGGTTCTATTTTAATTTTTTGAGGAGCCTCCATACTATTCTCCATAGTGACTGAATCAATTTATATATATTCCCATCAAGAGTGCACAAGGTTTTTCTGTTCTCCACATCCTCATCAACTATATTAATTTCTGTTTTCTTGATGATAGCTATTCTAACACATGTGAAGTGAAATTTCATTGTGGTGTTTTTGCTTTGCATTTCTCTGATTATTAGTGACATTAAACACATTTTCATGTGCTGTTGGCATGTTGTATGTCCTCTGGTAGAATGACTGTTTGGGTTCTTTGTCCATTAAATTTTTTTTAATGTTTATTTATTTTTGAAAGTGAGAGAGAAACAGAGCACAAGTCAGGAAGGGGCAGAGATGGAGGGAGACACAGGATCTGAAGCAAGATTCAGGCTCTGAGCTGTCAGCACTGAGCCCAAAACAGGGCTGGAACTCAGGAACCATGAGATCATGACTGTGAGATCATGACCTGAGCCGAAGTTAGATGCTTAACCAACTGAGGCACTCAGGTGCTCCTGTAATAGATTTTAAAATCAGGAAGTGATTAATTATGCTTGAGATAATTAATTATGTTCCAGGTTTGTTTTGCTTGAGATTACTTTAGCTATTCAGGGTATTTTGAGGTTCTATATGAATTTTAGAATGTTATTTTATTTCTAATTCTGTAAAAAAATGCCTTTGGGTTTTGATAGTGGTTTTATTGAATTTATAAATCACTTAGGCAATATTCACTGGATTAAAAAGCAATGCCTTTACTAGTCAGTCTACCTGGAAATTTTTGGGATCTCTCAAACTTTTTCTCCTGATGCACCTAATTTTGCTCCCTTTTGCTCCCCTTTGTCTGGAGAGTCTTGGAATTGTGTGGCTTCCTTTTTTCTTTTTTAATGTTTATTTATTTGGGTGCTGGGGTGGCTTAGTCAGTTAAGCCTCTAACTCTTGGTTTCTACTCAGGTCATGATATCATGGTTCGTGGGTTCTAGCTCTGAGTCAATCTCTGTGCTGACAGTGCAGAGCTTGCTTGGGATTCTCTCTGTCCCTTCCCCCCTTTCTCTTAAATGTAAAAAAATTTACAAAATGTTTTTATTTATTTTTGAAAGAGAGAGAGAGAGAGAGAGAGAGAATAATCAGAGAGTCCAGTGTGGGGCTGAGCTGAGATCATGACCTGAGCTGAAATCAAGAGTCTGATGCTCAGTAGACTGAGCCAGCCTTCTTTCAATCCCACAGAGCTATACCAGCTGCTGAGACCTGCCATTCCTCTTGCCTAGAAAATGCCCGGGCACTGGGTGCAAGTTGTGCTTATCTCCATTTTTCCTAAAAGAGCTGTCTTAGGGTTGGGCACCCCCCTGCACCTTGCAAAGCTATGCCAACACTGAAATTTAACCATAGCTAGATAGTATATTAAGTAAATGCATAATAATGCTGTAGATGTTGAGACAGAGTTACTTTAACTTTGCTTTCAGTGAATATATGTAGCTGTTAATTTAACAATTTTTTAAATTTCAGAATTTATCTAGGTTTCCAGAAAAGTTGTGAAACAGTACAGACAGTTCTGATATTCCCCGTACATTAGTAAGATGTATCTGTCATTACGAACGAGCCATGATGACACATTATTATGAACTATAGTTCATATCTGATCTTAATGGATTTCTCTTTACCTAAGTCATTTTTTCTGTTCCAGGACTCTATCCAGGAGAGCCCATTACATTTAGTTGTGTCTCCATTGATTCCTCTTGGCTGTGAAAGTTCCTCAGATTGTCCTTGACTTGGAAGACCTTAACAATTTTGGTGAGGATTAGCCAGGTATTTTGTAGAATGTTATGTGAAAAAAAGCTTTTGATGTGCTGAAGCATAAAAATGGATGACCCCAGTGTTGGTTTCCCATTTGACTCTTTCATCAATTTTCATGTTCTCAGAATGGGGTTTTCCTGTTTAATTTTGGCTGTGTTAACACTTCTGGAAGTGGTCACAGTGGATAACGAAGTAAAAGCAAGCCAGCTGTTACACTGACTCTTGCAGTCAAAGAGAGTGTCTAGATCGTAGAGGGGTGAAAACTTTGCTGTGTTCTCTGCCACAGTTGATCAATAAATGTCAGCTGATTAAATCACTAAGCATCCCTTTCCTGGCTTCTTAATTTTGGAACCAAAAAAGTTACTCAAATTCTTGCTTAAAAGAGCCCCCCCCGCCTTTGGTGACAGTTATAAAGTGGAAACATTTTGCAATCCTTGCACAATTAGTCTTATTTGTAAATCCTCTTCCATATAAAATGATTACTTAATTTAGTAATGTTTTGCAAAAACGATTTGTCTTCTTCTCCCATTTACCAAACACCTTCTGACAATGTTTAGTAGCATATTACTTCTAGTCATTGTAAGTATGTGATTTCTAGAGTAATTAGCTTCCTTATATGCAATTTTAAAATATTTTAGTTTCAGCCAAATGAAGAACAATGTGTTTTATAAAATGCTAGCTATTTATTTTCATAAGAAATTTCAGGTGAAGTCTAGTACTAGAAGCCTACTACTCACATGCCTTGCTCTCCAGAGTATAGGACAATGGTATTTACAAGCAAAGAACTGGTATCAATGGGTGTCATTTTGTAAGATTTATTTACAGTATCCATAGCCTCTGTTATGTTAGGCCTTCTGGCAACGAATAGGTGGGACAATATGATGGGTCTTTATACATTCCAACCAGCACTGAATTTAGCTGGCCCACAGGAGAGATTTGCCCATCTAATCATGGTGGAGAAGCTAGAGATCGTGGCTTTATTGAAACACACCCTACTTACTCAGCCTGCTGTGGAGGACCCAGCATCCACATTGATTGGATACACCCGTAAGTATGCTATGTTATGATTATGTATATATGACTTTTATTACCTTAACTCTGTCCATCAGGAAATGTGGCCCCAGACCAGTGCCACCACACACAGTGTAGTTCATAGTTAATACCATCCCTTAGGATTGTCTAGTACTCAGCCTGCAAGGTCATATACAGAGTCTGAAACCATGTACTGGTTATCTAGGAATAGCCAGGAAGCTTACTCAAGGACCCAGGTTTATATAAAGAAATTTATTTAACAGTAGTTGAATATTCAGTAGTGTTATTAATGCCCATATATTTGAGCCAATAAATTAGAAATTTTAGATGAAATACATGGATTCTTAGAAAACACAGTTTACCAAAGCTAAGACAAGAAGGAGTAAAAATATGATCATTTCTAGATCAATTTAAAAAATTGAGTCCATAGTTGAAAACCTTTGTCCCAAGAGAATCCTATGCCCAGATGACTGTATCAGTGAATTCTTTCAAGCACTTAAGGAAAAATAAAGCACCAATCCTTACAAATGAAAATTTTCTAGAGAAGAGGAAAAAAAAAAGAACATCACATTCCAATTTGTTTATGAGGCTCTGTGCTTCTGCAAACCAGACAAGGCCATTATAGGAAAAGACAATTATAAGCCAACCTCTTTTACAAACATGTATAAAAATATCCTAAGTAAAACTTAAGTAAAACAAGTGCAGGAATATAAAATGAACAACAGCTGTCATTATTAAGTAGTATTTGTTCAAAGAATGCAAGATTAGTTTAACATTTGAAAATAAATGATGTTCAATCCATTAACAGGATTATTTGATATTGATATCAAACAATATTTGATAAAATTACAGTTGATGAAAATTTTACCCCATGAACTGTAAACTTATATAATACAATTGTAATAGAAAAAAACAATTTTATTCTGACATATATATTTAAAAACAAACCAGAGAAAATATCATATTACTGAAATATTGAAATCTTTATCTAATTAGAAATGAGACAAAGACACCTTCTATCTATTTGTTTTCAACATTCTATTGGAGTCTCTATTCTGGGACAGGAAGAAAGAAACTTAAAGTTATAAAGATGGTAAAGCAGAAACAAAGTTGTCATTTTTATAGGCAACTTCAGTTTTACCTAGAAAATTCGAAAGAACCTAGTGCTTAATTAGAGTTAGTGACTTTATGGACATATGGACTCTTTCCATAATTTGGCTATTGTTGAAAGAGCTGCTATAAACATTGGGTACATGTGTCCCTCTGAATCTGCACTCCTGTATCCTTTGGGTAAATTTCTAGTAGTGCTACTGCTGGGTCATAGGGTACTTTTATTTTTAAATTTTTGAGGAAACTCCATACTGTTTTCCAGAGAAGCTGAACCAGTTTGCATTCCCACCAACAGTGCAAGAGAGTTCCCATTTCTCCACATCCTCACCAACATCTGTTGTTTCCTCAGTTGTTAATTTTAGCCTGACTGGTATGAGGTGGTACCTCAATGTGGTTTTGATTTATATTTCCCTGATGATGAGTGATGTTGAGCATCTTTTGGTGTGTCTGTTAGCCATCTGGATGTCTTCTTTGGAAAAGTGTCTATTCATGTCTTCTGCTGATTTCTTCACTGGATTATTTGTTTTTCAGATGTTGAGTTTGGTAAATTCTTTATAGATTTTGGATACTAACCCATTATTTGATATATCATTTATAAATATCTTCTCCCATTCTGTTGATTGCCTTTTAGTTTTATTGATTGATTCCCTTGCAGTGCAGAAGCTTTTTATCTTTTAAGTTTTATGTCCCAGTAGTTCATTTTTGCTTTTATTATGATGAATGGATAAAGAAGATGTGGTTTATACATACAATGGAATACTACTTGGCAATGAGAAAGAATGAAATCCTGCCATTGGCAACAACATGGATAAAACTGAGAGTACTATACTAATTGAAATAAGGCAGTCATAGAAAGACAGATAGCATATGTTTTCACTCATATGTAGAACTTGAGAAACTTAATAGAAGACTATGGGGGAAGGGGAGGGAAAAAATAGTTTAAAACAGAGAGGGACGCAAACAATAAGAGAACATAAATACAGAAAACAAACTGAGGGTTGATGGGGGGGTAGGGTAGGAGGGAAAATGGGTGATGGGTATTGAGGAAGGCACTGGTTTGGATGAACACTGGGTGTTTTATGTAAGTGATGAATCACAGGAATCTACCCCCGAAGTGAAGAGCACACTGTACGTTAGCTAACTTGACAATAAATTCATTTAAAAAATAACTAAATTTAAAAATAATAAACAATAACAAATGAAAAACCTAAGGAAAAAAAAGTAGTGAGTTTAGCCATCTTCTGAATATGAGATTAATAAACAAGCATTGATTGCATGACTACATTGAAGGACTATTACAATTGCATTAAACAATGAAGCTGTTACTCCATACAGTAAGGAGGGAAAATTTCACAAATATAAATTTGAGCAAAAAGTTCCAGAGAGAAAACAGTTCAAAACTATATGATTTCATTTGAAAAATGTTGTTGTAAGTCAGGACAGTGGTTACATATGGGCAGGAGTGGAGGGGATAGTCAGAGGGGACAGAGGGGGCTTTGGTGATCCTGTCCACACTTTTTTATCCTGGGTGATTGAGACACTTTGGTTCACTTTGTAAAATCTTCCTAGTTGAACATTTATGATTTGGGCAGTTTCCTGTGTTTATATTAAACTTTGGATTAAAAGTTTCTTAAATTTTACACACACACACACACACACACAATCTCAGCCCTTGTATTTCTGGTTTTAAGTCTTAACTTTTGTCTTTGCTGATGTCCAAAGCCACCACTTTCTTATCTCAATCTATTAGCTAACATAATCCTGATAAACCACATCAGATCACTTGGCTCCCTTGTTCAAACAATCTAGCTATTTCTCCTGTCATTTAAAAACCAAATTTCTTATTATTAGCCATAGGATCTTCAGAGATCTTCCCTCATGCTCTCTGCCCTCATCTCTTCTGATACTAGTCTTGTACCTGTTCCTCAAACCCATCGACTATACTTTACCTTGGTGTGCTTTTCCCATATAGCCATGGCATCCGAACCTCCTCTCCATTTCTTTATTTAATTTAATTCTTTCTATTCATAAGTGTTACCTTTTCAGTGAGATCTCATTAAAGTTCAACACCATAGTATGAACACCACATATACTCCCCAAATTTCTTAATATCCTTTTATGCTTCTGTTTATCTTTTTGCACTTACTGTTTTGGTATCCAAAATTTGCAATGTTTATTTTCATTCTATTCCATAAGAATGCAAGCTCTGAAAAGACAGATTTTTTTTCCCTGTTGTGTTTTTGGCTGCATCCTCAATGCCTCATATATAGCAATTGTTAAAAAATCATTAGTTGAATGGATTAAGGAAAGAACAAGACAATACATTTGACACAGGGTAATGTTAAGAGTGCTTAGATGGGCACTTCCAGATGTTTGGACAAAACACCTGAAATACTGCGTTAGGTAAGAAACATTCTAGAAACATAGATAGGAAGAGAGCCTTACCTGAATCATTTGTATACTCTTTACTGTTAAAGAAATAAGCAAGAAAAATACTTTGTTCACAGTTTGTAGCTGCATTAGATAGAAGGGTACCCCCTGAAAAGAAATTTGATGACTTAATTTTGCTTTTTAATAATAAAAATGGGGATAAATACAATTTCTTGTTAATCTGGGTTTCTAATCTGCTACACTTGTTTTCAACTTTAAATTAAAATATCATAAAAAAGCAACCTAGCAAAAATTACCCTACCTTAGACGTCTGTCTGTTCTTGGAACTAAATACTCTTTTCGCACATATGAGAAAAATCCCAAAGTAATTGAATTACTAGAAGGATTTTTAGTATTAAAGTGATATTTTTCCAGACTCAGAAATGCCATTTTGACAAGAACTGATAATATAGCTCAAAAAGTTATTTGCTAAGCAAAATCTTTTAAGAGTGGCAATTTGGATAGGACTGAAGCACAATTAAGTCACAACAGGAGTGAAGGGAAATAAGCCAAATAATATGAGATTTCCCGGAATTTGGTTAGGGAGTAGCTGAGAAGCTTGTCTGATTCATTTCCAGTTATAAAAAGGATTTTTGCATTGCGCTTTCATGGAGAGTTAAGTTCAATGAGTTTATTAGCAACTGTCGCTAGGAAGGAGTGGGAGAGACCCTCGTTCACACCATACTTTTCAAGAGTAAGAACGTGTCACCATTTCATAACAATTAATTAAATTGTTAGAGCGGGAACTTGGCCTCTGTATGAATATTTTAAATGTAAAGCATTTTTTAGAACAGTAGTTTTTGATCCAAGATGCCACGAGGCACACTTAGGGAGTTTAAAAAATAGCTGATGCCCAGCTTTGTACCTCTGTATTCTGATTTTATATTTTCTGAAAGTAGCATCCAGTGATTAGAATTGTTCCAAGTTCTTTTATACTTGGAAACTAAAAAAAGTTCTTTTTCTTTCTTTCTTTTTCAGATTTTTAAGTTCTTCATAGTTTAAAGAAGTACCACTACCTTATGGAGGTTGTAATTTCTTTTCTGAATAAAACACTTGGAACTCTGGTATTAAAATCAATTGTAGTTAGGGGCGCCTGAGTGGCTTAGTCGGTTAAGCGTCCGACTTTCGCTTAGGTCATGATACCGCGGTTTGTGGGTTCGAGCCCCGCGTGGGGCTCTGTGCTGACTGCCAGCTCAGAGCCTGGAGCCTGATTCGAAGTCTGTGTCTCCCTCTCTCTCTGACCCTCCCCTGCTCACGCTGTCTCTCTCTCTCCTAGAAATAAATAAAAATATTTAAAAATAAAATAAAATAAAATAAAATCAATTGTAGTTAATGCCCCTATGTGTGTAAAAGGCAAAAATGGAATAATAGATGTTACATTTTAATATAAAATTCTAAAGAATCTAACATTTTCTCAAACTTACTAGTTATTTTAATATATGAATACAGATAGTTTCTATCTCTTTATTGACTTTTTTCATGTAATTGTTTTCTGAAACAGTAGATAAGAACTTATTTAAGGAAATGATGACTATGAATTGCTTTTGTAACAGTTTAAACATTTCCTATTCTCCTCTATCATTACTCATTCTTACTTAGCGAAGGAATCATTTTATTTGCTAGAAACACTACTTGAGTCTTTTTGTAAAATTATTGTAATTGATTAGGATGAGAATTTAATAAAAAACAAATTGAATAAGTGGCACAGGAGCAACCTTGTTTTCATTAGAAATGCACGATGTAATTGAAGACGTATGTAAAGAAATACAATCATTCGTAGTGATATCAATTACAACTACTTGCATACCCAAGGTTCTGCACTCTTGAATCATTCCTGTTAAAATGGTTTCATCCTTGTTATTCATTTTCTTGTCATGAACACATTACTCCAGGCAAATCTTTCCCTTTAGCCAATGGAAAAACTCTTTAAATAAGAGTCTTAACACCTTTCCATGACATAAGACTCTCTTTTGGAAACTTTATATTTTAGACCCCTTTCATGTCAAAACTTCCAAATGCCAGCTCTTAGGCCATATGGTTAATTATGGTTTGTGATTTATTCCTCTATTCTTTGGCGCACATCCTTTTTGCTCACTTTGTGGAATGCTTTTGGGTTGTGAATCTACTCTATCTCTGCCTTGTCTTTGGACATAAAATTACCTTCTAAAATCCCATCTGAGTATGTATTGAAGTCACTGTTTTTCTTTCTATGAAGGAAAGGTTGGTATGTAGAGGAAAATGTCATTATTTAATTTGGAACTTGGCCAGACCTCTGGAACTTGTGACCTCGTTTGGATAAAGTATGGAGGGATTTTTTTCCCCTAATCATAAATAGTCAAAGACGTCATATATATATAACTCATGAAGTGCTCCCCTAATACACTAGAGAACTAGCTTAATGCTACCTTGAATGGGCAAGTTCCAAAGGCAAAGTTATACATATAACATTCCCTAGAGGACTGAAATTTTCTGTCTGAGTTATGTATGACAGTTTACTATAGTTTATAAGATAATTGCTCCAGATTATATATCTCAGGTGCCTGGAAACAACTGAGTACTCTAGAAGAGGAGGTCTTTTTTTTTTTTTTAACATACATTTGCTGGGACCTACAGAATTAAAAAGATTCAGTTTATGACCAAGACTTATGATTATACAAATACTATTCACAGGAAGTTCTATATTTTAGTAGAATTCAAATAACATATTTATGCTATTGTATACATTTACATTGTCTAAATCTCTTTCTGACTTTAATTTCCTGAAGATTAGGTCAACACATTACATAATCATAATAATAACACTAATTTTGCTAGGCACTACAAAAAGTGTTCTGCATATATTACCTCATTCATTCTGTGACACAACCCTATTTATTTGCATTAAAACATGAAAACAAATTTTGCAAAAAGATAAAGCAACTTGCCCAATGTTCCACAATTATTATTTTGTAATGTTTTTATTTATTTCTGAGAGAGAAAGAGACAGCATGAGCAGGGGAGGGTCAGAGAGAGAGGGAGACGCAGACTCCAAAGCAAGCTCCAGGCTCTGAGCTATCAGCACAGAGCCCGATGCAGGGCTCAAACCCACGAACCCTGAGATCATGACCTGAGCTGAAGTCAGATGCTTAACTGACTGAGCCACCCGGGCACCCCGCAATGTTCCACAATTAAAAGTGGGAGATCTGGATTGATGAGTGTGATTTATCTGACTCCATATTCCATGCACATTTCACAATGGGGTTCTACCCACTATAAATTATGTTCTTTATCTCACATTGTTAAGGGGACTGAACACTGAGGAGAAAATTTTCTCTAATACTAGAAGTATGGTATTACGTAGTTAAAGCCTATTTATTTACTGGCATATGATATGTATCCAATAATTGATTGGTTAAAGAATTAATTAATGGTGAAATGAAGTCAGTCAATTTGCTTGATTGTGGTCACCTTCTTATAACAGAAATAGGACTAGAGCCCTGAATTGTGACTTTTAGTCCAGGACTGTATTAGTTTGGGTAAGTTTAGCTTGTTATATGAGATTGTAAAGCACTGGCTTAAAAAAAAATAGACATGTGGCTTTCTGTCATGTAAATGTCCAGATAGATATTTCAGGGCTTTCTGGCGTCAGTCGTTAGGCACTTCTATCCCCTTGGCTGTTCTCTTCTTTGAAACAGTCAGAGATGATGCACACACCCTCTGCTGATTCAGCACTGCTTTTTGCAGGATGAGGAAGAGGGGAAATGAAGGCATGTGCTCTTTCCTTTTAAGATCATGACCCAGAAATTGGGCATTAAGATCATTCACATTTCAAAGGCTAAACTCCATCACATGGCAAATCTAAATGCAAATCACATGACAAATCTAATTCCAAGAAAGACTAGAAAATTTAAGGTATTAAAAAACCAGCAATCAAACAGAATAAAGGATACAGTAGATATGAGGGGAAACAACTATCTCTACTAAAAAGACACTACCAGGCAATTACTTTGGTATATTATTTTCTGATATTTGGACACTTAACCATAATCCCCAGTTGCAGATCATGGCTAGAGTACAATAAAAGTCATGACTTTCAGTGTTTTCCCCCCTCATCCCCAATTAATTATCTTCACTGACTGATTAGCAGAAAGATGAAATGAGGAAAGCATTACTTTTGAGAAAACTGATAAAGTTGCGTGTCCTAATGAAAGAGACATTTACCATCTAGCTTATCTTAAAATAAATTAGAGTATGAGTTTCAAATAAAATTGTGATTATGATGTATACAATGTATTAGAATGAACAATCATAAACCAACCTTTTTTGGTAATCATGTATGTTCACTTAAAAGTGTATGATGTTTTGAATACATTTCTCAATTTGATTAAGGGATTTTTTTTCTGTCTTGTCTGACATGTCTCTGTTTCTGAGTATTTATTTGTTTACTCATTTATTGAGCAAATGCTTATTGAGCACTGCTATAAACCTTGGGACTGAGCTATAAACAATATAGACAAAAATTCTTCTTATGAAGCCTAAGAATCTTTAAAAAAAATTCAAGATATACTTTGTGTGGAAGGTGGTAGGTGTAAGGGAAAAAAGTAAAGCAGCGAAAGGGAATAGAATATGGAGTATCACTGGTAGAAGAGAGGTTAGAAGTTTAAAAATAAATTTCAGGGAAACCCACACTGAGAAGGTAACACTTGAGCGAAGATGTGAGGTAGATGCAGTAGTTAGCCCTGAGAGTACCTGGGAGAGGAAGAAAACAGTAGGTTTGAAGGTTGAAGAATACCTGGAGATGTCATGTCCACTGAGGAAAGAACAGGTGGCGGAAAGAGGTGATGAGATTCAGGAGTGAATGGAAAACTGAGTCCCATACACAGGCCACTGTGGGGACTTGTGTTTCGAATTGGAGTGAGCTGGAAAACCATGTTGAACATAAGAGTTACTTGAGCTCTTATATTTTTAAAGGTTCATTTTGCCTTTTATGTTTGCAATAGACTGTAGGAAAGCAAGGACTGAAGAAAGGAGAAGAGTTCAGATAATGTAATTCAGCTGAGAGATGATGGTGGTTTACACTGGGACAGTAGCAGTGAACATGGTATAATGTCATCTGATTCAGGATGTAATCTGAAAATAAATCTGAAGAATTTGATGGTGACAGAGGAGCAATCATAGAATTCGGAAGAAAGACTTCAAAGAATTGTATTAGAAGCCAGGGAAAGAGTGTCATACAGAAAACAAAACAAAACAAACAAACAAACAAACAAAAAAAAACAGGGCAAAATAAAAACCCCAGAGTAATCAAGAGTATAGAGTGATACAAAGAACACCATATTGATCAGTGTATTTAGTTTTCTTGTCTGGGTAGAGTGCTGATTTGCAGATAATTCAGGGGTTTGTTTGTTTGTTTGTTTGTTTGTTTATGAGAGAAAAAGAAAGAGTACTGGAGGGGCAAAGTAAGAGAGAGAGAGAGAGAGAAAGAGAATCCCAAGCACAGTTAGTGCAGAGCCTGATATGGGGCTTGAGCTCACAAACCATGAGACCATGGCCTGAGCTGAAATCAAGTCAGATGCTTAACCAACTGAGCCACTTTAGTGCCCCTAAAAGTATATATTGACAATGATAGGCAACTCTGAAAATGGAACAGGGCGTCGTGATGGATGGGATGCAATTTTAGAGAGGATGGTCAGCGAAGATCAGTGAAGAGCTGGCATTGAAGCTGAACTCCTAAGGAAGAGAGGGAGCTTTGTGGCTTGGATTCTGGTGGATGAGTTTCCTGGCTGAGGAAATGACACCTTTCCTGGCTGTCAGTGGGAGCTCGTGTGTCAGGAAGTTCTGCTGGCTGGAGTGGAGTGAGGCAGCACGTGGAGTCTGAGAGGTGACCTGGGACTACAGCCCCACAGAGTCTTGGAAGCCAGAGTGAGGACCTCAAGTACTATTCTATTCAGGACCTGGTGAAAAACCATCAGATGATTTATGGCTGGTTGGTATATAATTTAATGTACACTGTCAGATAAAAATAAAGTGCTATTTAAACACACTGAAGTATCCTAGAAAAATGTCATCATTTTATTAAACTCAGCTTTGTACTTTTTTTCATGAAATTTAAAATCCTCATTAAATACTCAAGAAATAAGCCCTCTGAAGGAGTTTTAGCTATTACTGAATGTGGATTGTACACTATTACCAAAAGAATTTTAAAAAGGGCTGTAAGAAACAGTTTGATGGTTCTAGAATTCAATAGCTGTCTGAGAAAGATAGCTATCAATTGACAGATATTAGCATCTAGTAGCAGATCCTTTCTAACCAATTATTTGTTTAAAATGCAAAAACCTTCATTTTAAATGCTAGTACATCAGACAACTACCTGCTGGTGATTGAACTGTACAGTGAAATTAATAAAAAAAGGAACCTATTTGGAAAATGTAATTGATCATTTTTCTCTGAAACATGGCTCTTTTCTCCTGTTCTAATAGCACACGTCCTAGGGGGCCCATCCATCAAAATATGCAAGATATGCGTGGTAGTTAAATTATCTAGTTGTTTAATGTACAAACAATATTCCTGACACAATTTAAATCCTCCTTTTTCCCTTAAGCATGACAGAACTATGGCAGTGCTCTTTTATGAAAAGTTTAATCAAATTGCTAAAGCTGTATATATTTTAGATATATATAAGTTTTTAAAGCCAGTAGTATACCATCAATCAGTATATTTCACCATAATATTGAGTGACAATATTTATGGTAAGTATTTACCATATTATTTACATTAAATAATTTATGGTACATTCCTTTAGAATCAACCTTGGTTTGCTTTATAATTAGTTTTTGTTTGTTTGTTTACTTAAAAATTTTTTTTTTAATTTTTAAAAAAGATTAAAATTTCTTTTAATTTAATTTTGAGAGAGAGATAAAGCATGAGTGGGAGAGGAATAGAGAAAGAGAGGGAGACACAGAATCTGAAGCAGACTCCAAGCTCTGAGCTGTCAGCACAGAGCCCAATGCAGAGCTCGAACTCAAGAACGGTGAGACCATGACCTGAGCCGAAGTTGGTTGCTTCACCGACTCAGCCACTCAGGTGCCCCTGTTTGTTTGGTATTTTAACCACTGGAAGATTATAACAACACTTGTCAGATAAAGAATTCTATCAGAAAGGATAAAGCACAATTTTTAAAGAAAATACTATTCTATAGGTAAACATTAGAATAAAGATGATAGTCAAAATCACTGTAAATGATGAAAGGAGTGTGTGCCTACATTCAACCTGACTTTGTGGAAGAATTGAAGTTATATGAGGAAAATATGGAGCTGGGGAGAGCATGAGGAGTGATGTGTAGTATGTGAATAATTTAGACTGTGAGGAAAGTAATTATTAATATATATGGTGGAAGAATAGCCTTCTAGCTCTGCATAGTGAGGAGCCGGATGGCTCCATTTCTGTAAGAAAAGGGGAGGAGAAGAAGGACTTTCTCTCGAGAAGTAAAAGAAAAATTGCCTAATATTTTACTAGTTAAGGATTGCTGCCTCATTGGCCAGCACACTCTCATCTCTGTGGTGAGAGTGGATTTTTCATCTTTGTGTGTAATGAAGTTGAATTCCCAGCAATAAATTAGAAAAATGCTTTTTAATAGCAGAGAGATATTGTACTAGCCACCATTCATTCTTCTGTCCTGTTTCCTTCCCTGTGAAATATTTCATAGTAGTGGTTTATTTCTACTGACATTATTTTGGTGAAATGGATTCCCTCCTTAACACCCGAAAATATGATTTTCATCCATATCCTTTTGTGGAAATCACGGTAACAAATTTCAACTGTGGCTCCTGAATTCAGCTATCTTCAACCTGTCCTTCAAACTCAGTAGATGGGATTAAAGAATGTATTTGTGAACTCCTTTGACTCTATGAAGTCACACTGTACTTATCCAATCCATTTCCTACTCTTTCTCCAGTCTGTATTTGGCTCATTTATGGGCTCGTAATTCTGCTACTCCCGAAGGCCTGGCTAGTCCAGCACTGATTTACTTTTTACTCCTAAAGAAATGCATGGTAACACTCATATCTGTTTTCAGGAATTTAAATGTGCACCTCTACTTTCAAACTCACAGAGGCTGGAAGTTTCATATTTCAACCTACCTATGGGACATTCCATTAATAAATATGTCTTTACCTATTTATTAATGAATAAATGTCTTTCTGACTTTGACCCCATTAAATATAAATTTGAATACATTATATTCCTCCTTCAAACCACTTGCCATTCCAAACTTTATAATTTCTGGTGGTGTCACCACTATTTTTTTTCCCAATATCCACCCTTAATCACCTGTGCATCATTTTACTTGCATTGTCTTCCCATGATCCCCCAACAATATCATATATTCCAGTTGCAAAGGCCATATACTCCTTATTCTATAATGAATGTGGAAAGTATTGATGGATAAAGAGTAAATTACATATTTGGAATTAATATATATCTGTTTTATTTTTACTTCTGTGACACAGCCTAATAATGGCCTCCTTTCTACAGTGGAGCCAAAATGACTTTTAGCTGTAGTTTTGAGGTTCTTTTCTGATCCAACATTTCTTATGTTTCCAGGCCAAACTCACTAAATGTTGGAATCAGTCCAAAATTCTTGGATTGTTTTAGTCTCTCATTATACATGAAATTATGACATTTTGGGGTCTGTGTGGCAAATTGTTGCCCAGCACATATTCCCATGCAATTTCTTTAATGACACAGATTAATTTCTGGATTCAGGAGGTGAAAGTTGCCAAATAAACCTATGAGGCACTCCAAGTTCAATACCTGACCCAGCTAATTCATAGCAGTGTTGGTCTTTTTAACGTAACAACAGAAGTGAGCCACTTTTAACTGCTGCTTACAGTTTTTATGAGATGGCAATCGTGAAGGCAGAATAGTTTCTAGATTCCAGGACATTTTTTAGCAGGCAAACCTCAATATTTTTTTTTTCTCTACCACCACACTCATACCTCCTTCCCACTGTGATTAAGATATTCAAGTCTCTTCTGAATATTAATAGTAGGATTTCCAAAGGGGAAATCATTGTTTTCGGACTGTTGGATTTGATCCTTTACTTATCAAGTTGTTGAGATACCGTTTTTATAAACCTCAGTTTGTGTCTATTAAGAGCACAATTTCCATCTTCTTTCAAATCTTCCTAAAATTTTCTTGAAGTATGTTAAGCTCTTTCATAGAAGAAAATAAAGTGTATCAATTTGGTTCTAATTGCCTCTTAGAAATGATGTGACTATAGAAACATAACAGCTGAAAAAAAGCAAAGGGTGTCAGAGGTAACTTGACCTATCTACCGACTTAATTTTCACTGAATAAAACTATAAATAAATTTCACGTTTCATTCTAAATTAGGAAGGGAAATGAATCAGATAATTAAAATAAAGTTGCATTTGAGAAAATTCAGGAAGTGAGAAACAAATCTATTTTCATTCTTATTGTTGTTTGAAACAATATGTTCCTTCCTACTTTGAACTTTTATCATTCTCAAAGAAAAAAGAAAAACCACAAAGCCTTTTTATAAATAAAGAATTTAAGACAAAGGCATGGCCCATTTGAAGATTTTCATAACTATGCTTTTGCTTCTGGCCCTGAAATGAGTTCTTGAATAAAGAGTGACTGGTAGAGAGCTGGCCTTTTGGAACCAGAAGAGGCAAGAACTCTTAATTCCAACTTTGCCTCAGACATTCTGTGTGGTCTCATTTGCAGAATCCAGCCTAGGTCTGCTTACCTACATCAGACAGGGTATTTGAAAAATGTTTGAGGGTGTAAACCTTTAATTACCAGGTTTATTATTTTCTAATTAACCAGCCTTTATTTTCTTTTTGATTCTCTTTTCTCAATAGAGCAATCATGCTAAAAAAATGTGGATTCTAAATTTTTTAAATGTTTTTTTTCATTAACCTTGAGAGGAGACTTTTTCTTCAAAACCATTTTAGTATATAATGAAATCTCTTTAGAATCACATTCTTTAATTTAATATGACCTCATTCTTCTCTACAGTAACAATTTGTCTCTTAAAATAACAATGGTTCCAGAGAGATCTTTTCAGAGGAGTAAACTCAAACATTTCTGTATCTTTACTAGCTGGCCTTCCTTTTGAACTTTGTGCTGTCCTAAATGGTTCCTGGAGGAAATTATAAAAATAACTCAGGTCCTAATGAGAAAACAAGTCTCCAAAGCATTATTCAGAGATTGTCATCCCTCTGGCTTTGTATTTATACGTGACAGAGTTCTATTGTCCAGTGCCATTATTCATGATCTCAAACTGTCTGTTCTAATTTCCAAGAAATGTTAAGCAAAGGAGGGTTCAAAGTCAGGAAGAAGATTTTCCCCTTTCAGTGAGAATGGATTTGTAACTGGAAACATGGTCGATTAGATAAACACTGCTTGTTTACTTGTGAATTAATCTCCAAAT
This sequence comes from Hyaena hyaena, assembly GCF_003009895.1. Lineage (NCBI taxonomy): Eukaryota > Metazoa > Chordata > Mammalia > Carnivora > Hyaenidae > Hyaena > Hyaena hyaena. Next base: position 2,249,682 of record NW_024080754.1, on the reverse strand, counting down.
GCTGCTGAATACCTTTTGTTACAAAGACGAAAAGGTATCACTTGGGTAAAGGTTATTCATAACAAATTCTCCTAAAACTATGAAACAGATTCAAAATGTTAAGTTTTCTTGTTGGTTTCCCATGAAATCTTTTGTTTTTAACATGATCTTGGCGAAGAATAAGTGTATGTCTTGGGAAATAAGTTTTGTATCATTATTTTTTACACGTATGCTCAACTGAGTCTCTCAATAAAGAAAAATAAAGTTACATTGTAACATGGGAAATGAGATTTTTTTCTTCAATTTTTCTGATACAGAAAGTAAAGAGCATTCTACATAATTTTAAAAATATTATTCATTGTAACATGAATTGTTGCAGACAAGTGTATCTGCCTAATTTCAGTAGATATTAATATCAGACTAAAAATCAGTGGGACAATGGTGGTCGGCATGTAGCTTTTTGAAGGAATTTTAATGAGTAAAATTATAATTCTGAAGAAAATTTAATGGATAAAAGCATACTCCCGCAAACATAGCTCTGATTTTACAACATTTAATGAATTGTTCTATTGGTGTTTTTTGTTGCTGTGGGCTTGCTCATTATGCAGTAACTAATTTTAGTTACGTGCATAGCTTTGGGGGAAAATGTAAAGAAATCGTCGTGTTGTATAGTCATTGGTCTGCAAAGCCATCCAATGGTTTATTTTTCTGTCTTCATCGTGAACTTGTTGAATCATTACATGGCCTCCAGCATTCAGTGTACTGGAAGGAAAGGCAGTGTAGGTAAACAAATCATCCTCCATGGAGAAGTTTAGGCCCATCATGAAGTGTCTGTCATCCAGTCTTAAAGAAGTCAAGGTTTATTTTAAACGCTATGGAAAGAAACACTATAGCAGGTTGGTATCTGGCGTTGGAACCCAGTCATTTCAGTAAAAGTCTCACACTCTATCAACCTGTCTTAAATATTCCTGGTCACAAGATTCAAAGAAAAGACAACAACGACTTTGCTTTATATAGTGTAAGTTTTTCATTTTTATCTGAATATAAAATAATCAGAAGAAACTTCATGTACATTCCCAGAAAATTGAGCTTTCCTTCCTGGGAATGAAATAGAAATATCTCAAGCTTCCTGCAACCTATGTGGCCAAGCTTCATCCTTGTAAAGCTTCGACAATTTGGTATCTGGGCCCATAGTCTTGACTTGTATTCTTTGTCCACTTTTTCTGCACGTTTAGAAAGGTCTACCAAGGCCCAACTCAGGTGTTGCTTCCTTTAGGTAGCCTTATCTGGACCCTAGGTAGTACTTCCCACCTTTTTTCCCATCATCATTTGCCCTACATCCCATTGATCTTCTGCCACAATGCATTCAACTTCTCTCTACTCCTTTGTTTTGCCTACTGTATACTGCGGGCTCTTCAAGAGCTAGAACTATGACTTTAATGCACTTTATCTTCATATATTAGCATTTCCTATCCTGTTTATAGTTTGTATTTGACATTACCTAGGGTAGAAATTAAGATTTAGTGTATTTTATGTGTGTGTGTGTGTGTGTGTGTGTTCTTCCGTATATATGAGGTATATACAAGGAAGGGTTTAGATGTGTTTAATCTTGCTTTTTATATTGAAGGTCATAATGAATATTATTAGAATATTTACATTTGTAAAGGTAGCCAACAAGCTTTAAGCAACTAGAGTACTTAATACAATTATGTGCTGAAAAAATACATGCCAATGTTTTCTTAGAATTCTAACCAAGCAAAAACACTCATCTCCTTTTAGATAAATAGGATACAGTGGGTAAACATCTTCTCTCTTAACTTTCACGTCACATATTTAACATTGTCAAACATCAGGAGAGTTAGATTTTTACTGTTGGATGTAGAGATTGTACAGAAGCCAAAAAGGATCAGGTTAGCAGATGTAGATATTTAAGCCACAGAATTGGATGGCATGAGATCTCTGGCTCTCCTCACTCACCTTATGATATCTCAGTTCTATCATCCTCAAAATGTGGGGCTTGGGTTAAAACATCTAATAAAGCTACTTACAAATCACTACATATGTGATTTTTTACATTTTGTTTAAGTGAGTGAAAAATATTAGGGTATTAACCAGTTTAAAGTATACAATAGTATTAATTGTATTCACATTGTTGTGAAAACAATCTCCAGAACTTTTCATCTTGAAATTCTGAAACTCTAAATCCATTAAGCAACTCCTTTATCCCCCTTCACCTACCTTCACCTTGGTAACCACCAACCTATCTGTTGATGATTTTAACTAACTTAGATACTTTATATATATGGAATTATTTAGTATTTGTCTATTTGTGAATGGCTTATTTCACTTCACATAATATCCTCAAGGTTCATCCATGTTTTAGAATCCGACAGGATTTTCTTCTTTTTTAAGTCTGAATAATATTCCAGTATAGGAGCATACCATATTTGGCTTATTCATTTGTCTATAAGTGGACATTTGGGTCGATTCCACCTCTGTGATTGTGAATAGTGCTGCTATGAGAATACATGTGCAAATATCTCTTCAACACTCTGCTTTTTAAATTTTGGGGGGTATATATCCAGAAATAGGATTGCTATATGCTATTTCTGTTTTTAACTTTTTGAGGAAACTCTGTACTGTTTTCCAGAGCAGTTATGCTATTTCACAATCCTACTAACCATGCACCAGGGCTCCAATTTTTCCAAATCCTTGAAAGATCTTACTATTTTCTGTTTAATTGATAGTCATCATCCAATAGTGAGGTGATATCTCATTGTGATTTGAGTTTGCATTTCTCTGATAGGTAGTGATGTTGAGTATCTTATCAAATACCTGTTGACCATTTAGTTATTATCTTCAGAGAAGCCTACTTAAGTCCTTTGTCTATTTTTTAAAATCAAGTTATTTGATTTTTTGTTGCTGAGTTGTATGAATTTTTTTTATGATTTCTTTTTATTTTCTGGATATTAGTCCTTTATCAGATTTGCAAATATTTTCTCCCTTTCTATATATGTTATTTTCACTGTGTTGATTGTGACTTTTGATGTATAAGAGTTTTTGACTTTGATGTAGTCTTATTTGTCTATTTTTGCTTTTGCTGTCTGTGCTTTTGATGCAACATCCAAGAAATCATCGTCAAGTCCAGTATCATAAAACTTTTCTCCTATGTTTTCTTTTAGGAGTTTCAAATGTGTCTTTTTTTTAATCAAAGAAGAATATACTAAAAAAAAAAAAGAACGTATTCATTTATTATGCATCATGAAACTAAGCAGTAATGTATTTTGACAATGAGTAGAATTGTTTTACATATTGTGACTCAATGATCATGATTATAACAACTAATTAATCCATTTTGCTGTGCATGTTGTAAAATTATTGTTGGAAGTGTTGACAATCTATTTAAGAACATGAAAATGCTTCAGTTGAATTATATACGTCAAGTTGTGGTCACATAAGACTATTGTTTATCCTTATAACAATGCTTGTGCATTTCTTCCTCTGTACTTTTATTAAGTACTCTCCAACCTCTCTTTGTTTACTTACATTAAGCCTTCTTTTCAGGCCCAGATAAAACCCCGTACATGAACCCTTCTTCTATTTTTTTCATTGTATGTGGATTTCTTTTTTCTCTGAGCTAGCTCACACTTATTCTTGTTATACTTTAGCTCTCTGTATATAAACTGCTATGGTGACAGTTTTGTTTTTAAATGAAATAAGTTCAATAAAGAAGTTTATTCGTGGATGATCAAAGGGCATCCATACTATTTTTGTTCTGAAATTTCTCTCTCTTAATTTTTAACATAAGAATTAAATACCAAAATATTTATAGTATCTTGAGATGTCATTATGCTGATGATGGCAGTACCATTGAAGGAACAGGGTCATAGTTTCAGGGATGGGGCAACAACAGTTTGCCACACTGGCTGTGGCAGCCTCTGGGGCACACTAAAATAGAAGTCATGGATAAATAGAGGCATGTGTTTGGTAGGAACAGCGACAGGTGCATCTCTAACACTGGAGTCACTGAAGAATGACAAAAAAGAAATAACTCAAAATGTTAATATTAATTAGAGAATACATAGTCCAAAATATTAATATTGGTTTTCTTTGAATTATGAGTATATATGTGACTTTTAATTTCTTTATCTGTTTATTTATATTTGAAACATTTTATGGTAGCCCATATTGTTTTAATAGTCAGGAAAAGGAGTTAATTGAAAAAGACACAGAGAGTGTAAGAATTATAGTTATTAGGTTTCATAAAAGATAACTTAGGATAACATTGTTTTACTATACTTCAGAAAATGGAATTTTTTTGTTGAATAGTGGTAGTGGTATGGAGATTGTGTGTGTGTGTGTGTGTGTGTGTGTGTGTGTGTGTGCGCGTGTATGTTAGGGTGGTGAAGAGTAGAGTTCTAAGACTGGAATTTGCTAGCTGTTCAGAGATTATTGTGAGTTAGTAAGGATTTAGTTACCTGAATTTCCTTATTTGTCCTTAAACCAGTATCATGGGAAAAACAAGTTTAAATGTCTCTAGTTTCTTAATATAGATTGTGAATTCTTAAAATTAAGGCATAATGAAATCCCACTAATTTTTAAACTTAACTACTTAAAAACTAAAATAATGGGGTTTTTTAAAACTGTATTTTACAATAATTATTGAATACCACTCTGTCAGTTGGGGTCAAATCCAAAGAGAGAAAACCACATAGTAATTTGAACAAAGACAGCTTAATAAAAGAATTATTCATTATAACAGGGGATTGCTGTATTAAGGGGCAGAATAATAAGAAATGAAAGAATTCTATACAGTATAGGACTAGCGGATGCAAGGATATGGAAGTGCTCTCCAAAACCCATGGCCAAAATAGACCACCCAAGGGGCGCCTGGGTGGCTCAGTCAGTTAAGCTCCGACTTCCGCTCAGGTCATGATCCTACAGTTTCGAGTCCGGCGTTGGGCTCTGTGCTGACAGCTAGCTCAGAGCCTGGAGACTGCTTTGGATTCTGTATCTCTCTCTCTCTCTGACTCGCCTCTGTTCATGCTGCCTCTCTATCTCTCTCTCTCTAGCAGAAATAAATAAAATAGTAAAAAATTAAAACAAAACAAAATAGACCACCCAAGAAGATTGTTCCTCCTCAATAAGATGAGATCCAAGCCTTGTTGTAGAGGATAAGAACATGGCTCATTAGATATCAGAGATGTTCCTGAGGTGTATTATTGACAAAAATTGCTACCCCACCCCCACCCCGGTTGGAAAGAATTCCACTTTCTAGGGCGTCTTGGACAACCATTCATAACAAAGTGTCTATCCAGAGACATCCTACTATAAAACCACATAAGAGAGGCTCAAGGGCGAGTTGATGGCCATTGGGTACTGCTGTTCTTCATGCATTGTAGGAACCAGGTGATGGAGAAGCTGCGCCTCACTGAGATTGTCTGATGAAGGAGCACACTGGAACCAGGAAAGAAACTTCTTCCACTTCCAGTGTCTCTCTTTCCTTCCCTCTGACACATCTTTACATTCTGGAAGGTCTTTAAAGAGTCTATATATTTCTCTTTCTGAAAACAGCCCATGAATAGTGAATTTGGAGTTGAAAGGCAATAAATTGATAATTGGCACAATCACCATGTTACTGAGAACAGGTGTGTATTTTAGGATATTTTTTAAATTTTCATTTACTTGGTTGTTTTCTGGAGAGATGTTTATTATAATTATAGACATATGCAGCATTATCTATATTGGAAAAATTATGCAAAATTTGAAAATAGGCTAAAAAGTGAGCACATTTACTTTTAGTGGCATAAGGAAGTAAAGGCCATCCTGACTTTATGAAGGACAATAATTCTAAAAATGTGTTTTCTAGACTATAACACTTTTAACATGACCTGAAAACAAGAGAAATGCATAATCTCAGGTTCCATCTAATAACTACTGGTGTAGAAACTCTAAGGGTAGGTCTTAGGAGTTGGTGTTTTAACAAGTCTGATGTGTGTTAATAATGTTTGAGAACCAATAATCTAGGGTAAAGTTCTTGGTTTAATTTATTATTTCCTATTGAAAGAAAATCTCAGGCTTAATGATGTTACATGTTAATTATAGAATTTTTGTCCAATCAACAAATCTATGGAACAGATGGCCCCAAAAGTTTATAGTCTTCAAAAAAACACATAAAACAACTTTTTTACTAACCACACATGTATTTTTTTATACCTCCTTAAAATAAGAAAATTTAACATATTGAGACGATGGGGTGATTTAGTCAGTTAAGTGTCTGACTTCTGATCAGGTCATGATCTCCTGGTTGGTGAGTTGGAGCTTCACGTTGGGCTCTATGCTGACAGCTCAGAGCCTGGAGTCTGCTTTGGATTCTGTGTCTCCCACTGTCTCTGCCCCTCCATTGTTCATACTCTGTTTCTCTCTCTCTCTCAAAAATAAATTAATAATAATAAAGTAAACATTAAAGAAAAGAAAATTTAAGATGTTTATTCACATGAGATGAAATAGAATCACTATACAGCATAGAAAAGAAGAAAACATATATAGAGTTAAAATTATGCATAGTAATCACTGTGAGCTTCTTAAATGCTCTTTGAATGACTCATAGCATCTAACTCATTCACTCATCATTTAATAAGTTGAGTAAAAGCTTTAAGATTGTTGGCCTTTTATATTTGTATGAAAATAATTTCTAATGGGTTTAAAAGTATACTTTTTTATTTTTAATAGATATATGTTCAACCAATCTTATTTGACATTTTAGTTTTAATCATCATTTATTTAATCAGTATTCATTTGAAAAGATGAAATTTAAAATGTTTGGTTTTCTTAGGAATTTTTGCTCTGTAAAAAGTTAGAAAATATTTATAGTCATGTTTTTTCAGTCATTTATTAATGCTCAATTAAATATTTAGCTAACTAAATTTGGTTAAAATAATCCTATTTTTAAAGTTAGTTAATCAGGAGTGCCTGAGTGGCTCATTTAGTTAAGCATCCAGCTTCGGCTGAGGTCATGATCTTACAGTTTATGGGTTCGAGCCCCGCATCGGGCTCTGTGCTGACAACTAGCTCGGAGCCTGGAGCCTGTTTAAGATTCTGTGTCTCCCTCTCTCTCTGACCCTCCCTTGCTCATGTTGTCCCTCTCTGTCTCTCTTAGAAATAAATAAAACATTAAAATTTTTTTAAAAGATTTAAAAAATATTTTTAAAAAGTTAATCAATTTTAGTAAGCATTTCAAATTATATTTATTTACTTGATATTGCTAATCTTCTCAAGCATTTAAAATTCCTGACATGGTATACTTATAAATCCAGTAGGTAAGATCTTTCCAAGCACCTAACTACATATGTTATCAAATCAAACATCAATATTGTCAACCAAATTATCTTGGTGTTTAAATAAACAAAAAGACCAAACAACATAAAGCACATATAAAGCTACCAAGTGACTACATATTTTAATTTGCTTGTAAAATCAGAATAAATACAAAAGTATCAATTATAGATTCATTTCTTCATTTTGAGACTAGAAATTTACTCTCCCACCAAGAGGAAGAGATTAACTACGTCTGGCCATAGCAACTGTATTTGCAGATTTTGAAGTAAAAAACCCATACCAGAACTTTACAGTCCTTCAAGGACATTTCTACCCAAGGTGCTAGTGAACAAACTCTTCTTATGGCCAGTCTCTGCTTGCTCACCTGATGTTTTTTTCCAGTAAATTTCATTATATCTTTTCACTGCCTGGTTTTTCATAATGGGATCCTCCATTATATCTTATTTTATGTTCATATTTATCTTATCACCTATCATTTCATAATCATGTTATAGTCCTTGTTCTACTAAACATTCAAATAATAATTTCATTCTTAACTAATGAATGCTTCCAGATAAGTCTTTGGTATCACTTTATATTCCCATATAAGAAGACTAGACAACAGCAACACTTTTGAAATAACTTTACATTCAACATTTGTGAAAATTAGTAAGCCATATATTATACTTACAGTAGGAAAACATTAGGTGTCATTTTCTTCTCATAATTGAAAAAGAACTTAGCTTTATTAATCATGTGATTGTTGCAGTAATATCTACTTGGAGAATAAAGCAATGGTCTTATAGTAGCAACAGAAATAGAATGAGGAGAAAAATATACAATATTTTATTAATGTAGACATTGAAAATTTAATAATTATGTAGTCATTTAAAAGCTTTGTTTTCCTGAACTTCAGATGGATTAGATGATCTCTGTGATTCCTGGTACTTCATAAAATTCTATGATTCTGTGATCAAAAATGAGGGAAGATTTAAATGCCTAGGATTTCAAATGTGGAAAATCAAAATAAAAAATTAAATGGAGATGGAGCAGGGGAAATAATAGGGATATTGATTATAGTTTTGAATTGGGTTTATGTTTTAAGTTATTTGGGATAATCAAGTAGGAAGTTCTGGTAGACTTATAGGAGTGGGTCTTAGGTAAAATATTAGTTTTGGAGATATGCTTCTTGGTATTTTTGTCAAAATATTTCTTAATTGTGGGGTTCTCTGTAATAAAAGTATAAGCCAATGAGTACAGATACCAATAATTTTTATTTAAAACAAAGACCACATAAAATACTGCTGGGGAAAAAATGGGAATGAAATGAATTTCAAGGGACTCATCTGGATTCAATCATGGAGTGTTTGGGTCTGCAAACTGACACAAATAATGATCAGACTTGAGTTGCTTGATCTTTGGTTTTTACTCAAGCAGAAACAAGAATTGCATAAAATATACGAGTAAAGAATGAGTCTGAGTAAAGAAAATAGTAGAGTGTCCCAGCTCTTCCATGTGTCTCTGATTCCTCATGGCACATGGTAGAACTATTGTGGGCATTTATAGCTTATACCTACCAAGGAAGAATAATCAAAAAAGTTAAGAAACAATGCCATTAATGTGGCAGAGAGGCTATCTTAGCATTCAAAAAAAAAAAAAAATCCCAGCTGCTTCACTATTACACACTCATGCGTCCAAATATGTACTATATCACCAGCCATGGCTCTCAAAGGGCCGCATATAAATATGTGCACAATGATATATCAAGACATCTTTCTGAGTAAACAGATTTGAGATTTTGATTAAGAACATAACTCCGGAGTCAGATGCCACAAATTTGAATCTCCACTCTGCTATTACCCTGCATACTGACAGTGGACAAGTCATTAACATTCCTGAAGCTTAGTTCTTCATACACATAATGAGACAATAACAGTACTTCTCTCAAAGTGTTACTGGAATGATAAGCCAGTTAACTTTTGTAAAGGTTTAAACAATGCCCAGCATAAAAGAGGTCCTCAAGAAATAGTCACTGTTATAACATATAACCCAATGGATCACAAATACCTTGAATTACAGGCTTTACCCATTTCACAGATAAGAAACTAATAGAGGGCTTATGCACAACCTAAGAAAATAAACATATACAGTAAGAAGGTAAAACTGGGAAAACTCAGAATTTCTAGACCAGGTGATTTTGCCTTCATAGCATTTATCTTCTTTTCATCAAAATTTAGGCATTTTTTTGTAGAGACCTATTAATTCCAAGAGATGAAAATAGTCCAATGATAAATCGAAATCAAGAGTAATTTAATATGAAATTAATTAATTGTGCAATCATAAAGTTGAAAATTTGTAGTTTGGAACAAAAGCCTTTATATAAAAATGTATCTTAGTCAACATGGGCATTCAAGTGTTGTGCAGAATACAATAATTTGTTGTGTTTCAAGGTTTTAACATACTAATGACAAAATCTAAGTCAAGGTGGAACATGATATATGCTTCTGATTGGTATGAGATAGTATACAAAGAGAGTCCAGAGATGTGGGGACTTGTTTCAGTTTAGGAGAATTGAGGATAACATTATTTGAATTTGGTTTTGAAGGCTGAATGGATACAATGTGAGCAGAATGAGAAAACAGCATGGACATATGTTGGTCACATTTACCGAGAAAACAGAAATGTAGTGGAGAACTACAGAGGAAGAGGGAAGAAAAGGGAAGAAAGAAAGAAAGAAAGAAAGAGAAAAGAAAGGCACAAGAAAAAGAAGACAGTAAGAGAATGATGGATGGAATGTAAAGAAATGAGAGAAGCAGGAGGAAGAAGGGAACAGCTGTCTCTTGGAGTATTAAACTAGTTTCCTCAGATGATACATTACCATTATTTTAGATGGTGTCCATTTCTGTTATTATGGCTTCTTGAATAAATCATTAGTTAATTAAAACAAAAACCTTTCTGAAGTCTCCAACTTCTATTACATCTTAAATCACATTAGCTTTTCCTTGAGTGGGGCTGCCGCTGTATTTTTTTTCAAGGAAATATTTTAATTGACTACAAGGATATTAGCCAGAGTAATGATGAGCCTTTGTAGTTTTCACATTCCCATTGTGAGCAAACAATATACAATTGGCTAGTTCAAGACTTCTCTAGTTCTTACCAAGTCCCCTTTAAAATATTGCTATTTTTATGACATATATATATGGCACATTTTATATATGTATGTGTACGTATAATATATATTTATGTAAAAGGCAGGCAGATAAGCACTATCCGTCCTAAAAGTTGCATGCCATAAATACATATGGAGTATCCAGATATTGGACATATATACCACTTTATTTAACGGAAGGAAAAGAACTAGTGAAAAAAATTGTGGGAGTATGAAATCAGGAAGTCATAGATATATTGACATGTTTGCATGAGCCACATTGCCTTGGATGCAAATAGCAGGAAACCCTGAATAAACTATATTAATTTTGCATAAAGGGAAGTTATCATCGTATATCCCCAGGTATAAAGAAGCTCCAGCCATGGTAGTTGAAAGATACACCTCCATTTTACTCAGGTCATCTTGGCTTTTTATACCTCCATGTGTGGTCTTTACCCTCAGGATGATATCAGTGTGGCTTCCATTGTTCCAAGTTCCAATTACAGACATGAAACATCCAAAGGAAGAAAAGCAAATATCCTTTCTTATGCCTGTGGAAATCTTACTTGAAGTGATTCCATGTAGCTAACTCAGGATCCTCTCTGTGTCTGTTCTCCATACTTCAAAGCAGCCTTAGAAGTATAAATCTCTGGGAGAGACACTAAGAAATCTATATCTAATATTAGTGAAAGTCAACTCAACCATTAGATCGTGCTACCTCAAGTTGAAAGCTTTTTTAGTGTGCAGGTATGTGGCAGAGCGTGAATGTTGCTTCTGCTCAATATTCATTCTCCTCTTCTTCTGTGATAAGAATAGCTGACCACCGTGACTACTGAGGTAAAGATTCCCCAGCCTCTCAGATATATTGTGTCTGGTGGCTATGTGACTAAATTTTGGCCAATTTGTGATAAAAGTAGAAGTGGTGGGAGTAACTTCTGGGAAATTTTCTTAAAAGGAGTGATTTGCCTTCTCCTACTCTTCCCATCCTTTCTGTGAGAAGATGGTGACATGATGATTGGAGTTGGAGCAACCGTCTTAAACCATGAGGTGAAAGTTGTGTGCTTAAGCTCACAAATCAAGATAGACATTTCCTTCTTTCCTGTTAATGTGCAGCTTCATTACAGGCTGTGGACTAACTACATTTGTGTAAGAGAAAAATAAAATTATGTGTTGTTTAGGCCACATTATTGGGGGGTTGTTGTTTTGATTTCCAAACCTAGTAGTAATTAATATTTGTGAATATATTAAGAACAAGTCATCAGGCAAATGACCAACTTCTATTGAATAAAAACAAATCTTTAGCACTCCTTTGCAACCGATAGTGAAAGACTATTTTTTATACATGCACTACCATTTTTGATCACTTTAACTTGTTAGAGAAAACAATTATTATAAGAACAGTATTATCTTGAATGGTATTTATTCCAGAAAACAGTGATTCAATGTCAAGCATTTCAAATAATCTTTTTTAGAATCATATTTTAAAGTTGGGGAAAATATCTGCTGTTTCTTACAAGTGAAAAATTTCTAATCTCAACACAGTTATGTGGTACATTGCACAAGCAAACGTTTTTCTTGATAATTTTAATCTTAATGTGCCTTTTCCTTAAATAGGCTTAATGTTGATTTTGGTCTCAGTTGCAACATTTTTTGCTGACTAATTGGACAAAAGTATATGGATATTTGCTTTTAAAGTATAAGCTAATATATGCCTTAATGATAGTTTAATAACTTGATTAAATTAATTTTCCTTCTGTAAGCAATGATATGAACTTAATGAATTCTTAATCCTTTAAACATTTCAGATTTATTTAAAAGCAGATTTTTATTATTCTGATGTCAGAATAGAACTCTGGTTTTGTGATAATGTATTTTAAATATTGTGATGGAGGGTAATTACCCAGTTCCTAATGCTGTATGGATGAATTTGATAACATCGAATTATTTTTTCTTTTAAAAATATTTAATAAAATTCCCTGGCTTAAATCAGTATGTTTTGTCAGTGTAAACATTTTCAAGACCTAAGAAAAATACATTGCAATTTTCAAATTTGAGCCCAACTGTACAAATACTGTTAAATAATCACAAATCACCTGAAGCAATCAGTAGAAGTACAACTAGGCTAGCTAGATTTATCAAATAAAAATACATTGTATTTTTTGTATATGATCAGATAATCTTAAGTACTAACCCATAATCCATTTAACCATTCTGATTAGTTAGTGTGACCTAGCCAATTGCTTCATATTTCTAGATTAAAATACATTAGTTCAAAGGGTAAGGGAAGTGGATTATCATTTATTAGATGGTATATGCCAGGAATTGTTGTTATGTGGAACTTTTAGAACATAAGGTTTCCAGCCTGACTGCAATCCTATATGATAGGTATTGGCATCCCCAGTTTATATATAAGAGAAAATGTATTCATCCATTTACATTAATTATGCAAAGTCTACAGAGAGAAAACAGTGAACTTGGCATTTACACCAACTCCACTGGACTCCAATGTCTTTTTATTTTTTAACAAAGAAATAACCATTGTTCTTTGAGTTCTATTTTTTCTCTTTGCCACCCTTCCATATATCTCAGGAAACGGGTGTTTGTGAATATAATATAGTGGTTCCTCTGTTCTTTGGCATCTGATTGGGTTCAGCTAATTGGAGTTACCAGCAGGTGATTATAAAGACTGACCCCAGATTTTAATAATTTACCATGGATAATCCTTTTCTTGGATAGTGAAAACTGCAGGAATATGGGGAGACTATGGAGGAAAAGAAAGAATTGGGGTATATCTGTCCTTGGGGTGACACTGGATGAGGGTTAGTTATTGTTATATCAAAGTACTCTTTGAGATGCTATCATTTAACATGTCAGTAAAAAATTATGTATTCATATTATTCACGATAGAATGATATGATTTAAGAAAGCAAATAAACTAGCTCTCATAGTACCTTTCATTTAGTGTGGAGGATTTAGAAAAGATTTTCATAAGCAGCAATGAATATTATTTCAAACTATGATAAATGCTTTGAATAAAAGCTGTGAATGAAATGAGCAAATAAAACACAGGAATTTGATTTAGAAAGGGGTATGTAGGACAGTCATTCTTTAATAAGTGTCACTTATTCTGAGACCACAAAGGTGAAAAGCATTGGTTAACAAAGAATGGAAGGGACAATATTCAAGAGAGAGTCAAGAACGATTGAGATGAAAGGAAATACTATACTAGGTCCTGGGGTTAAAGGCATAAACAGTGAAGAGATCACGTAGATTTATTTTGGTGGGTCAGTGTGGGGAAAATAGAAGTTCAGTTGTATACAGTGAAAGTTGAATAAAGAGGCTTAGAATTTTAAATGAGAGGGAGTGTGGAGATATAATTTACAGAGAATAATCATATTGAACAACAGATCAAAAACAAGCATGTGTGTTCTGAACTTTAGCACACAGTCTTTGACAAACAGTTGTAAAGCTTTCAGGAAGTGTAATGTTTATTCTAAAAGCCTTCCCAGAGTAGAACCATAATGAGCCTGGAAATTGGATCAGTCCCATCACCAGGAGCATTGGTAGCAATATTGCTGAATCTCTAGCCTGCCATATGAGATGAACTATAACACATCCAACAAATCAGATATCTAGGTCTTTTTGATCCTGCCATGCTTTCCAAAGCCAAGTCAATGTGCTATGCACCTGTTTAGTCTAGGTTCAGAAGTGTCTGGCACCTCTTTACACAGTAGCAAACTAATATGTTTGAGGAAATAAACAATTGCATGGGTGGCCTCAACTGCATGTTCAAACTGAAATTAATACCCCCCAGAGTTCTTTGAAGCCCTGACTTTAATAACATAAACAAACAAGAGAAGATTATCAGTGGTTGCAACCCATAAAATGTAACTTAATTTAAAAATTCCCAAAGAAAGTTAAGCTGTTTCAAGTGAATACGCAATGAAAATAAACACGTGAAGATAAATGAGTAAAAGCAGCCAAATTAATGTCTCTTTTATAATTTTTTTATCAACTCTAGTAAACACACACATACACACACTCATAGACATATACACACAAACAGCAGTTTTTTTACTGAGACCTGGAACAGTCCTGGGTAAAAAAATGGCCCAGGCAAGAATTGAAAGATTAGAGAATGAAAGAGTTTAGAATTAGACAGGATCATGGATTGGGTCAGAACCTAAGGAACCAGAGCCTGATGGAGGTTATTAATTGGAAGTTTAATATGACAAGTAGTGGCCAGAGGAGATGACTTTAGTAGGTATGAGGAAGGTCTAATTTAGAGAAAGTCTATTTAAACAGAAAATGACATCTGTAAATTAAGTTTCCACAGTCAGACCATAATGGGGATGATTATCATAAAGTAGCAGACTCTCAATACACTCAATACTCAATACTCAAGTATGAGATTAGGACCTTAATACTGGGAAGACACCAGGAAGAGTAAAATCCTTTGACTCAGGCTCAAAATACAACAGAAGACCAGTAAGCAGAAGTGAGGTGTGAGGTGCAGATCACATATGTGGAAATAGACATTAGCATAAGTTTTACAATATAGAAAAACATTAAGGGGCTCATACCACCAAAAGTGAAGGGTAAGTTTGAGTTACTCATCTTCCTCCTGAATGCTCATAGCTTCCATCATAAAGATGGAAGAGAACTAAAGGTGTAAATGAGAGCTCAGTGGTTCAACTGTGAATAAAGATGTCTGCGGAGACTGGCTATCAGTCTGGGTCTACCTGGTAGCTTGTGTTAAAGTCACCAGAAACTAAAATAAAAGGATTTGATCACTTTACTCATTAAGTAATTAATCTTGCTAGGTAGAAAGATAGGAATAGAATTATGGATATGCGTATAGACACACAGATATATTTGTTTGCATCTTTTAAACTATTTGATTAAATGCAAAGCATTTATCAAAGTCTCTCAAATATTAACTGGTATCTTTACATATCTAATGCTTAAAATGATTCCAACACTGATTTACAATTGTCATAAATCATGTTCTCTTTGGTACCACCCCTGCTGCCTGCCAGGGTCTCATTAAAATTGGGCACGTGGTTAGAGCCCCAGTCAACATCACTAATTAGTAAGAGGATCTTTGAATGGGGTGTGTACGTAAACACTGTGCAGGGAAAAAAAAAAAAAAAAAGAATGCATTAAACCATGGCTTCGACTTTCATTTTGAACAGTTGTGAACATATCTTTGTGGATAATTATCAGATCTGAAAACAATGATAATTTTCTATCAATTTCTTCAAAATGAAGCATTTCTATCAATTTTTACCTTCACTTTTGTGAGAGAATACACGCTCATTAAACCCGTCTCAGATAGCTTTTTAGTTGAGTGGGTCATATGACTTAGAGACCATCACTGAGTGGCCAAAGAATGCCTAGAAATGAAGTCGGGTGCTTGCAAGCCCCTAAATATTCCCAAGCAATCCCATGTTTGTATTTCCAGCTGCCAGCTAAATAGTAGGACTGCAAGAATGTGGAGCAAGGCAGAGCCAAAGGATGAAAGAAACCTCAAACCCAAAATTGCTACTTGGAGGGAAAATTGTCTAGTCTCAAGGATCAAATCTGTGTTGGACTATGGTATAAGGAAGGAAATTATCTTTTATCTTGGCAAACATTAAAATTTGGAGGTTGTTCACCCTACTCTTAACACTGAAAATTTAAAATTTTATTATCATCTAAACCAAAGTAGGCAAAACGTCTTAATTGTGCTCTTTAAAACCCCAATAACAGTAGGCAATGTAAAGACAAGCAAGTCTTAGAGTACTTTAGTGGTCTATATTTAAATGTATAAAAACTGAGCTTTTGTGTAAAGAACAACAGCAGAAGATTACACGAGTGAGCGAATCTAAATCTTTAGTACCTTTATAGTCTTATCTAATATTAATATTTTATCTATAAATTATTTTAATAAGAACACACTCACTTTTTTGTATTTGAAGTGGCTTTCTCTTTAAATTTCTTAATGTTTACTTATTTTTGAGAGAGGGAGAGAGAGAAAGGCAGAGCGAGAGGGAGACAGAAGCTCCGAAGCTGGCAGCAGAGAGCCCAAGTGGGGCTCAAACTCAGGAATCTTGAGATCACGACCTGAGCCAAAGTCCAAAGTTTAACCAACTAAATCACCCAGGAACCCCTTAAGTAGCTTTTAAATAAACATATCCTATTATCATACAGGAAGGAAGACACCAGTTACATTAAACGAACTAGCTATAAATTCTAATGACCAGGTAAGGACTACTTTCGAAGCTAACATTAAGAATATATACGGGGTGCCTGGACGTCTCAGTCAGTAGAACATGTGGCTCTTGACCCTGGGGTTGTGAGTTCAAGCTCTACATTGAACCTGGACCTTACTTAGAAAAATGTACATAGCACACAAACATTTGTTAATAAACACAATGTCAAAAGACAAAGAAAAATGTACATAGCACACAAACATTTGTTAATAAACACAATGTCAAAAGACAAGTTTTAAACTAAGGAAAAATTTCCAATGCATGTAAGACAAATATATCACCAATAGAGACTTCCTATAAGCAGTTAAGTGACATAAATAATGAATAGGAAAACAGTAAAGGATGTTTACTACTACATCGCACATGAGAGGCAAAAGACCCGAAGGGTATGAAAATATAAAGTTTCAAAAGTAGTCAGATTAAGTGGAAATGAAACATTATCATATCATCATATGCCTATGAAAAAATTAGATTTTTTTCTTCCCCCAATATTCTCAGTGCCAGAGTGCTATCTTTTACACACAACAGTCCCAGTACTTAATGATTTATTGCAGTAAATGATTATTTATAAAAATATGGAAACATTCCTAATGTCCATTAGCAGAATGCAGATTGAATAAATTATGGCAGATCTTTGCTCTGTAATACTGTGTAACTTAAATAACAACAATGAGCTTTCATAATAATGTGGAGGCAGGGTCTTAAGTCATAGTAACAAGTAAACAAAAACTAACAGACGAAGTACATAATATCTTCCTATCTTTGTAAAACATAACACAAATGAAACAAATAATAATATTTACATGAGTGTGTATGCATGTACGTATGTATATATGCGTGTACGCATTGATTTATGCACCCCGTGGTCATTCGGGGCCTCAAATGTTCTGGGCAATATTAGAATTCATCAGTGAAACAAAAGAGTCCTGCATGTGAAAAGCTTAGAAGCTAACAGGAAAATACAGACAGTAATAGAAACGGTGAAAGTACAACATAGACTACGTTAGAGAGTGACACGTGCTATAAAAAGGAAATAAAGCAGTGTTGAGAAGGTGAAGAGTTGGGGTGGGTGGAGATGTGGTTTTGAATGCAGGGATGAGGGTTCATTTCAGATCACATTGCAGGGACAGGTCCTTTACAGATGCTAAGACATGGGAACCAGGCAACGCAAAGCCTGATTGATAAAGATATAAAAGCCTGCAATCATCACTGACCACCTAAGACTGTGAATTCTTTAAAAATGGTGAAATGAAGGTGCGTTAAAACAGCTGAAGACTATCTCAAGCCGTAACTAAATTTTAGCAAGAACAAAATTCTATAAGTTATACTTTTGAAAAACGGGATAAAGGGAAAACACCTAGATCTATTATAATATTAAAAAATGATAAAAGTGTTATAAAGCAATAAAAGAAAAGATGCAATTTTATCCTAAAGATTTTTTATAGAGAATATAGTATAACTTTAGCAAGTGTCTGTCATATCTTCTTATCTAGGTAAAAGATCACTGTAACTCTTAAATGTAAACAAATTGAAGTCAGAAGAACAAAATGAAAGCGACAATAGAGCAGAGTAAATAGGTGAAAATGTTGTAAATTTTAGGTAAAGAAAAATCCAATTCAAGGTATTTAACCATTAGAAAACACATATTGTCGCACTTAAGTTGAAAGTTCAGTTAGGTCAGGGTTCAGGCAGGGTTTGATCAAAACTCTGGGTACTTCTTTTCTTTTCAGTGTGAATTTGGTCTCAGCTTCTTTCAAGGTAGCAAAATAGCTAAAGTAGTTGCATCATTTACATTTAAAAACCCTAAACACTATCCAGAAGAAGGAAAAGTTCCCTTTCAACAACTTGGCTCTAGTCTGATTGAAGTAAGTCAGATCGAGCCTCCAACACGGAACCAGTTATCCCAAGAGGATCATATTTTATGGGTTGTCTTAGACCATTCAGGTTCCATCCCTGGAGTTGAGAGGAGACTGAATGAAACACACAAGCCTCATGACTCCCACACAGTGAGGGGCTGGTGCAATGGATGCCAGGAAGTCAACTAACCATGCCCAATAACATTACCATTTAGAAGTAGTAAGTAGCAAAAGTAACTTTCTGGAACACACAAATTACAGAGAAGAAAGACAGGAGGAACTCTTCCAGAGAGCAGAAGGAATTAATTGGAAACAAGAAAGTATTTGGTACGTAGAAAAACAGATCGCAGAGAGGCAATCTGCAAATAAGAAAACAATACACAGAACAAAAATGGCAATCGATAGCATAATGGAAGAAAACTTTCCACATTGGAAAGGGGATTTCAACAGGAAAGTAGAAATTTATCAGAATACAGTGTGGTAAAATTGTCAAAAATCTCAATGAGAAAGAAATGATATAATATTTCTAGAAGATTACTCATCCCCTAGTGAGTAGAAATTAGGCACTATACTCTATATATTTCCATATAGGACCTTAGTTTGAGTCCTCACTACTGTAATGCTGTGAGGTAAGCCCTTCGTCTTCACTTGGGGCTTGGTGAAACTGAAGCTGCTAAACATTTAAACAACACAACTGATAGAGTTGCCAACCTTCCATTTGAACCTAGGCCCACCCAAAAGCAAAATCGGCATGCTTTCAATTGTCCCATTTAAGAAAGTGAAATGAAAGAACAGCTTGCCAGGAGTTTGCATAAAAAGTAGAACTCTGTTAAAGCACTATTGCTACTGATGTGAACTTGCAACGACCATTGAAACTAAATACTCATTCTACAGATAAGGGAATAAGAACACTGACCTCCCCTCTCCCCACTGAGTGACTTTCCACTAACATGAGCCAAAATTGGTTTTTAACTAATCCACACTCAGCAAATGAACAGTGTCCTAAAAGTGAAAGAATGCCCTCCTCTGTGTTCCTTATAATAGATGAACCAAACAGACAGGTAAATAGTCATAGCTCCTCTACAACTATTAAAAGGATATATTCAGTACTATTAAGACAAGTTAAAACATGGCAGTGGAAAGATATTTTAGCAAAACTATTTCTAACGATTTCCAACTGCCAAACCACTAGTTTCCTTTAATTTGGGCTTTCCCTTGTTAACGTACAACATTCTTAGTGGTTGGAAAATCTTCAAAGAAAAACCAGAGAGAAAAAATATAAGTAAAACAAAAATATTTCTTCTTTTCTTAATGCCAAAGAGCATAAAAAATATATAGTAATCTAAATAGGCATGAGCTTTGGTGCAAAAGAAGATGAGATATTATATTCTTTCTCTTTCCCAAATCCACCAGCTACAATGCATTGGCTTGGGAAGGAAAGTCTTGGCATTAGATGCAAGAGTTTGCTTGTGGTGGTGGGTTACCTAGTACTAACACTGACATTGAATGAGCTCTTTTTTCTGAGTTACCACTTATGATTAAGTAAATGTTTATTGTACACAGATCACTCATTAAACAAACAAACAAACAAACCCTCACAACTTTATCCAACATCAACTGCATGTGTTGTGGGTTGAATTGTGTCTCCTCTCCCCCACCAATTCCTTAGTAATAAATAACAATAATAACAATAATAATAATATGATTTTATTTACAAACAGAGTCATTGTACTTATAATTAGCTGAATGTGGTTGAAGTAATACTGGAGTTGAGCGGACCCCTAATCCAACATGACTGGTGTCCTATACAGAGGGGGACTTCGGAATTAGACACACAGGGAGAACACTATGTGAAGATGGAGGCAAAGATCAGAATGATACAGAAGAAGCCAAGGGATGCCGAAGATTGCCAGCAAACCTCCAAAAGCTAGAAGAGGGGCGTGGGAACCAATTCTCCCTCACGGCCATCAGAAAGAACCAAGTCTTATTGACATTTTGGATCTGTGACTCCTAGGCTCCAAAACTGTGGGACAATAAATTTCTGTTGTCTTAGCCATCCAGTCTGTGTCCTTTGTTGTGGCAGGCTGAGGAAACAAATATAGTATTTAACACACTATTCCTTGGGGTGAGGTGGGGGGATGTCTATATGAAGATGATTCATTGATGTAAACCACGGACCACAATACAGGTATAACCAACATATGTACTTCCTGGGTTACGCTCTGGGCAAGAATGTATTCAGGGACCTGTATCTTCAATCACTTTTGAGATCAGGCTGTTTTGATTTTTGGCACAATAGCCTTAATGAACAGGGCTCAAGAACTTCTCAGGGGCCTGTGGTATACTTGAGATGGTAACAAACAAAACAAAATATTAGTCTGTATAATTACCATCACAAAATGAAAATCAATAAATTTTGATTGGATATCTATACAAGTAACATGTGAACGTGGTTAATTATAAAGATAATATTCAAAAGAAGTTTATAATATTTGAAAAGTATTTGAGGGCTAGAGTATATTTGGTACACCATGAACTACTAAGGGTATAGGATAATTTTCAAGAAACAAACCAGGTATAAATTAAAAATAACTCACTCCTAGCTCAAAGAGTAATTTCGAGGGAAAAATCAGACAAAACTTTAACTGTCAACATTTTACAGCACACATTGATACCTGATCTGAAATGTGGTTATATTTTAATATGCATATATGTGATTTTACAAAGGATATCTAAGAGTAACAATACCTAGAACACAAGTAGCTCTTAAAATGGAGCATATCAGGGGTGACTGGATGGGTCTGTTGGTTAAGTACCGAGCCCACATCTGGCTCTGCTCAACACGGAGCCTGCTTGAGATGTCCTTTCCCCTTTTCTCTTCCCCACCCTGCTTGTGTTCTCTCTCAAATAAATAAATAAACTTAAAAAAAAAGTTAAAAAATAAAATGGAACATTCATCGATGAAGCTGCCTTTGCTCACCTTACAAATTTGTAAAAAAACTAATTTAAAACACTTAAAAATGATAACATTTTATAAAACACAAAAATTATTAACAAACCAGAAATGGTTCCCCTTAATCCATATGATAAGAGTTTTAATAGTAAAAGGATTTTCAAGTAAAAGTCATAAAATAAGTAAGTCACAGGGATGATAAATACAGCATAGTCAATACATATAAATACATATAGTCAATAATATTTTAATAATTGTTTGGTGACAGATGGTAACCACACTTAATGTGGTGACCATTTTGTAATATACGTAATTGTTGAATCATGATGTTGTACACCTGAAATTGATATAATATTATGTCAACTATCCTTCAATTAAAAATAAGAAAAAAGTAAGATATTTGCATAAACTTTAAATCAAAACCTGAAAATTTTCATGGGTTTAAAAGATATATTTGAATAGGGCATCTCCCCAGATTTTAAATCCATGTGACAGGCGACTAAGATAAGAAATCAAAATTTGTTTCCTAGAGTGATTTTCCATGAAAAAATGTTGACTTTCCAAGCTTAAAAGAAAGGTCAGAACACATCCTAGACTATTTCAATTGAGTGAGCTTCAACTTCTTTGAATATTTCTTGTTACTAATATTTTCATCAAATCAAATATTTTGATTTGAAGAAAGTTGCTTTTGTCTCCTTTCCCAAAATGTTTTCTTTGATTAAAATAATGTTGCTTGTTAGTATTTTGACTTAACAAAAAAAGCTGCCAGTGATATTTTGCCATTGATGGCTCTCAATCCCCATTTCATCTTCCTTCTATTTGAAGGTTAACCAACTTTGAGAAAGCTTAGCATTAGAAATGAATTAGGGTCACCTAAGTGGAGGCACTCAAGGAAGATCAGAAAGCAGATATGAGGCATGAACCTTCCAACTTCTTAATGTTGCTGCTTCTTTGGAAGGTCCAACAGATAACATGATTCATTCTTCAGGAATCCTAGGTGTCAGTAAAAAGAGGTTTTTTGATCTGGTTTCCTTTCTTTTAGAATGAGGAATTAGAAATTCATTTTTTTCAGGTTCCTAGTGTTGAAATTAGCTTCAATGGTGGCCACAAATACATAGCTTCTCCTCCTTTTTTTAGAAAAAAGTGTTTATTTCTTTACTTTGAAAGAAGGGGGTGCGGGGCAGAGAGAGACGGAGAGAGAGAATCCCAAGCAGGCTCCATGCTATCAGCTAAAAGCATTTAACTATGGACCATTGTGTCTGTGATATGGAAATCGTGAATGAAGTTTTAAAGATAATGAGAAGTAAAAACAAACAAACAATAACAGTAAGTGGGAAATAATATATTTTCTAGATATTTTTTTAAGACTAAAGAAATTGTTTTAAATTTTACTTTAGTAATCTCTACATCCAACAAGGGGCTTAAATTCACAAGCCTAAGATGAAAAGTTGCACGATCCTCCAACTGAGGTACCTTGTCTCTCTAGAGAATTTTAAAATGGTTTTTAAAAGGCCATGTTTACATCAACTCAATTCATTTTCTAGAAAATAATCAAGACTTCACTTAGAATGTCATAAGATTTCCCAGTCATCCTAGGGGAAAAAGAAGGATCATGGGGAGAAGAGAAATAATAGTTCACTGCTACCATGCTGCTTTCTTAATTTTTTAAATGTTTATTTATTTTTGAGAGTGTGAGAGACAGAGCACAAGTGGGAGAAGAGCAGAGAGAGAGAGAGAGAGAGAATCTGAAGCAGGCTCCAGGCTCTGAGCAGTCAGCACAGAGTCCAAGGCAGGGCTCTAACTCAGTAACTGCAAGATCATGACCTGAGCCAAAGTCAGACGCTCAACCGACTGAGCCACCCAGATGCCCCTACTATGCTGCTTTCTTAAAAACAAAAAACAAAACACAAAAAAACCTGAAAACAAACAAAAAAACCCCCAAAAACCAAAAACCAAAAAAAGAAAAAAACCCACACCAAACCCTCTCCCCCCAAACAAACAAACAAAAATCAATTCAGAAAGACTTCTTAGGCATCAGTTTCAATGCAGTTCTGGGTCTCGTTAAATCTACAGGACTCTCATTTCACATATACAACTCAATACTCTATTGATGTGCAAAAATAATGATTCTTATATTCAATAACATACAACATATTCAATAACATACAACAAACCAGAAAATACTAATGCTGTAGTTGACTATAATGATCATCTTGATCAAGGCCAGAGATCTATTTAGATTCCAAGACCTAGCTAGAATCTTGATGTCATTCTATTGGTTCTATTAGTCACATTGTCTCCTATGGTCAGCAGGCTCTGTTTAATTAATTTTTAAAAATCCTTTCAAGAATGAGCCTATGTATTAGGTATTTAGTACACTTTTGGAGACACAGTCACGTTTGCAGCATTTGGGGAACAATGAGTAAATACGAGGCAAGAAAAAGGGAACAGCCACACAGGCAACTTGGAATAAGCCCTTCTGTGACTAGACTTGGCATGTCTCCAAGTTACAAGGACACATCTTAGTGTTCTCCAGTAAGCATATTCTTGAGTCACTTTTACCTGGAGCTCAGCACTTGAACTTCTCCATGGGCTAAAGAAAGTAATTTCAACACTGCCCTTCTTCCTTACTGAGTCTAAAGAGCACTTGTTTAGTGCTCATTTCCTGCCTCTGGATTGGCTGTTTCCCAAGATGAAGGGACTTGACGTTTCCAACTCTCTCTATATATGGAGCTTGGTCCTATCTTAGGACTTCATGAACATAATCTATCGGAACATATGAATCCTATATATCACTACATTTTTCCATATCTGATTAACTTCATATAACAGTAACTCGAATGGATCTTAATTGTAGATTCTCCAGTAGCATCTCCCAGCTGGGTCATCTTAATGGTTCCTCGGCTAGCATGAGATCCAAATATATCACAACATCCTTGCTTTCTGTATCCTGAGCAAATGCTAGAACGAGACCACACACACAACGCATTTGCCAAGAAACAATAAATATAATTAGAGGAAGTGCCGTCTAAATCCATATTTATAAAAGAAACATTTCTAAGTGGGATTCTAATCTACAGACATAATGAATGAAGAGTCTTATATATTATCTAGTAGCACAGTTTAGTTTCTTGGAGTCAGGATGTCTGGAGAGTCAACATCCCAGAATGGGAACTTTGTTTAAACATTGCATAACTGAAAGCCCATGAAAGTGACTATCTGCAAACAATAAACTTCCCTGTTATGAAGGTAACTAAGTCTCAAACTCAAAAATCATAAACCTAGTTTATAGCTTTCAAGTCTTAAATTTTTCTTCTCTGTTTTCCAATCATCAAAATTTTAAAAACCCTTGGTGTCCAGAATCAGCTGTTGCATATAGGAACCTTGAACTTTGGGGAAGGTAAGGTTTTGCAGAGGAATAATCAGGCCAAAGGGAACAGTCACAAGACAGATAAAATGCACTGACCTGTAACAGATCAGTCCTCCCAATTTTTAGATACAGTTCAGTTTTTATATAGAGGCTGTGATTTGCATAATCAGCAAATTCCATTTGTGCTTATCTTCTTGTTTAGTGATTAAATTCTACTTTAGTTAGCTAGGGCTGTCATAACAAAGTACTACTGACTAGG
This sequence comes from Hyaena hyaena, assembly GCF_003009895.1. Taxonomy (NCBI): domain Eukaryota; kingdom Metazoa; phylum Chordata; class Mammalia; order Carnivora; family Hyaenidae; genus Hyaena; species Hyaena hyaena. Next base: position 2,224,546 of record NW_024080754.1, on the reverse strand, counting down.
TGACTTAACAGAAATTTATTGTCTCGCAGTTCTAGAGGCTGAAGTCTGAGATTAGGACAGCGGCAGAGTTGGTGTCTTCTGAGGTCTCTCTTGTTAGCTTGTAGATGACCAACTTCTTTCTGTCTTCACGTGGTCTTTCTTTTGTGCTTATGTGTCTGTGTCCTAATCTCCTCTTTAAGTTTATTTATTTTGAGAGAGAGAGAATGCATATGTGTGAGCTAGAGAAGGGCAGAGAGAGAAATGGAGAGAGAAAAATCCCAAGCAGGCTATGTACTGTCAGCACAGAGTCCAACATGGGGCTCAATCCCATGACCCTGGGATCATGAACTGAGCTAAAATCAACAATGGGACACCCACCTACTGAGTCACCCAGGCTCCCTACACTTCTTTTCAGTAATAGATTAAATTATCCATAGTTTATTTTACAGGAAATAGCATCAGAGAGTTTAAAGCATGTTCTATAAGAAAGAAGAATTGCCTAAATTTATAGAGTCCATGTACCTATTTTTGTACGTATTTGTCCATAAGACAAAGTTCAGGACAGTTCAGTTAAGGCTTTGTCCCCTTAATTTGTTATTTTAATAGAAATAAATGCTGTCTCATCATTTCGTTTTCTCCTGTCTTGCTTTTTCCCCCTTTTTAAAATGTCTATCTATTTTTGAGAGAGAGGAGAGAGAGAGAGAGAGAGAGAGAGAATCTGAAGCAGGCTCAGTGCTGTCAGCACAGAGTCTGACATGGGGCTTGAACTTATGAACTGTGAGATAATGACCTGAACCAAAGTTGGACACTTAACCGACTGAGCCGCCCAGATGCCCCTACTTTCTTGCTTTGAGTCAGGGAACTTTCCGTTTCTTTTAAGAAAGATAGAGAAATGGGGTAGCTTTATTGTCATCCTTTTAAATAATGGTAGATCCACTAAACCCCTGGCAAAGGAAAGTTTCCTTGTGAGACAGTCATAGCTATGGAGTGTCAGCGCAAGGGAAATATAGAAAGAATTAGCTGAAGGCACTAAGAATACATATCCTAAGGAAAAGGAAAAAGATGTGTGACAGGGGCTGGAGGCCGCAAAAAAATAGGTAAAAGTATTGATGGAGACGAGATAGTTAAGGAAGGAGATGATGGTCTTAATATTGGATCGATTGCCATTCAGAAGAAAGGTCAAGTTTATATTAGATGATTGCATAACTGCTCATGCAAATCATCATAAAAATTAAAGGAAGGTAAGGATGGGTTTAATATAAGGTGATCCTTCTAAAACGAGAGCTTTTAAAATAACAAAGCATAATGGTTTATGTGTAATGAAACACCTGTCCCTGAAAGAATTCAAAGTGACATTTCTTCAGTGATAATTTAGAAGATTTACTTATAGCCCGTAGCATTGGCTAACATCAGGACAAGTAGTTATTAAGATCATTTGCAGTTCATTGATTCTCAGCTCCTCCTCAGATAATTTGGCTGTGGGTTACTATGGCTTCATGGAAAATTACAGGAAGTGTTTTATTTATCGCAACATATTAAAATATAGAAATTGTGCCAAAGAAACAATTATAATATGATTAGATGAACGCCCCTCTTTATAATTACTGAAATGTTGGGAACATGTTTTTTGGTGAAATCTGAGGATACTGATTTCATTGGTGATAAGGCAATTATTTTATTAAGTTCAAAGGAAGCACATAAAACTGGCTTTTGTAAAATGAATGTTTGGAACATTCTTTTAATGGTGATATTTTATTATAAATCATATACATAAATGATAAGGTGAAAAAAGAGGATAAAAGTAAATCTTTGTGCAGCTCCAAGAAAAAAATAATTGTTACAAAAATAATGTATTGTAAGTATTCAATTACTTCACTTTTTATTCTCCTAACCCCATGCCTTCCGCATGCAGAGTAAAGCTAAGCATCCTAAGTATTCCAGGATAACAAAGAGCAAGTAACTTACCCTTTTGACAAACTACTGGAAAATAATTAGGCCTGAAAATCCAGGTATGATAGATAAAAGTTTTCATAATTTTCTTCCAAATATCAAAACCTAGAAGTTACAGGTTGTTGGTGTATGGCTGCATCCCTTAGTATCAGGAAGGTGTTCCCTCCATAGTGACATTAAAAGTAATTTTGCAGAGGGCACCTGAGTGGCTCAGTCGGTTAGGCCTCCGACTTTGGCTCAGGTCATGACCTCACATTTCATTCGTTCTAGCCCCGTGTAGAAATCTATGCTGACAGCTCAGAGCTTGGAGCCTGCTTTGGATTCTGTGTCTTCCTCTCTCTCTGCCCCTTCCTTGCTCATGCGCTGTCTCTCTCTGTCTCTTGATAATAAACATAAAAAAAAAAGTAAAAAAGTTTTTGCAGAATGAGCTTTATATTGATAGAAAAGTATAGACAGTTGGCGATGATACTGCAATAAAAATGTAAAAATATCATGTCAGTATTCAGATTAATAGAAGGAGGTTCTTTTAGGGTTGTTGTTGTTTTTAACTCTGCTGTTATAGCCTGATAAAGATGCTGTTCATTTAAGTAAATGTTCAAAACAACCATTTAATTTTGATGGGTTCATCGTAGTCCTGCTATTTACATTCCGTTTGTTTTGTGCCTGCTGGTGGAGGCCACCTCGCTGCCTGGTAGTGGCACGGGAATGGGTGGGTGTGGCCTTTGGGCTGGAATGGACCATGTTCTCAGTGGAAGCTGCGGGCTGAGGCAGAGCCACGCCAGGACAGCAGTCCGACTGACCATTGTTGCTGCAGGATTTGCAGACGGTTAGTTTAAAGAGCCAGGAAACATGGACCCTCAAGTAAAACAAGGTTTTCAGTCCACCAAACGTACCTTCTGTGGTGGCTATTATAGAGTTGGGTTTAAACCCCCAATGACAAAACGGGAAGAAGTAGGCGTAAGCCCTACTTCCAATAAAGGAGAAGATGCTCATAGACAGCCAAGGCAGGACCTCCTTGTATAGCGGTCAAAACTGATAAAGCTAAAGATTTACTGAAGATAAAGCTAAAAAATGAAGAAAATGTGTGATGAATTTTAAGTTCTTGTTAGTGTATGTATGAGTGCCAGCTTTTTATAATAAAATGACTCAAAGCTAAAAAAATCCATTTTTACAACTAGATGTCCATTTTTTGTTATGGCATGGGGAGATGATAATTTGGCAATGTCTATTTTTTTGTGCCTAGTTTTTGTCTTATGGAAGATATTTACTTTTTTGTTTTTATTTTTTACCCCTGTAACTTATTTTTTCTTTTTTAAATTTTATTTATTTTTTCATTTCTAAAATATATTAAAATTAATAATCTCTAATTGGGATAACTAATAAAAGAAGAGTGGACACTAGTTATTAATATTGCAAATGAAAGAGGTGACATCGCTGCAGATCCCACAGGAGTTAGCGGACAAATGTTAAAGGACTTTGTGATCAACTCTCTTCCCATGAACATGTGATAACCTAAATAATGATACAATCTGCAAAAGTCAACAAGAAGAAATAGGTGAAATCAATCCACCTATACCAATCCTAAAAATTGAATATTTAATGATCATCATCATCTGAAATAGAAGGTTACAAACCCAGATGGATTCACTGCAGAATTTTAAAAACACTTAAGGTAGGAATCTCACCAAACCTCTACAATCTCCTTCATAGGCTTGAAGTTGAGAAAATGCTCCCTAACTGATTCTATGTAGCCAGCATTACACAAAGAGTAAATAAATAAATAAATAAATAAACAAAAAACAAACAACAGTAACAGTATCACAAGGATAGAAAATTACAGTCCAATATATCTCATCAATCTATATAGAATAATGCTCAAGAGACTATTACCAAATTGAATCCAAGACGTCTAAAATGCATTATACACCATGCCTGTAGTTCTCTCATTGTGAAAAGTTGGCTCAACATTAAGCAAGCATTTAATATCACTTATCACATCAACAGAAGAAGAAAAACTCATGATCATAACAATAAATCTCTAAAAATATTTGACAGGCTCCAGCACTCATTTATGAGGAAAACCTTCAGTGAATTAGAAAGACAGGGAACATTCTCAACTTGATAAACACTACCCACAATAAACTTAGAGGTATATATTTAATTCTGAGAAAATTTGAGATCAGGTACATGATATGGCAAGAAAAGTAAATAATTTTTTTAAAAAAATTTTCTTTATAGTTTATTGTCAAGTTGGTTTGTTGGTTTGTTTTTAAAGAGGGAGAGAGAGAAAGAGAGCCTGTGAGCGAGGAAGAAGGGTGGAGAGAGTGATAGAGATAGAGAGAGAGAGAGAGAGAGAATTAAGCAATCTCCATGATCAATGCAGAGATTGACGTGGGGCTCAATCCCATGATCCTGGAATCATGATTCTCTCCAAGCTACATCTAAGCATTCTCTTCATGGATGCTTCATTAGAATTTCATGACAGCAGTATAGGTTAGAGACATTTAGCTAAATAAAATGTAGGTATGATCTAGGCCATCTAGAGATGGGGAAAACTTGGAAGAAGAAAATTTCTGTGCAAATATGAGGTGAGAAGGAAAATAGATGTGTGCCCTCCTCAAAAAGTTACTTTCATGAAAGTAATGGGGGGTGAGGAGGTGAGCTGCAAGAGCCTCTGTGGGAAATGAGCTTAGTGTTGAATGAAATCACCAAAATAGAACCACAGCTTCCTGTGATTCTATGTAAGTTGAGAGTTTTCCCCTCCATCTTCTGCTCTTCTTCTTCTTCTTTTGATAAGAACTACCATATAATGTTTTAGACTTTGCTTCATATTAGCATTATTTGATATTTATATAATTTATATGCTGTACTGTCTTCTACTTTTCTTTGGAGGAATTTTCTTGATAAATCCAATCGAGTGAATATAGAAATGGATACAGAGTTTTCAATTATTTCTTTTTTAAAAATTATTTACCCTCAACCCAAGTCCTTATTTAAATTCCAGCCAGTTAGCCCAAAGTGCCATATTGGTTTCAGGTGTAGAATTTGGTGACTCATCACTTCCACAGAACACGTGGTGCTCAGCACTTATGTCAGTATTGATATGTTTTATTTCTCAAAGAATTGTCCTTAGCATTGAAGTCTTGTTGGCATAAAGTTATTTATATATTCCACTATTACGCTTGTATTCTCAGTAGGATTTGTAATGAAATCCTTGATATGATTCCTTTATTAAATTTTTTTAATGTTTTATTTATTTCTGAGAGATAGAGAGAGAGAGACAGTGTGAGCAGGGGAGGGTCCGAAGAGAGGGAGATATAGAATTCGAAGTAGGCTCCAGGCTCTGAGCTAGGCATCAGCACAGAGCCCGACATGAGGCTCGAACCCTTGAACTGTGAGATCATGATCTGAGCTGAAGTAGGACGCACAACCGACTGAGCCACCCAGGTGCCCCTAAATATATTTTTAAAAAGAAAAAAAAAAGAAAATAAATTTATGTATTTTTAATACCTGCTATCTTTATTATTTTCTTCCTTTTACTTTATTTGCATACACATGACTCATCTTTTTCCAGCTGCAGAAGATGGAAAATAATATCATTGATTTTAAACTTTCTTTTTTTCTTAAAACATCTACAGTTATCTATTTCCTCCTCAGCACCATCTTAGCTGCACCCCACACATTTTGGTTAAGTTGTGTTGTGATCGAATTAAATTCAAACACGTGTGGTGAGCACGGCATAATGTATAGAGAAGTTGAATCGCTATGTTGTACACCTGAAATGAATATGACATTATGTGTGAACTATACTCAAATTTTTCAAAAAAGATTCAAAATCTTTTATAATTTTCTTATTATTTCTTGTTTTAGCATATTAGTTATTTTGAGATGTATGGTTTAACTTCCAAAATTTTGGGACTATTCTGGCTAAAATTGTAATTGATTTCAAATTTTTAAATTTATTTGTTAATCAATTAATTTATATATGAATGTATATATTTATATATTTAGAGAATGCAGGCAGGGGAGGGGCATGGGAGAGTGAGAATCTTAAACAGGCTCCACGCCCAGTATGTAGCCCAACAGGAGGCTTGATCTCAGGATTGTGAGATGATGACCTGAGGCAAAATCAAGAGTCAGCCACCCATCAATGAACTGAGCCACCAAGTGCTCCAACTGATTTCAAATTTAATTTCATGGTTGTCAAAAACTACCCTGTATGAGTTCAGTTGTTTGCCATATGAATTGCAATAGACATTTTTTACTCACCACAAGAAAATTACAGTTAATATTGTATCATTTCATGTGGAATGTGAGAACCTTGAAATAATGTTATAAATCCATTCTGATTCTGTCTAAATAGTGTTCTAGATCTTCAAGCTACTTATACTATAAATCTCAATTTTCAACCAATGCTGTGAATTTTCATATTAAGCCATCAATTTTGTTTTAAAGACATTGAGAAAAAATATATAGTCTCTTTTCTCATATTCTTCATTTCTTTCCATAGATCTGTATGTCCATCTGGTGTCATTTTACTGTAGTCTAAAGAATTCCTTTTTGCATTTTTTATAGTACAGGACTTGAGAAATGGATCTTCTTTGGTTTTTGTTTACCTAAAAATATATTTATCTGGCTATGGTAGGTTAATTTCACTGAACATAGAAGTCTGAGTTGAAAATTTTGTTTTTATTTTCATTAATTTAAAGTAAAGATCATTAAAGTTTTGTTTTCTACTTTCACTGTTTCTATCAGAAGTCAGCCATTATTGATATCTTTGTTTCTTGAAAAATGCTGTCTTTTCCTTTGCAAATATATAACATATATATTTATCTTCATTTTTTATCAGTCTGACTGTGATGCATGTAGGTATCGTTTTCATTGTTCTTGTCTTGGACTTTGCTAAGCTTCTCACATCTGTAGGTTAGTGTTTTTCTCCAAATTTGAAATATTTTTGGCTATTCCATTTAAAATTGTTCTTCTTTGTTCTTTCCTCTTTCTCAAATTTAATTACATGTACATTAGACATATTGATATTGTCTGATAAATGCCTGAGGCTATAAGTAACAATTTTTTTAAGATTGAGTAATTTCTATTGATTTTCTTTAAAATCATTAGCCCCTTCTACCATCTTCAGTTTGTCATAAAGTTCACCCAGTATATTTTTAATGGACTTTGCTTTCTAAATCTATAAATATTTTTGTAAATATTAGGCTTACAAAGGCAAGTTGAAAATATAGTACAGCATTCCTGTACAACTTTTCACACAATTTCTATTATTTACATGTTAGATTAGTATGGTACCCATGCTATAATTAATGAACCAATATCAAAATATGGTTATTAACTAAAATCAATACTTTATTCAGATTTCTTTAGTGTTCACCTAATATTCTTCTCCTGTTTCAGGATCTCATCCAGGAGATTATAATATGTGTACCTGTCATATGTTCCTAGGCTTGTCATCTGGGCTATGACAGTTTCTCAAGAGTACTGATTAGTTTTACTGAAGGATGCCCACCACTAGAATTTATGTGATGTTTATCTCATGAATTGATAGATTGAGGTTATGGGTTTGAGAAAGAAAAATATCAAAATTATTGTTTTCATCATACCATATCAAGACTACATGATCAAAATGATTTATGAGTTTTGATGTTGACCTCATGCACCTGGTACCTCCCAGAAGGGGCTGGCATTTTTCAGCCATGTTATGTTATGTTTCACCTTCATTTCCATACTGATTATTTCAGAAAAATCTCTGTATGCAGCCCACACAGTTATGCTGTTTCTTTAGGGTGGGGTATCTACATGAACTATTTGGAATTCTTCATGAGAGAATTTTACTTTTCTCTCATGTGTTTATTCAATCATTTCTTTATATCAGCTTGGAATCATGGATATGTATCTTATACTTTAGGTTATAATAGAATACTACTTTATTTATTTTGTTGCCCAAATTGTTCCAGCTTTGGACATTGGAAGCTCTTTCAGTTGGTTATCTGATATTTTAGTCATTGTATATACTGTCATTTTCAGTCCTTTAAAGTTTTTTGATTTTCCCTTGAGACTCCTCTTTGTTAAATAATTATGATGATTACTTCCTTTATATCATGTCATATTTATACAATAGTTGCTTTAAATTGCCTATTTTCTATTTCTAACATCCGCATCATTTCAGGGTCATTTTGTATTGACTGATTTGTGTCTGGACTATGTGTCACTTTTTCCTCATTCTTTGCATGTCCAGATTTTTTATTCCATAAATAATATTGCCAATGATATTGTTAGAGACTCTGCATTCTGTTATTTACCTTTGCAGAGTGTTAATTTTGGTTGTAGTTTGTTATTTAAATTACTGAATCATTGGTAATAGACTGGTCACTTTTCTTCTGGAGGCTTTGTTTCATATGTAGTTAGGCTCTATTTCTTTCAAGTTTATGGCAAATCTCTTAATTCTGGCACATAGTACTTTTCTACCATATAACCCTTCTGGGATTTTCATGAAAAGGCTGAGATTTAACCAAGACCTTCTTACTGAGCAGGATTCAAATTTGAAACTTGAGCTCTCTTCAATGAAAAAAAAAATTGTACTGTATTTTCATTTTCTAGTTTGGGTCATTATGGATTTGTCTGGCTACTACTGGAGTCCTCTGAACATATTCAATCCAGGGTCTGTGTTTACACACAGAGTTTACATAGATTTTTGGGCTTCTCCTTTCTGTGACTAACTTCCTTTCTGAGATTTCTTCCCTCAGTTTGAAATCATTCTACCCTCCAGATCTGTCCCTAAATACCTCAATTCAAAGTAACAGTGTTTGGTGCTGGGTGGACTTTGGAGTCCCTCAGGGGGAAAGAATGTATAAATGATAATCTCACCACAGCTATTCTCTTTTTTAAGGGCCAAACCTCAAATAGCTTTTGCCACTTATTCTTAGTCTCCAAGTCCTTCAAATATATATATATATATGTATATGCATATGCATATACATATGTATATATAAATAATATTCATCTAGAGGTTTAAAATTATTGTTATTCTTCAATTTCTGGATTTAGAACTACCATTTGGTTACTTGTTCAATGATATTCAGAAATATCTTCTAAAAAAACCAGGGGTACCCAGTGAAACTCTGAACAATTAACTTTAGTCATAGGGGTTTATGGTAACAAATACAAAGAGTTTTTGCAAAGACATAAAATAGTATGGGTGAGAACTTCTAAGGTATGTTTTGCAGACAGCACAAAAGAGATGCTAGCATATTTCATAGCTCTGCTACTGGGTTTACCCTCTGCAGCAAAATATATTATTTTTCTGTTTTTTCAATTAAAAAATCATTTTTATTGTTTATTTATATTTGAGGGAGAGAGAGAGCGAGCAGGGGAGGGGCAGAGAGAGAGGGACACACAGACTCTGAAGCAGGCTCCAGGCTTCAAGCTGTCAGCACAGAACCCAATGGGGGTTTATACCCATGAATCATGAGATCATGACCTGAGCCGAAGTTGCACGCTTAACCGACTGAGCCGCCCTGGTGCCCCATATATTTTTAAGTTTTTATTTAAAACTACCAACTTTACTACCTGATGATATGAGGATTTCAGCATGTAAAGTGTTATAGGTTCAGAAAATTTAAAAAATGGACACATGGATTTGAATCATCAATCTGTTCATTGCTAGCTAGCCTTATAGCCTCAGAAAACTTTTAAAGTCTCTTTGAGCTTTATGCTCATCACCTATAAACAGGAAAATAAATATTCATGACTTAGTTTTGAAAAGAAGACTCAGTCCTGGAATATAATTTGGCACCCCTGACTTGCTTCGATTTGCAAACATATGCCATAATATACTCTTCTGAGCTCACCGTATGTAAAGGAAAGAATTGAAATTTTTGGTTTTTAATTTATATGATTAATTCCAAAGCAGTTTGTTTGACAAGCAATGTGCTTTTGGCCTGTGTTGCTAGTCTTGCTGATAAATGCTTTAGAAACTAGGAGGACTTAATCCTATATCTGGGTCTCAGCCAGCCACTGAGGAAGCAGGAAACAAAGTCCAGCTCCCAGATTGGGAGGTTATCAAGTGCTAGGCAGGGTGTCAGTGTCTACTAGTTGGCAGGGAAGAAGGAGCTGGTTGGATAAATAAAAGTCTGAGAAGATAATGGATTCATTTTGAAAATTATCCAAAATTTAATGAACATGTATTGTGGTCACATATTTTTGTTGGAAATTCTAATGTAAGGTGCTCTTAAACAATGAGATTGTGAACTGGAAAGGAAAATTGGTGAAAATATTTTAAAAGTTAGAATTCACATGGCATTATTCACATACCAGAATTACTGAGGCTATATCCTAAAGTAGCCCCCTTATCTCCCTTTGGTGAAAAAGTAAAATTTAATAAATAAGAAAAAATATGGATATGAGAGTCAGTTAGGATGAGATACAGCTGTGGAAGACAAAATAAAGCTGAATCCTCAGAAAATTCAAGGATAAAGAACATTTAAAACTGCATAGAATTATTTGGTAAATTTGCTAAAACAGCATGATTACCATATTTATTTTCTATATATTGCATATGTATATATATATATATATATACTGCATATCCACTTGTTTAAATAGATTGAGACTGGTGTATCTTGTGTTTTTGTTGTTGTTGTTGTTATTGATGTTTTAATTATTGCAGCCATTTAAATAAATGAAGATAAAAATTCTATGTTATCTTCGGGTGCCTGGGTATCTCAGTCTGTTAAGTGTTCAACTTTGGCTCAGGTCATGATCTCATAATTTCTGGGGTTCTAGCCCCATGTCAGGCTCTGTGCTGACAGCTTGGAGTCTGCTTGGGATTCTTATTCTCTTCCTCTCTCTCTCTGCCCCTTCTCTCTCTCTCTCTCTCTCTCTCCTCCTCTCTCTCTGTATATATATAAACTTTTAAAAATTCTGTTATCTTACAAGAAATTTGGCATACACTTTTTAGTTTGAAATATCCCGACATTAGGAAAAACCTTTTACTCTCTGTTTAAAAGCATTTACTTAAAACAATCTTTAAAAAAAATTCTTTTTCTTTAAATGTTTATTTATTTTTGAGAGAGAGAGAGGGAAAGAGAAAGAAAGAGCATGAGCAGGGGATGGAAAGAGAGAGAGAGGGAGAAACATAATCTGAAGCAGGCTCTAGGCTCTGAGCTGTCAGCACAGAGCCTGATGTGGGACTTGAACTCATGAACCAAGATATCATGCATGACCTGACCAGAAGTCAGATGATTAACCCACTGAGCTATATAGGCACCCCTCAAAAAAACAAAAACAAAAATAAATTTAAAAAACATTTTTACAACCATTGAAGAAGATATTTAATTGCAAAGAAGGGAAAATCAATAGCCCAGTAAATTTTAAATAGATGAGGATGAAGTACCTCCCTATCTTGGTCACTATGAAATATTCAATCTTTACCTGAGTGAGTGCTGGAACAGAGATCAAGTGAAAAAAATGAATGAATGAGTGAATGAATGAACATAAGAAATACCTAGATTTCTTATTACACAATTGTGAGTGTTATATTGATGGAAACATAATTCCTATCTATTTCCTTGTGTTATATTTCTACTCTTTCACTATGTCAGCAAAAATGAAACTATCACTATTGCCCTAAAAGGAAAGCTGCCAGATATCAAATCCTAAATTGAAAACACACAATCCAGAGATGAACTTATGCAGATTTGTGTGGTCGTACAGACACAATGGTGTATTCTCTCTATCCCAGAGGACAGAGATTTATGAGAGAAAAGAGGTAGGAAATACATTTTATTCCCCAAGCCTGGAATAAACCTTCCAGGAGAAGAGGAAGGCAAGTATTTGAGCCCACCCTACTGTATGCTGTCTGAGGTATAGAAGAGAGAATCTGTGCTTTTCCATCACTCACAACCATTTAATGACAACTTGAATCAATACCAATAGATGTGTCGCAAACCACAAATTGTAAGATTTGTGTACAATTATTTCTTCCCTTCCCACATGGTTCATTGTGGGTGGAGAAGTTTCTCTTCTCCACTGAATTTATGTTGGTGAATTGAGAGATGAGAGGGATCCAAGGAGGGCATGAAGTAAGCAGAGGTGACAGTGAGGGGATCCTCAAGGCAGGTGGAAAGGACCTGGGTCCACAGAAGCAAGATGGGAACCATGATGGGACTCAGAAGAGAAAGATGTTAGTGAAGAATCGGTATCCTCCACTAATAAATCTGAAGTGGGTTGGACACTTCCACACCGCACAGGAGTCCAGGGCAAATAAATAGAGGCTCTTCCTCTCTCTCCTCTTTTTCAAAAAGAAATGGTATCCAGACAATGTCTGGGTGAGGTTGGGAATTCGGCCTTGTCTCTGAGCATGAATCTCATTCTGGGTTCCTTCTGTTTAGCCATGTCTTTCTACTATCTTCTTCCTCTTTTCAGAAACATGACCGTTGTTGGCTCTGAACTGTTGGGAGGGAAGTAATATCCAGGGAATTGGATGTTTGGAAAACTAGTTTTGTCCAGAGTCATGCTGATTTCTCTAATAAGCCTCATCTCTAAGAAAAGATAATATATTGATTTGCCCCCTAGTTGACTCTTATTTTTTCTTCTAAATGAGATTTGAATTTGAAAGTGAGGTGAACAGAGAAAGGGTGATTAAATCTGGCCTTTATATTGGAGTGTCTATCTACTTTTTTATCCCCACTTTTACCATACTCCATTGGGTTTGGAGTGTATTTTACCACCTCGTTTAAGCTGGGCTTGGCCATAGACTGCTTTGGTGAGTGAATAGGAGAGGAAGAGATACTGGGACAGTGAGAAGATCTTCAGGGATGGCATGTATTTTTTATTCTCTTCCCAGATTTTTGCCATCCACTGTGAGGAGAGCAGATCTTAGCTACTTGCTGAGCCCTGGGGCCTGTGGGAGCAGACCTGAACTCCCCGTACCTCTGTAGCTGGGTTGCCCTGGCTGACCCTGAACACCCATTAAAAAATAAATCTTTGTGTTGTTTTAAGTCAGTAACAATATAAGGTTGTTCGTTATGCAATTAAAACTCCTACAAAGAGCCTGGAACTTCAGAGGGAATGCCAACGAGTTGCCAGGGAACCAAATGTGTATTAACAAGTGAGTTCCAGCATGGGGCCTGCCAAAAAGCAAAAGAGAACAAGGAGCAGGCCTCTCCCTTCCCACCACCAACAGATGAACAATCACCTAGAAGAACTTGTCCTTTTTTTTTTTTTTTTTGACAGCCTGGAGACTTCTAGACCTTGACGGGGAAGGGCAGAACTGGGAAGGACAGACTGACATGGAGTTGTGGGCCAGGGTGCCACAGATAGGCAATTCTGATTTAATCTAGGAACTCTCAAAAAAGGACAAATGGAAAAATAATAATGAGTTCGATTAAGAAATTCCTATTAGGCAAACTGAGACCTCATGTCAGAAATTAAATCGAGACCTAGGAATAAAGAAAATATATTACTTTGACACACCCAAACAATAAACTGTGAATCATCTGCCCCACACCTTTTTAAGCAAATGACAATATCCCAAACCTCACAGTCTTTAGGTGTCCCGAAGAAAGGATTTCTGAAAGTCACTAACAAGGGAAAGAATCTAAGGCCAACTACCATGGCCATAACGTGTTGTTTTTCAGTGGTAAGGGTTTATATGATGTGGCCCATGTCTGCTCACACGCTCAGCCATCTTCATCTTCTTGGTGTGCATTCACTGGCATCTCCCAGCGAGCCTGGGTTTACTCAGGTCTTCCGGGGATTATGGATATTATCAGGAAATGTCAAAGAAAATTATTCCCATTGATCAGGCCAGTGACCATATTTCTTTCAGGTAAATCTATAGGTGTACAAGTCACACCTACATAGAGATTGTGCATTTTCTTTTTTGAGATGTATTCCTTTTCTGTGCACTGTTTTGTCAGAGAAACATTTTCCTAACGACACAGAAGGTGAGTCTCTTAAGTATTGCCATGTTGACTGCCAAGGGATGAATTAATGTGTCCTCCTAATTTCATGTGTTAAAATCCGGATGCCCAATGTGATGGTATTAGAAAATGGCGTCTTTGACAGTCTCTGCTGTCATGAATAGATTGGAGCCTCATCAGAGGATACAGATCCTTAGCCCCCTCCTCCAAGTGAGAACACAGCAATGAGACACCGGCTATGAACCAGGAAGAATCTTCGTCAGAGTGCAACCACACTGGCACCTTGATCTTGGACTTCCCAGACTCCAGAACTCCAGAAGAAATAAGTTTTTGTTGGAGTGCCTGGGTGGCTCAGTTGGTTAATCGTCAAACTCTTTGTTTCACCCCAAGTCATGATCTCATGGTTTGTGAGTTCCAGTCCCGCATCAGGCTCTGTGCTGACAGTGCAGAGCCTGCTTAAAATTCTCTCTCTCCCTCTCTCTCTCTGCCTATCCCTCTCTCACTCTCTCCACTTCCCTCTCAAAAATAAATAAACTTAAAAATATTTTAGAAATAAGTTTTTGTTGTTTGTAAGCTACCTAGACAGTGATACTTTGTTATAGCAGCCTAAACTGACTGAGACATTGACACAGCCCCATTCTTTGGAGTTCATGTCTCCCTGCTTTTTTTATAAGATGTTGAGTCACTACCATCAATCCTCTTTTCAATTCAATGACCTACATTTTATCCCATCTCTTTTATGCTCTGTTTCAAGAAAAAAAATAATAAGCTCTTCTTCCCCAGATGAATCACATTTAAGCTCCTGGGCATCCGAAAACAATATAAATAATAGTCAATTTACTCCCATGAGGCACAGGGGCTCATTAAGAAAATTAAGAACACACACATGAAACATCTCAACAGTCACCATATGCTATGTTGGCGAAATTAAGCCTATTTATCATTCTATCATCAGTAACATCTAAAATATTAAGCAGATCAAGCATTTTTGAGTTTCACAAGCTAAGTAGAAAAAAGAGTATAAAGTGCTTATTAGAGCATAATTGAGAAATTTCTGTTTCCCGGCAAACCTTGAAGGTAATGCCACCATGGGCTGAAATGCTTCGGTTGCTGTAACACTCATTTCAAATGTCTGTGTCTGAACAATGTCATTGCCAACTCCATCCCTCTAGGAATCCACCTAGGTGTTGGCCCTGGTAACTTCAGAAGAAAGGTCTGTCAGCACTGTTGGCTGAGAAGAAAAATATTCATACTCTGCTCCCTGGATATGACACCTGAGTTGTGAAATCAATGTCCCCATTTCAAGAACAACATTACCCAAACTTAGTTCTTTTACTCTGAAGGGGAAACCATCTAAAAATACGTTTTTCTTGGTCACTTAAGAATTCAAAAAAGAGAAAGGAAAAACTTTGGGGATTATGAAATTATAACTTTCTTGTTCTTAATGAAAATGCAAAGGAGCCCAATGAGTATCTGCATATTTGTCATCAAATGTCAATATGTGGCTATACCATACCAAGAAGGCTTTAAAAGAAAATTAAATTGTGTTATTGTGTTGTACTCTTCATTAAGTTGTCTCGAAACACTTTGCCAAATATGGAGCTTTTTTAGTAGTCTTCTTTTCAAGTTTCTGTCAAAAACATTTTGGTGAGTTGAAAAAGAATGTGATGTATATTCTAAGATGTGTAGTATGGCATCTAAAAAAAGCACCAACAATGTCAATTATGTGAGCATAGCTAATCAAGATACAGAGACTCTTAGATGCAGTAGAAAATAAATCAGCATGTTCAAGAGGTGGATCAGATCAGTCTGATTTTACTCGAGCTTAGAGTGTTTGGAACGTATGTAGAATTGCAGCAATGTAAAGGTCAAAATGATGTCTTCTGGTATTTAACAAATATATTTCCTTTTCTCTAGTCTTGAATTTCAGACAGAGCTTCAAAAACAAACACGTGTAAAGGCCAAGATGACATGGCCCTTTTCTCTAACACTTCCCATTTAGAGTTCTTTAAAAAGAGCAAAGTTATGGGGCACCTGGTTGGCTCTGTTGGTTAAGAGTCTGACTCTAGGTTTTGGCTCACATCATAATCTCACAGTTTCAGGAGTTCCAGCCCCACTTTAGCTCCATGCTGACAGTGTGGAGCCTGCTTGGGATTCTCTGTCTCCCTCTCTCTCTGCCCCTCCTCACTCATGCTGTCTCTTTCTCTCTCAAAATAAATAAATGAACTTTAAAAAGGTAGAAAGAGCAAAGTTAGTGGGTTCCCATGTGTGATAAACACTACAGGTATGCATGTGCCTGAGAAAATGCAAAACGATGGGTAGTTTCCATTGACCTTAAGAATTATTTCAATTTCTCCTCTGGGTGGCCATTCAGAGTGGCAACATTCATAGAGCAAAGCCCACTAAAACTGTTCCTGCATTCAAGGGAGACAGGGGTGAGAGAAATAGAGAAGGAAGAGAAGAGACAGGGGACACCATCTGGAAAGGAGTGTTTGCTGTCTCTCTGACAATGAATTACTTAAATCACTGGCTTTATCCTAATAGATCTGTGAAGATATTTCTTTAACAATGGAAGACAAGGATGACTTCTATCACCTTGTTACCCTCACAGCAGGATTCATCCAGCTAGCTCGATTATACAAGTTCACAGTAATGTGTGTTCTGTTGTTTACAGCTGATGGAGATGCCTTTTGGATGTAACTTAAATAAACTTCCCAAGAGTTAGCAAGCTAGTATTATTGTTACAGAATCTGAATCTTCAGGGAAGATTGAGATGAAAACAACTGTAAGTAGCCTGGATGTAGGTACCATTACAACATCCTATTATTTTTAATGAGTCAAATATAGTAACTACACATTAGTGAAGTCTATAAATGCTAAAATGAGAAATTACATTAGTGTTACCTATCAGGTTGAATTTCTCAAGATAGAAAAGTCATCAAAAATCAGAGTTTTTAAAATACTATTTTGCAAAAAGAAAAAAAAGGAAAAAACACTTATTTATGGAGGAAACAGTGGATAGAGAGGAAGAACCAAGAGATTATTCACACTTATTTGACCATAAACCCCTCTGAGATATACATGGGGGTGGATTTTGTTGGGTCTCTCCTTGCAAAAAACATTTAATTAATTTAGCTTTGTAAAATTTTATATAAAATAGTGCCTCCAGTCCAGTTTAAAAAATAACTTTAACAATTTAAAAATTTCTAATCCTATGCAATATAGTTAAAAATGTTTTACTGATGTTGCCAATTTTGTAAGAACATGATTTAATTTTTAGAATTTTTCATCCTTTATGCTAATTTTATATCTTATGAAGAACACACAGAAAGACAGCTAAATTATGTAAAGATTTAAAATTCTCTTAGTTAACTCAAAAAGCTCAGTATATTACTCACAGAATATTTTCCTATGTTTAATTATAAGTGTAGGACTGCTATTGAATTGCATTGAGATCTTATATGAAGTAATTGTATTTATTTTCAGTGCTCTTAATGGAAGCCACACATTCTTCCTGTCAGCTCTTTCCTTTGCTGCACAAGTTCACATATTCTTGCCACTGAATTTCACATCAGAGGTGCCACACCCTTGTGTTGGTTATATCCTTGAAAAGATACCCTCTTAAATGGTGTAAAGCAAAGATAAGGGATTGTGTAACATTTTCAAGCATATGAGACACAGAGATAATCTCAATGCTTTTTTTTGAAGAGTGAACAAAAACTCACACCTACAGAGTTTTGTTGGCAGCCTGAAAGTCACATAGCTGATATGCAAGCAAGAATAGAGCTAACTAAGGGCAGGGATAGGCTTAGTAACTACTAGTGATTTCTCTTTGCACTCTATTATCATCATCTTCAAATTTACCTCTTTGAGAATATATCTTTGTTAGAAAATATTACATTAGTCAATCTACATCTATAGGAATATTTGCATTATAATGGCATTTTATACTTAGATAAGTTATTTATTGAAATGTTTATTTATTTATTTTGAGAGAGAGAGAGAGGGTGTGGGTAAGGGAGGGGCAGAGAGAGAGGGAGAGATAGAGAATCTCAAGCCTGCTCTGTGCTCTCAGCTCAGAGTCCGACGTGGGGCTTGATCTCATGAACTGTGAAATTATGACCTGAACCTAAATCAAGAGTTGGATGCTCACACACACTTTGACATGGTTTGGTGAGAAATTTCCAGAGAAAATCATTTTTCTTAGATAGGAATCACACTGCTATGTTGGAACGAGATAAAGAACTCACACACAGTCCGATGTAACCTACAATAGGGTATAGCACTAAGTAGAAAAAAGTGCTCAGAATTTGGAGTCAGATGCTCCTGGATTCAAATTCTGTTCTATTATCCTAAAACCTATTGATTCTGTTCCTTATTTTATTTTTGTCTCCTACTTCCCTTACTCCCTCTCTACTACCTTCTATTTTTGCCTTTTATTCCTCCTTCATTCCCTTCTTTATTTACTTCTTTACTTTCTGAAGAATTTAGCCAAAAAGCTGTTAGGCACCCAAAGTAAGAGATAGGAACTGGCCTGGCAAAGGTTGGGGCCCAGACAGGAAAGTGACTGAGTGGGGAAAGGTCCAGCAAGGTCAACAGATTAGGTGCACATAGGAGGGCTGAGAAGTAAGTAAATGTGTTGAGGATAACGGGAGCCAGGCTTGTCACAATCAGACAGGTGAGGTTAAAAATAAGGTGCAGTCATTCTGGAGAACAGTATGGAGGTTCTTCAAAAAACTAAAAATAGAGCTACCCTACAATCTGGCAATTGCACTTTTAAGTATTTACCCAAAGGATATAAAAATACAGATTCAAAGGGGTATATGCACCCCAATGTTTATGGTGACATTATCAACAATAGCCAAACTCTGCAGAGCCCAAAGATCCACTGACTCATGAATGGGTAAAGACAATAATATATAGATATACACACATATACACAGCAGAATATTACTCACCCATCAAAAATAATGAAATCTTGCCATTTGCAACAAGGTAGATGGAGCTAAAATGTATTAGGCAAAGCTAAATAAGTCAGTCAGAGAAGGACAAATATCATATGATCTCACTCATATGTGGAACTTAAGAAACAAAAGATGAACATAAGAGAAGGCAGGGGTAGAGAAGAGAGGGAAACAAACCACAAAAGATTCTTGGGTACTAAGGGGGGGCGCTTGTGATGAGCACTGAGTGTTGTATAGAAGTGATGAAACACTGAATTCTACTCCTGAACCCAACATTTCACTGTATGTTAACTACAATTTAAATTAAAAAGAAGAAGGAAAAAAAAATAAAGAAGGGGGAACATTAAAATCTGTATTGTGGTACTAGATTGGAATCAGAAATATTGGCATAAAATCATAGTTTTCAATATAGATAGTATTATAGACAGACATCAAAACAGATATAGATATAAAAATGTGTGTGTGTGTCTGTGTGTGTGTGTGTGTGTGTGTGTGTGTGTGTCTGTGTGTGGTCTCTAGCTCTGTTCACTAAGAGGGCCCTTGGGTTGTGTTGCTCCAGTGGCAATAAGCAAACCTAGACTCATGACCTTGGTTTCTAAATACTAATCCTGATTAAGAGAACAGGAACTTTTTGGAAAAATTGCTGTCCCTCGGACCAGGTCAGGAAAAGCACAAGAAGGAACATCTTGTTTGATATGAAGATAATAAAGTACTCAAAGAATGTGGGTTCATGTCAAAAAAGACAGAGAATACAGCTTTAAGGGGGTTCCCACTGGCCAAATATGGGAAAATGTATAGTATTTTATTATATCCCTTTGAATCAAATTGAAATCCACAAGTACATTATTAAATAATAAATGATAAGATAAATGGGGTAGAGATAGTTTTTCCTTAAAGTAGAGTGACCAGCTGTATACATAGAAGAAATGATGAATTAGAATATGGCCGTGTGGTAATAATCATATCTTCTTTCCTCCCCCAGGTTTTTATTTAAATTCCAGTTATTTAGCACACAGTGTAATATTAGTTGTAGGTGTAGAATTTAGTGATTCATCACTTGCAACACCCAGTGTTCATCTCAGCAAGTGCCCTCTTTTATGTCCATTAGCCATTTATTTTTTTTTAATGTTTTATTCTTTTCCATGAGAGAGAGAGAGAGTCAGTGTGAGCAGGGAAGGGTCAGAGAGAGAGGGAGGCAGATACAGAATCTGAAGCAGGCTCCAGACTCTGAGCTAGCTGTCAGCACAGAGCCCGACACGGGGCTTGAACCCATGAACCATGAGATCATGACCTGAGCCCAAGTCGGACGTTGATTGAGCCACCCAGGCACCCCATTATCCATTTAATCAATCCCCCCATCCACCTCCCCTCTAGTAATCATCAGTTTGTTCTTTATAGTTTATACCTTGTTTTGCCTTTCCTGTTTTTCCCCCTCCTATGTTCATTTGTTTTGTTTCTTAAATTCCACATATCAGTGAAATCCTATGGTATTTATCTTTCACTGACTGACTTATTTTCACTTAGCATAATACTTTTAACTCCATCCATGTTGTTGCAAATGGCAAGATTTCATTCTTTATTATGACTTTTATATGGAGTAATATTCACATACACATATATATGAATCTTCTTTATCTATTCACTAGTGGGTGGAAATTTGGGCTTTTTCCATAATTTGACTCTTGTTGATAATGCTGCACTTATTCCTTCAAATCAGTATTTTGTCTCCTTTGGGCAAAAACATAGGGTAGTCCTATTTTTAACCTTCTGAGGAACCTCTATACTATTCTCCAGAGTGGCTGCCCCAATTTTTATTCACTCCAACAGGAAGAAGTTTCCCCTTTCTCTACATTTTCGTCAACACCTATTGTCTTTTAACATAACCTCTTCAAGATTCATCTATTTTGTAGCATGTCTCATAATTGGATTCCTTTTTAAAACTGAATAATGTTCCACTGAATCAATTACTATGTACATTTCATTTATTTATTCATCTTGTAGTGGGCATTTGGGCTGCTTCCACCTTTTGACTATAGTACTATGACCATCAGAATAAAAAGATCTGTCCTAATCATTGCTTTCAATTCTTTTGGCTATTTATCTAGAAGTGGAATTCTGGATCATATGACAATACTATATTTAGTTTATTGAGGGATCATCATACTATTTACCACAGAACCTGTACCATTTTATATTACCACCAGCAACTCACAAAGTTTTTGATTTCTCTACATTCTCACCAAAACTTGTTTCTTTGTTCTTTTCCACTTGAGATAGACATATTTACTTGTTTAATCTTTGTAATCCCTAAAACAGAAACATTTTTTACAGAACAAAAGGAACCAAATAGTCCATCTCCTCTGTGATTACTGATTTCTCTTGTTAGTCATTCAGCAATGTGTTGAACACATGATACGAGCCAAGCACTCTATCATTTACAAAAATAATGATTTGTTGGTCTAATGCTCATTAATAATGACTATTATCAGGAACTGAACATCAGTGTCAAGTCTGATGCCGATATATAAACCAAAAATCCACTTCTGATTAAAAACCCGCATTGCAATTTATTTAGTAAATATTTCTTAAATGTCAGACACTGTCTTTGGTGTTAGGGAAAAATGAAAAGTAAAAAGAAAATAGTCTCAGGGCGCCTGGGTGGCTTAGTCAGTTACGTGTCCGACTCTGGATTTCATTTTAGGTCATGATCTCAAGGTTCCTGAGATGGAGTCCTGCATCAGTTCTGCACTGTTAGTGCAGAGCCTGCTTGGAATTTTCTGTCTCCCTCTCTTTCTCCCCTCCTGCGCTCTCGCCCTCTCTTTCTCAAAATAAATGAACACTCCAGAAGAGAAAAGTCTCTACTATCATGGCATTTATAGGCTAATAGAGACACTAATCCAACATTGACACTAATAAATATGAAGCTACAGCTATAATAAGTGCTATAAATAATAGTTACCCAATAATTCATAATTGATAACCTGGTCTGAAAGTGTTTCTTTTCAATGGAAACAAGTGTTTATTAAGTATCTTTCAATATCATGAAAAGACAACTCTTATATTTCTCTTTATAGCAAGTATTTAATATCATTGCTTTGGCCACGTTAAGTTAAAGGCCCTTTATCATAAAATAATATTGTTTTAACTTTACTCAAATTGAATTTATAAGCCTATGACTTCCCTACATATATACAATGAAATAGTGTAGTAAAATTAGCAAATACTAAACTATATTGATAATTCACTCTTTAGCTTGTGTTATTTTAAAATAGTAGGCACACCTAATATATGTCAACTCCTCGACTTATTAGTTGCTGTGTACAATGCAACAAAATACAAAATACATGGTTGGTGAGCATTGATTGTAAGATGGTGAAGTTTAGGCTTCAATAGTGACATTTAACTATTCTATAAGCAATTAGCATTACATCATAATATGCCATCAAGGCAATTTCTATACTGAAAAAATAAAAATAGGACTCTTATTTACAACCTTTTTTTGCAAAATGTAATTCTTCAAGTGGGAATAAAAAAGAAATTGCCTATTTACTATTCAGTACATATAGAATAAAAAATTTTATTATACCAAGAAAAAAGCTATTTTGTGTTGGAAAATTATATTTTATTTTTAAAATTTATTTATTTTGAGAGAGAGAGAGCAGGGGAGGGGCAGAGAGAGAGGGAGAGAGAGAATCCCAAGCAGGTTCTGATTGAGTCACAGAAGCCCCCAGGAAAATTATATTTTAAAAAATAATTACTAGAAAAACCCACCAGTGTAATTAACGTTTGTACTTTAAATACCAGGTCAGATCCAGCAAAACCTTCCTAAAGAAGTGACATTGGAACTGAGATCTGAAAGACAAATAGAAATTTACCTTGGAAAAGAAAGAATGGGAAATAAAAAAAAGGGATTTCCAGGAAAAGGGAACAGAAAGCAAAGTCCCTCTGAATGGAGGGCATGTGAGGGAAAAAACGAATCTTTGGGCATCTGGGTAACTGTCCAACTCTTGATTTCGGCTCAGGTCATGGTCCCATGGTTCCTGAGATCAAGGCACATGTCAGGCTCTATGCTGACAGCATGGAGCCTGCTTGGGATTCTCTCTCTCTCTCTCTCTCTCTCTCTCACACACACACACACACACACACACACTAAATAAACTAAAAATAAATAAATAAATAAATAAATAAATAAATAAATAAATAAAGCTAATCTGAGAGGGACACAGAATGTGTGGATGCATAGTTCAAACATCCTGTGAGTTCTATAAGGGCCATATTGTACAAGACCTTGCGGGCCACAAGGAAGGTTTCTGCTCTTTACTTATAAAATGCTGAGAATTTACTAAAGGGTTTTAAGCAAAAGATGTCTTTTAATGATCAAAGAGGAGAAGCCAGCGAGGTAATTGGAGTGACATGTCAGATGCTGGGAGAAGAGATCTGAGAGGTGGATGTGAACTTGGAAGTACTAGTTATTATGTGTTTTGTAGTTGAAGCCATGTGTATAGATTAGATTTCCAGGGACAGAGCTTAGAATAATAAGAAGAGAAGAGGCAGGGTTCAAACCTTGAAGAACTCTAACTATTAATGGTCCAGATTAGGAAGAGAATGGGATAGAAAATGAATAAACAGTAAGACAAATCACAACACACACACACACACACACACACACACACACACACACACACACACACAAAACAAGGACAAATCCAGGAAAAGGCAGAGGTTGGAAGTGAAAAGAATGGAGTGTTTTTAAAAAGGTGCAGCTAATCGTCTAGTGAGACTGGACATTGCTGGAATGTCAAGCAAGTTAACAGTTGAAAACCCTTGACTGGATTTAGGGCCACACTAAAGTAATTGTGAGTGGAGCAAGAGCTGTGGGGAGAAATTGTGAGAGAGGAAATATAATGTCCTAGACAAAAAAGCAGGGGGGGGTGACGGTGGAAAAAAATATCAAGACTGGCAAGAGATGTAAGTTTTTCAAGACACATGGTTATGAAGAAGTTAGGAAGGTAAGGCAGAGAACGCCTGGTGAAGTATGCCTGCTGAAGGGAGAGATTATTTTATTTTTATTTTAGATACTAAGCCTTGGATTTATTTAAACACAAAGGGAGAAAGATCTAGGTAAAAGGTCAACAATGAAGGCATCTAAGACCTAGAGAGAGGACAGGTTCTGTGCATAGGTAGAAGAACAGACCTTCAATGGATTGGTGGGGACTTTTTTTACTTTACAATAAAATTTTCTGGATGAGATGGGCAGATGCAGGGAAGTTTCTGGTTGACTATTCATCTCATGTCTGGCTCTGCTTCTGTCTCCATAACTGGAAACTGCTACCATTTTCAGGGGCTGTTTTCTTAGAAGTAAATTAAAGCAATAAGGTGGGGGTAACTTAATACCTAAATTCCTTTCAATCCTAAAATTCACTAAGTTGTTTCTTATTTTCAGTTTTGGTCATTTCTTGCATACCACTGGATTTTATGTGAACACTTGGTTTGGTCTCATCTTTGGCCTCGTGGGTAGTACGTAAAAGTCCTGTGTGTGAGCTGTAGTGAACTAAAAAGATTTTGTTTTTCTTTTTGTTCTCCCTGATTGTATTCACTCAGATCTTCTGAGTTTCTCCTAAGTACTTTTTAAAAACAGCTTTATTGAGGTGTAATACATAGACAAAACACCATGCATTTTCTTTTTTTTTTTTTTTTTTNTTTTAAATATATTTTTTAATTTATTTCTAGGAGAGAGAGGGACAGCGCGAGCAGGGGAGGGTCAGAGAGAGAAGGAGACACAGACTCTGAAGCAGGCTCCAGCCTCTGAGCTGGCAGTCAGCACAGAGCCCGACGCGGGGCTCGAACCCACGAACCGCGAGATCATGACCTAAGCGAAAGTCGGACGCTTAACCGACTAAGCCACCCAGGCGCCCCAACACCATGCATTTTCAATGTACAATTTGATGAGTTGGGATGTATTCACGTACCTGTGACACTGTTAGGATCACTATCAAAATAACAAAAGGTAAGTGCTGGCTGGGATGTAGAGAAAAGGAAAGTTCTGCATACTGTTGACAGGAATGTAAAATGGTGCATCATGGGAAACAGTAAAAACCTAAAAATAGAACTAGTATATGATCCAGCAATCTCACTTCTGGGTGTGTATCCAAAAGAATTGAAACCAGGATTTTAAAGTAGTACCTGAACTCCCATGTTAAATGTAGTCTTATTCACAGTCGCCAAATTCTTGATGTATTAGGAACACAAAGACCTTTCACTGAAGACTTTTAAGAGCTCCAAATCAGTCTTATTAATGAGTGTTTCAATTAGCTATTCTAGATGACCCCAAGTTGGCCACCGTGGTTTTGAAAAGTCATAGTAACAGTGGTTCCTATTAACAGTAGTTAATTCATTTTGTTACAAAATTGCAAAATTTAAAACTCTGCTTTAATATTTCTGAAAAATGATGAAATTTTGTGATTCATGCTGACATTCATAAATATGTTTAAAGACATCGCAGAAGATATACAATGATGTCAGTTTGGGCTAGGACTTCTTACCTCTGCCCCTCAGGGTGTTGTTATTATTGTTGTGTCCAATTTTGAACCACCTAAACCAAGTCCCTTTAGATGCCATCCTCACCGCACAACTTCCCGTCTTCCTTATGTATCCTTCCTATCAATACTGGCTCCTATGGAAGAAGAAATGTATCCTCATGTCTTAATATATTTATTATCCTACGATCCAGTAATTACACTACTAGGTATTTACCTAAGGAATACAAAAACACAAATTCAAAAAGAGATATAAGGACCTCAATGTTTACATCAACAATAACCATACTATGGAGAGAGCCCAAATGTCCATCGACTAATGAATGAAGAAGATGTGGTATGTATGTGCGGTATTTATGTATGTGTACACACACACACACACACACACATACACACACACACACACAATGGAATATTACTCAGCCATAAAAAAGAATGAAATCTTGCCATTTATAACATGGATGGAGCTAGAGAGTATTATGCTAAGTGAAATAAGACAGTCAGAGAAAGACAAATACCATATGATCTGATTCAGATGTAGAATTTAAGAAACAAAACAGATGAACAAAGGGAAAAAAAGAGGGGGGGCAAACCAAGAAACAGACTGTTAACTGTAGAGAACAAACCGATAGTTACCAGAGGGGAGGTAGGTGGGGGGATGGGTGAAATAGGTGATGGGAATTAATGACGGCACCTGTTGTGAGGAGCCCTGGGTGTTGTATGGAAGTGCTGAACCACTATAATGGATGCCTGAAACCAATAATACACTGTATGTTAACTAACTGGAATTTAGATAAAAATCAGAAATTTAAAAAATAAGATACCAGGCACAATTGATGACAAGGTTTTCCCTCAAAGCAAAGGGCTAATGACTAAGTCAGCCTTTTCTGATGAAGCACTTCTTCTGCTTAATGGACCCATTTCACATCTCCTTTTGAATTCCCCTTCTATTTATTATTTCTCAGAAACTGACAAAAAATACTTTGATCAATATTTGGAATAGACAGCCTCTTCATGTATTTTACTTGGTATTCAAGATCTAATATACTCTTAAAAAGATGCTTAAACAATTTTCTTGGCACCTGGTGAATAAAATTGATCACATTATTTCCTATAAAGGAATCTACCCAAATTTGCCAAGCCTGGAATTCTTTATTGCCTACATTAAGACTATTTGAGAGTTTACCTGACTCAGGTTTCTACAGTCCCATTATACCTCATACCATTTTTTATTTTATCTTTAAGCACACATGGCATTTTGGAGCCACTGACGGAGATGCCTGCGGCACTGCTGGAAAGTTTACCTTCAGCAAGATCGTACTTTCATTTACTGGTTCCTTCTGAACAGGTTTTGAAAGAGGGCGCTGCCTGAATTGAATTTTCACCAGCAGGTACAGATCAAGCACCAGGGGGCAGGCTTGGATCACAAAAGTGTGTTAGTATCCCTTTTCCTTGGTGAGAAGTAACTGAATGGCTTATATATGAAAACATAGTACAATCACTTTGGTTTGCTAATTAAATTTTCTCTAAGAATAAGCCATTTGTCTCATTTCCACAAATTCAAAAGATCTTAATTCACCTAATAAAATTTATTAGCATTCACATACTTCATTTTACATTTTATATGCTTTAAAATAAAAAAAAAACTTCCTCAATTCTAATTTTCCATTTAATTTTACTCATCATCCCTATCTTGGTCTAGATGAAGATATTTTATTATAGAGAGTACTGTTCTCTAAATATTAATCTATATGACAATTTTTTTTGTTGTTGTTGTAAAACTAACCAAATAACTAGAAAATACTTAGTAGTGCCTGGGTGACTCACTTGGTTGAGGTTTGATTTCAGCTCAGATGTTGATCTCAAGATTATGAGTTCAAACCCCATGTTGGGCTGCATGCTGGGTAGGAAGCCTACTTAAAAAGGATACTTGAGGGGTGCCTAGGTGGCTCAGTCAGTTAAGTGTCCGACTTCAGCTCAGGTCATGATCTCACAGTCTGTGGGTTCCAGCCCCACGTCAGGCTCTGTGCTGACAGCTAGCTCAGAGCCTGGAGCCTGTTTCAGTTTTTGTATCTCCCTCTCTCTCTGACCCTCCCCTGCTCATGCTGTCTCTCTCTCTCAGAAATAAATAAAACATTAAAAAATTTAAAAAAATGATACTTGAAAGGATAGTGACAAAATAATTTGGAATTTTATAACTTTAATTTTTTAATGTTTTATTTATTTCTGAGACAGAGAGATACAGCGTGAGCAGGGGAGGGTCAGAGAGAGAGGGAGATACAGAATCTGAAGCAAACTCCAGGCTCTGAGCTGTCAGCACAGAGCCCGATGCAGGACTCGAACTCACAAACTGTGAGATCAAGCGACCTAAGCCGAGGTCAGACACTTAACCGACTGAACCACCCAGGCGCCCCTGGAATTTTATAACTTTATAAAGTTTAATTTTTCCTTTATCTATGCTTTATGGAAAACTTTGAAATTGCTGATATGAAAAAACGGAAGAAAATACTAGGTAGCCTTCATCCCAAGATCCAAAGAGAACCAGTGTTACCATTTAGTGTACTTCTCTTAAGATGTATTTTTTCATTGAGTTATTTCTATCCATTCCAATCTACTTGCTTCTATTTTTCACTTACTAACTTATTGTTAACAATTTTTCTGTCGTTGAATATTCTTCTACATAGTGATGGGTAACAACTTCATAGTATTTATTGTATCTATGTGCATAAGTTTTATATTCAATAACTTGTTTTAAGTTATTTCAATTACTTACAACTTTTGAGAAGTTCTTTTAAAATAAAAATAACATATTCTTTGGTTTCCCAAATCAGTGGGCCATCATGCATTAATATTTTACACATATGGGCATTTAGTATACACTGTGAAGAACAGTATAGTTTAATTTCAATATAAAAGATAAATTTCAAATAAGGACAGTGCACTTATGCATAGCCTCTTGAAGAAAAGTGAGTCACAATTAACAGGCCAACTTTCCTACTCATTTAAGGTATTAATTATCTAATTCTCTTCCCTATGGCATTACGTCAAACCACATTTAATAACCACTAGCCAAAGTAAGTCATGTGAAATGTAGTTCCTCATTGTGACTAAGAATATGATAAGTTTACCTTATTCCCATTATTGAAGTCATCCCTACTTAATGCCACTTAACAATACATTAATGGAAGGCTTTCCCACATTTCAAGGGATGTTTCTGCATCAATGCACATATATGTTATTACCAATGACCGCTACAGTGCTTTGAACCACTCCTAAACATACAAAAGTAAAATTATTTAGGACTATCCTGGTTTTGGAAACTACAATTCAGCTCTCAAAGTTTTTGTACCAATTTGGATTGTGAAAATGACTGTAGAATTGGTTTGGGCACGTTGTTTGACACATCTTATATCCCAGATTCCTCTTCTGTAAAGCAGGATTGGCCAGAGCTATTTTTTCAAGATTACTGTGAGTATTAGAAGTACCTGTTATAGGGGCACCTGGGTAGCTTAGTCAGTTAAGCGTCCAACTTCAGTTCAGGTCATGATCTTGCAGTTCATGAGTTCAAGCCCTGTGTTGGGCTCTGTGCTGACAGTTCAGAGCCTGGAGCCTGCTTCAGATTCTGTGTCTCACTCTCTCTCTCTCTCTCTCTCTGCTTCTCTCCTGCTCATCCTCTGTCTCTCTCTCAAAAATAAATAAATTAAAAATATTTTTAAGAAGTATTTGCTACTATGAACCTGAGCCGCTGGCCTCATTAATGGACACTGAAAGTAGGGGAGGGCATCATGCTATATACCATTCAACTACTCCACAGTTATATGTTCACTAACAGAATGAGGTGAGCTTTAACATTTGCTGTAAACCCTCCCCATAAGAACTGAGAGTAAAGTCAGCCATTGGGTCTAAAATTATACTACTTCTAGATTTTCAACCCCAACTTCATTGCTTGCAAGGGAATTCATACCATGGAGTTAAGACATGCTTTCTCAAAATCTTTGCTTCCATTAACAGTGGTCAAAAAGAGCCCCAGACCCACACATATTGCTGGTAGGATATGCTGGGGGTGTCATATTAATATACAGTTTGAAAGTTCCAAAGAATAATAAGCATAGTTACCATATGGACCTTCAATTCCACTCCTAGATAGATGCCCCCTCCCCAAATGAGAACATACATCCACACAAAAATCTGATCATGAATTCATGAGAGCCCAAAAGTAGAACCAATATAAATCTATCAACTGATGAATGGATAGTGAAAATGTGTTTTATCCATGAAATGGAATATTATTGGATAATAAAAAGGAATCAACTACCGATACAGGCTACAATGTGGATGAACCTTGAAAACATTCTGCTTAGTGAAAGAAGCCAGTATAAAACACCACATGTTTTATGATTTTATTTATATGAAACATCTAGAATAGGGAAATACCTAGATACAGAAGGTAGATTAGGGCTGACTCTGCCTGGGAAAGGGGAGATGGGGAGAGAGAATAGAGAGTGAATGCTAATGGGCTTAGGGATTCTTTTTGGGGTGATGGAAATCTACTAAAATTAGATGGTGGTAATGATTGCACAATTCTGTGAATATATTAAAATCATTGAATTGTGGACATTAAATGGGGAAATGTATGTTATATTAATTATATGTCAATAAAACTTTTAAAAAACAAAGATATCTGAGTTAGCCAGCTCGCCCTGCTCCTTGTCCCCCACACTTAGAGCTTTGCCCAAACTCTCTGGTGCTATTTTCCAAGGTTGGTTTTGCAACCATCATCCCTGTTATTCCAGGCACCACCAAACTCTCAGAATTCCTGGTCTCCTTGTACCTCCCCACTCTGATCACTGTAAGGATCTGCATATGGCCCAGTTCCTTTACCTTCCCACATACATGCTCTACTAAATGCTCACTTCACTTTCTTTTTCTTTTTTTTTTTAAATATTTTTATTTATTTCTAGGAGAGAGAGAGAGAGAGACAGCATGAGCAGGGGAGGGTCAGAGAGAGAGGGAGACACAGACTCTGAAATAGGCTCCAGGCTCTGAGCCGGCAGTCAGCACAGAGCCCGACGCGGGGCTCGAACCCACGAACCGCGAAATCATTACCTAAGCGAAAGTCGGACGCTTAACTGACTAAGCCACCCAGGCGCCCCTTCACTTTCTTGAATTAACAGAACCTGGTTCTTGGCTAAGAGCACTGCTTTCCTGAAAACTCTCTCAACCAGTAGACTTCCTCCTGGTGGGTCTGGAGGTAATGTATCTTCTTTAGTACTCTTTTATAACTTCAGATTTTTCTCTGTTTCCTGAAAACTCCCAACCTTGAGTCTTATGTCATCAGATTATTTTAATTTCCTCATTTATGTCAGTTATATTTGTTCTTAATGGGTTTCTTAATAATCTTAGCTCAGTTTCTTATTTTAGGTCTTGATAATTCAGATAGCTACAAAATTATCATTCTAACACACTGGCTTCCAGGTTCTATCATTTCTTCTCCACTCCCTTACCCCAGCCACCTATTCATTGACTAAATGGATTAATGAATAAAATTATGTCTCAAATGTAAAACTACTGTTCTTGTCACCAAAGTCCACATATGCTTAAAAATATGTACTATTTTAGAACAGTTTGTCTATATTAAAAAAATGCTTCTGGAAAATAAGCAAGTAATTATTGATTTTACTTTTTTCCATACCCTTCTTCAGCTGACAAGTGTGCACAGTGATGGGGATATTTAGAAACACTGAGAAGGCCAGATACAAAAACAATATTCATACAGATGATAAAATTTGATTATTTATTTAAGGAGTAATAGACCAAAAATATATTACCAATGTGTTAATATATATTCAATAAATTGATTAAAAAGAATATTTCTTTACAGCTTTCAAAACTAATTAAGTGATAAAACACATGCTTTTCATTTTGAAATTCTAAGATATCCAGAGCCACAATTGTAGCCTTTGGTAAAACAAAACAAAACAAAACAACTTTATAAAATTTTTCTGAAATTTTCAAGGAAGTTTCTAGTCATTCCTCTATTCTCGTAAAAAAAGTTACATAAATTGTCTGTTATAAAAATGCTATTAGGGAAACCTGGTGGCTCAGTTGGTTAAACGTCCAACTTCTCAGCTCAGGTCATGATCTTGCAGTTTGTGAGTTCGAGCCCTGCATTAGGCTCTGTGCTGACAGCTCAGATCCTGGAGGCTGCTTTGGATTCTGTGTCTCCTCTCTCTGCTCCTGCCCCCAAATAAATAAACATTAACAAAAAAATCTAAAAAGTGGTGTTAAAATGTCACTCTTGTTTAGAAAGAAGTTTATAAAGGGCAAGTGTCATTGCATTTCTTTACTGAGTAAAATCTCGTTATGCTCCTCAACACCTACAAGACAGACTCCTTTGCGTAATATTCCTGGTCCGCAGGTCTGTCTCCTGCCTAGATCTGCAGTTTCACCTGCGCACACAGTCCTATCCTCTTATGCAGCGAAAAGTTTATCTTTCAGTCCTGTCTCAAGCTCCTTAGGTATTTTTAAGTTCTAGGACAATCCCGGGAACTTTGAGATTCACCAGTTTTGCCTGGTGAGAAACACCAAACTGGAAGCGCCATGAGGTTTTCTCATTCTATCATCAGGACTCAGAAGAGCTTTATTTGAAATGTATAAAGACAAGCATTTGGTGGTCATGTGGGTATAAATCAAATGATGTGACCTGCAGGTTCAATTCCTTGTATTCGACACTTTCTTAACACATTTAGTCTTAAGGCAAGATGTTCCAACTACATAAAATCATTGCTTTTATTTTAACCATTCAGAGTAGAAGACCTCTTTTTGGGAAAGAACTGTGAAGATGTAAAAAATATGTGGATTTTGTTATTTGTGGTCTTTGAATGGAAAAAAAGAATTTGCAAAGGGTCATTTTTATTAAGCATGTGCCCTGTTTTATCATTAAAAGAGAAATAGCTGATTACAGTATTATCTTTGCAATTCCCTCCTGTTAAAAATTATGAAAAATGTTATTGAAAATGTTGAAAACAATAATGAATAAATATGATTGTTATGCAAGCACAGATATGTAGGCAATTAACATAAGATGGGAGTTAACAAAACAAATTAAAATATTCATAAGTTACATAATTCAGCAGTTACATGTTTAATATGTTAGACATGACTTCTTTATTTTACTTTTTGATTGATGGCAGGCTCATCTTCTAACTTCATATTTTAGTATTAGTAAATTTACAAATATTAATTAGCAAGTAAATTAAAATGAAGCCCTCACATGCAGAATCATTCAAAAATGACATCGTTCCCACTAAAAGTGTTTTAAAATGTCATATACTCCATAAAAGTATATTTATTATGATATTTTATAATATAAAAATAAAAATCATAACAATGTAGCTTAAATTTTTATCTTTCATTTTATAAGAATGATGTAATGATGTTTGTTCTTAAATATAATTTCTGCTTTTTGTAACATCTTTCAAATTCCGTGTCCTCCCTAACAACAATCCCTGACACCCTCTTTGCCAACACAGGTAAGTAATAAAAATTTTCCATCTCAGTGTATTTGGTCCCTGTATAATATTGACTGATGTAAAAGGGTCAGAATTCTTCAAGTTTTTCATGATAGAAAAATATATTAAAAATGGAAACAAAAAATTAAAGTTTCATCAGAAATAGTTTTTTTTCCTTCTTCCTAGGGAATCATTACTATCTCTTGTTCATTTTCAGTCATCCATCAGACCAAGGGGATCCTCCAAATTAGGTCACCACTGAAGTCAAAAAACACACTCCAAGCTTGTGAGGGCCTGTCTGAATGTTTTAATTAGTAGGATGTGTCACCACCAGCTTTTGGTCTGATGTAAAATTGAGTTTTGAAATGACACATATTTCCCGCATTCTCCAGTTAACCAGAGATCTCTTTCAGGCTTTCTTTTTCTTTTTCTAGTCATCTGTGGAAGAAAACACGGAAGTCCAGAAGACCCTGGGAAAGGAAAACAATTGTCTCATTTTATAATAAACGTATTCTTTCTTGTGTTCTAGCTCCCCAGCTACAGGAAAGTCTGCCTCATTCTCCTAATAAGGAGAACTAGCTGGGGAACTCTAGAGCCAAGAAAGAGCATTTGTAGGTCACTAAAAGTCACAGAAGGTTGCTTCCAGCAGAGGAGGGCTCACAGAGTCATAAGCTATATATATAATAGTGTAAAGGAATCAGGGGGCAGCAAGGATGAGACCTGCAGAATAATAAAAATGATTGAAAGCTAGTAGATGAAGACAAACCAAAATACCCTTGCCTCTGTATGGCCAGTCAAGGGGAGGAGGAGAGCTGAAGTTTGATTACTTTTGCTGAGGGGAAGAACATGAATCTGAAAATTGTATTCTTGTGTCTAGCGTTGATTTTTGATTTTGTGATTTATGCCTATTTGAAAAGGGAGTGGTTTGAAGCCAGACTCGCAAATGCTAGATTTCTGATCTCCTACAAAATTGTCACCTTTTTTAGCTCGCCACACTGGCTCACCTCTCTGAATCCATCTTCTCAGGATTACTTCTTTCTAGCATAACATTATGTCTAGAATAACACACATCTCCATTTCCTCAGCTCTATCATACACACTCACACACGAAGTGATGAAACTTGAGTGAGGCAATACAACAGAAAGCTACAAATGTGTTGAAGTAATGAGATGGGAGAGAGATCTTTGCATAGAAAAGACGAGAGGCAGAGACTGCCAATTATTAGGACCATTTTCTGCCTCCTGGCTCTACT
Source organism: Hyaena hyaena (assembly GCF_003009895.1). Taxonomy (NCBI): domain Eukaryota; kingdom Metazoa; phylum Chordata; class Mammalia; order Carnivora; family Hyaenidae; genus Hyaena; species Hyaena hyaena. The sequence goes on along the minus strand of NW_024080754.1, from coordinate 2,190,417 downwards.
CAGAAAGTTTATGCCAAAGAGAATACCTGTTGAGCAAACCCAAACTCTCTCATGAACTCCCTAGAAGCTCATGACATGGGACATCAAACTAAGTTGTGATCACATCATCAGAAATTAGAATTCTGGAGGATTCAGTGAAGATATATTGGAAAAAAGCCAGTAAAAAGTTGTTCATTATCACAATTTTTATGTATGTTTAATTGATGTGCTTGTAAGGGAAAGCATCACCTCTGTGTCAAAGAGTGATGGTCCAAAGTTTATAAAGACTTGGTCATAACATTGTACTTGTGGAATGAGGATGGTATTTATATAATTGAGCCAACCTATACTTCTGTAGTGTTGATTCTTAAACATAATTAAAATGAAACATTATTTTTCAAAAATAACACTGAAGAAATTTTAAAACAGCCAGTAATAAAAGGAGACCATCACCATCATCGTCTTACTATCTTTGTAGGTAGTAGATAATGAAACATAAATTATATTTATCCACTTCCCGTAAGTTATTCCTTGGAAACAAAATTCTACTGATGAGAAATTTTTGTTTTATGATTTTTTTTAATGAATAAGAGGTGAATCACTAGGTGTAGAAACAAATGATTAATTACCACCTACACACTACCACCCAGTTATTTTGAAAATTGTAATTTTCCCTCCCATTTTCCATACTGGAAGGAAATCCCATTTATCAACATGAAAGAAGTAATATTCTAAATAAAATTCTCAAGACAGATGCCAACCAATGCATTTGTAGCTACTCTTCATTTTCTAAATTTGCTTTCCAAGAAAATTTACCTGCCGTTACATACATGCACATACCTTTTTCTAGAAATTGGGAGTATGTGATCAAATAATATATTGGAAAATAAAAGAGTTTTCAGGAGCCTATGATCAGATATTAGATGAAGCTGCCAAGTAAATCTGTTGGGATAAACTGCATTGGCAATTTCCATCATCTAAAATATGAAGTCACAGCATAAAAGTATCTGTTAAGTATTTCTTCACCTTTTAATTCCATTAACTGTTATGTTACCTGTGTGCTAAATGTATTTGCTTTCTAACTGTTTTGATATAAGTTGCAGTTAAGATCCTAACTGCAGTTCAAGTCCTGAGGTTGGGAAGACACTGAGAAGTTCAAAGGAGACTTGCATTCTTGTGAATCACTAGCACAATGCTGAGATTCAACTTGAAAAGACAATGCATTGTTGTGTGCTTCATACATCACCTAACATGATGTTTGGGCTCTTATTACAGGCTGCATGTAATTTGTAGAACATCAGTCACTGACTTCTTATTTCTTCTTCTTAAATTAAAAATAAACACATATTACTAGTATTAAGGGGCTAAAATTTGAATGTTGTTTCCATGTACATATAGGAAAGAAGGACCATTTCCTGGAAAGCAGTCAAATTTGTTTAGTGCCAGTACGTTAGTGTTAACAGAGACAAATGAGAAGAAATGCACCCATTTTTAACTTGATACTTTAATATTTTCTGTTACATTTACTTAATGGACAGATATGTTATGAAAGATGTCTTAGAGATGGGTATTGAAGGCAACAGCAAAAAATAATAAAAAGCTAAAGCAGTACAAAGAAAAGTAACAAAACATTGCATTTACTTCTTCAAAAATAGTATTGCTTCCACTACAAAATTCTTACCCAGAATTACATAACTAACATGATGTTTTGATATAAAGTCTTATTGGGGAAAAGACATATATTTTATTCAAATTTAATATTTCTACTGCTGCCAGCAAGGAGTTAGCAGCACAAAATTATCATTCATTCTTTTTGTTGAAGAAACTATCTGAAATCTCTGTGCTATGTGAATATACCTCAAATCTGCAGCGTATACACATACCACATTGATGTTACATTGCATTTTACTTATCCTACTAATTACTGTCCCAAGCTGAAAATATTTACACTTATTGTCTGGAAACATCTTTATCATCTTCTTCATCAAATCTCCAAATGTTGCTTTAAACAATTTGGAGTAGATTCTCAAATTAAAAAAAATTAATGTTTTTTATTTTTGAGAGAGAGATAGAGTGTGAGTGGGGGAGGAGCAGAGAGAGAGGGAGAGAGAATCTCAGGTAGGCTCCAGATTCTGAGCTGTCAGCACAGAGCCTGACATGGGGCTTGAACTTGCTCAACTGACCGAGCCACCCAAAAGCCCCAATTCTCACATTTTAAAATGTAAAATATCTGCTTAGACCCTTTCTGAAAATGATTGCTTCCTCATAATTCTTTTGGACTTTCTTTTGTGAGAAAGGATAAGCAGAAATAGAAAGACATTGGTGTTGATGAAAGAAAAAAAACTACAGTCTTTGAAATTTTTTATTCAATTGTTGGAAATTTGTGAATTACTCAGAGACCATGAGAATTATGTAGTCTTTGAAATCAATAGGCAGGTGCATGTGATGGCATTTTCACAGACTTTTAATTCCCTTTTTAGAAATAGTATGTAATCCATTCATTGTTGAATTTCCAAGAGGTGCCCGGGATGTTTGAATTATATTTGCCATCAACCTCTGAACTTTGACATTTATTATCCAGTAGGCTAAATAATTTAACAAAATGTATTTAACATCCATTTTTTAAACACAGTATGTTTTTTAATTAAAAATGATAGTTAAGAAGTTTGGTGATTAAAAATTATAAAAACTTTACTAGTGATATGTCATGTGGATTTCTTGGCCCCCATCATACAATTCCCCCCAAAAAAGTTTATTGCAATAACAAACATAATTTTAACAAGCTAGGGCTTAGAAACAAATTTCAGTGATTTAGCCTAAAATTCTTCAGAAAAAATCATGGTGCAAAGATCCAACTTGAAATAAGTAACAGAATGAAAATACTTTCAGGGCATCTGGATGGCTCAGTCGGTTGTGTCGGACTTCAGCTCAGGTCATGATCTCACGATCTGTGGGTTCGAGTGGCATCGGGCCCTGTGCTGACATCTAGCTCAGAGCCTTGATGCCTGATTCAGATTCTGTATCTCCCTCTCTCTCTGACCCTCCCCTGCTCACACTGTATCTTTCTCTCTCTCACAGAAAAAAACAACCACTTAAAAAAAAAAGAATGAAAATACTTTAAATATGTTCATATACCTTAGACCATGTGACAGATCAACAGGTATTTTTGTTTCCCTTTTATGAATAATAAAATTGAAATTTTCTGCCTAAAGACACATAGCCATTATGTGACAAAAATAAACCTAGAATATATATCTTTTGAATTCATAACCAGATTTATTTTCATTACAACTAATTGTGGTTTTCTGGATATTTACCATCCTGACATTCAAAGTATGGAGTTATTTTGTAGGTAAGACTGGGATATTTTGTAAGTGACACATACTTTGGGATTTACAGTGTATTTTCTTTATGCAAATATCTCTATATAAGAAATTATGTGAATAAAAGTTTATTTTATTTTTATTAAAGAATTTTAAAGTTTGTTTATTTCTTTTGAGAGACAGAGACAACATGAGTGGGGGAGAGGCAGAAAGAGAGGGAAAGAGAATCCAAGCTGGGTCTGTGCTGCCAGCATAGAACCTGATGTGAGGTTTGAACTCATGAAATCATGAGATCGTGACCTGAACTGAAACAAAGATTCAGATGTGTAATGGACTGAGCCACTCAGGTGCCCCAATAAAAGTTTTTTTTTTTTTTTTTTTTATACCAAACAAGAGGCAGAACTTCTAGAATGGAGAAATAATGAACTCCAAAAATATACTCTTCCATAAAACTAATGAAAACATTGGCCCAAATTGCCAAAATAACTCTTACATAATTCTTTTTTTTTCCTTCTTACAGAACTTTTATAAGTTTATTTATTTTTGAGAGATGGAAAACAAGGGAGGAACAGAAGGAGAGGGGGACAGAGGATATGAAGCAGGCTCCCTGCTGACAGCAGAAAGCCCAGTATAGGGCTTGAACTCCTGAACAGTGAGATCATGACCTGAGCCAAAGTCTGAAGCTTAACTAACTCAGAGACCTAGGCACTCCTCCTCTTACAGCACTCTTAAACAAAGGCTCAAAACAGTCCAAAGACTATTTATCCAACTAAAATGGTTGAAATTTGCTGCTCAAGTCAACTATATTCTTATTTTTTATTTGGTTGATTTATCAATTAGTGGTAGAGAGGTGCTGAAGTATAAAAACATCATAGTGGATTTGTGTGTTTCACCTTTCAGTTCCATCATTTTTATCTCACATATGTAGACACTCTGACTTGGCTTAATGTTTGATGCCTTCTGGAAGAACTAACTTATTAATTACATCATGCCTGTTTTTTATCCCTGATAATCTTCCTTATTCTGAAGTCCACTATGTCTGATATGAACATAGCTACTGTAGCTTCTTTTGAATATAAGTAACAAATTGAAAATGAACCAATTTAATCTACCATATCAACAGGCTAAAAAGGAAGAATTATGATACTGTAGGTGTTGATACAAAACAATTATATGAGAAAATCCAACACCCATTCACTATAAAAGAAAATCTCAGGAAATTATTGAATAGAAGTGTACTTCCTCAACTTAATTATTAAAAATCCTCAAAAACCCTATATTAATATCATCCTTAGTGGTATGATAATGAAATTTATATATACTTTATATGTACTGGAAATCATAGCTAGTGCACAAAAGTATGAAATTGAAAGACAAGAAATGGTACTATCTTTGTAGATTACATGATTAATAGTAAGGAAACCACAAAGAAATTACAAAAAAAAAACAACACAAAAAAATCCTGAAAAAAATAAACACTTATAACAAGTTGAAGCTTACAAAGTCAATACAAAAAGGCAATTGCTTTCCAATATACTGTCAATAAAGAAATTTGGAATAAAAATCCTATCATTTACATTAGCATCAAATATATACAGTACTTAGATGTAAATCTAACAAAATATTTTCTAAGTCTTTTGCAGTAAACTATAAAGCGGTGACTAAAATAATCAAAGAAGGGGGTGCCTGGGTGGCTCAGTTGGTTGAACAGCTGACTTCAGTTCAGGTCATGAATTCGTGGTCTGTGATTGAGCCCAACATGAGGCTCTGTGATGACAGCTCAGAGCCTGGAGCCTGCTTCGGATTCTGTGTCTCCCTCTCTCTCTCTCTCTCTGTGCCTTCCCTGTTCATGCTCTGTGTCTCTCTGTCTCTCTCAAAAATAAATAACCATTAAAAATTAAAAAAAATAATCAAAGAAGATCTAAATAAATGGAGGGATAGTCTATATTCATGGATTGGAAGACTTAGCAAATCCAGTGTTTCCTTCTCTTATCCACAGTTTTCTCATTTATTTTTGGTGAAGCTTTAAGAAACCAAACCATATCTTCCCAACTTGACCTATAGATCAATGCAATACTAATCAATATTTTAACAAACTGTTTTTGAAGATACCAAAAATTGATTCTAAATTTTTTATGGAAATGGGAAGGTTCCAAGATACTCCACACAGTAGTGAAGAAGAGCACAAAGTTGAACAACTTAAACTAGATGATTTCAAGACTTATAAGTGTAGAGTAATCATGACAACATGAAATCAGCAAAAGAATAAAGAAATATGCCAATGAAATGGAATACAGAGCCACAAATATACATACATAAATATAGTCAACCAAAGTTTGACAAAAGAACAAAGGCAGTTCAAAGCAGAAAAGATAGCCTTTTCAACAAATGGTTCTTAACAATTGGCCATTCATATATCAAAACCAGATAAAAAAAATCTAAACACATGCCTTACACCTTCAAAAATTTAGCTCAATATTTATCATAGACCAACATGTAAAATTTGAAACTATAAAATTCTTAGAAAAAGAACAGGAAAAAATATGGAAAATATATATGACCTTGGTCTGGTGATTAATTTTTAGATACAATACCGAAAGCACAATCCATCAGAGAGAAAACTAGACAAGATAAACTTGATCAAAATTAAAAAACTTCTACTCTGAGGAATGTCTGGTTGAGAAAATGAAAAGACAAACCATAAACGGGGAAAAATATTTGCCAAAAATATATGTAACAAAAGATTTTTAGTCAAAATATATAACAAACCTGTCAAAATAAACAATAAGGAAATGAAAACCCAATTAAAAATGGGCCACATATCTGAGCAGGCACCTCATCTGTTACGCAGATGGAAAATAAACACATAAAAAGATGTTCAACATCAATTGTCTTAATGTGATACCCATGCACACTTATTAGAATAGCCATATTTAGAAACTGACAATATCAATTGCTGAGAAGTACATAAAAAAACAAACAGAAACTCTCATATGGATGGGAATGAGTACATGATAGCATAGCCCTTCTAGGAAGACAGTCTGGCAGTTTCTTACAAAGGTAAGCATTTTCTACCATACAATCCAACAATCATGCTTCTAGGTTGCTACAAAACGGATTCAAAAATGCAAATTAAATATGGTGTTTTATAGCAGTTTTACTCATATCTGGTAGCTATCAAGATGTAGGTGAATGAAATAATTATGCAGTGGACTATTATTCAGCAATACAATGAAAGAAACTACCAAGGAATTTGTCTGTTAGAATGGGTATGTGACAAACATTAAAAGGGTACCTGCATGGCATTAAATTAGCAAGTGTTCTATAATTTTTTAGAAGTTTATGTCTAGTTATGGGAAAATTATCAAATATCTTTTATATTGGCTGTTTGGGGTTCTTCCATATCCTTATTTATGTTTTATTCTTTTTTTAAAATTTATTTACATATTTTAAGAGCAAGAAAGTGCACATGTGCAGGTAGGGGAGGGACAGAGAGAGAGAAAGAGAGAGAGAGAGAGAGAGAATGAATGCCAAGCCGGCTCCGTATTGTCAGCCTAGAGCCGGATGTGGGGCTTGATCCCACAAACCATGAGATCATGGCCTGAGCTGAAGTCCCTTAACTGACAGAACCACCCAGGTGCCCCTTAAGTATCTTTAAACCATGGGCTTGTTCTTACAAGTGTTTTTCTGGGTAAATGGGTCTTTTTGCTTTCATCCTAATCTCAGAGGATTCCACAACTCAAAACACTTAATGGTAGTGAAAACTCTCTTTACAAGGAGTGCTTAGCAATGTCTAGAGAACTTTATCAAGGTTAAAATCCAGAAAATTGTGAGTTATGGAGTGAGGTCCACTGCTTGTGCGTCTAGTGTCTTCAGCCAATTCCTATTGATTTTCAGGAGTTTAAACAATGTGTGACCATTATTTTTATAATTTAGGTAAAATTATAGAAAACAGATTTGTCTTTTTTTACTAATTTCTTCATGGAAACAAAGCCTTCTGAATGTTAGGGAGTCTCAGTCATAGAATCCTACTTTTTTTTGTTTTGGTTTGCTCTTTAAATTTTATTCTCAAAGTCACATTACACCTACTGTTTGCAGGAAGCTTTGCATATGGATACCTACGTTTGGACATGAATACAACCTCCTTTGACCAAATGGGTTTTTTTTTTTTTATTTAATTTATTGTCAAATTGGTTTCCATTACAATACCCAGTCCTTGCCCCAACAAGTGCCCTCCTCAATGCTCATCACCCACTTTCCCCTCTCCCCCTGAGCCCCCATCAGTCCTCAGTTTGTTCTCAGTATTTAAGAGTCTCTTATGGTTTGCCTGCCTCCCAACCAAATGGGTTTTCTATGATATATGTATGGGTGTATATACAGATGATACGGAGATAGCGATATAAAAATAGAGATAACTCCAGAAATTTTGTTTACACTATCAATTGGGAAATATGATTATTTTCTAGTTGATTACACAAACCTTGTCTTAGTTTCTATCTGAATTATACGAATTGCAAGTTAGTTCCTTCTGAAACAACAAGGATTTCATATATATCTCAAAGAGTAATCTGATTTCCATCACTTACAACCTCATGTAGGATTAGGAGTTATTCACATAAAATAGTATATTCCCAGAAATTGGTTTGGCCATGAAGATAACACCCACATAACTAATTGTTTCTGATTTTTTTATTATTTATTTTATTTTACTTTATTTTATTATTTTATTTTGTTTTGTTTTTATTTGCGGTAGGGGACATTTGAACAATGGCTGCACAACTAAGATGCATTTAGGTTCCTAGCTTGCCCCAGCCTGATGGAATTTGCCAATCATACCAATATTTGTTAACGTTACTATGCATGTAAAAAAAGTGAAGCACAGGAATTTGAGAGAATATCAACTTTCCACATTCCCTTTCTAAGTACTATGACATAATGTGAAATTTTCTCTTGAGTAGAATGCCAGATGCGGTCATCCTTGGCAACCGATTTTTAGTGAAGGTGAGATTGTTGATAAAGTGAAAGGGAATTAATAAGCCAATGGCAAAAAGCAACGTGCACTGACTGGCAACATGAATTAAATAACTGCAATTGCAGCTTTCATTCATTGAGACATTCCCCAGCCTACATGTGTCATCAAAGAAAGTACCACATACCACGTGTAGAACAGGAAATGACTGTGCCCCAAACGTAGCATGTAATTTAAAAATTTTTTTCTGAAGTAATTACGCTGCAATTTAATTAACAATTAAAACACAGTTGTGTAGATTCCTTTGATATTTAGGGTAGTTGATAGGTCCTAAGATTAATGGATTCAACAAATATTTCTTGTTCTTTATTTCTTATTTTGCATATTTTAGTTTTCATGTGAATTTTATTATTTTTTTTAATATTTCATTTGAGTAGAATTGACACACAATGTTACCTCAGTGCATGTGAATTTTAATTCTTAGTCTCCGGGAATAGTGAAAACAGAAAAACCTCAATTCCATTTCCTTTGGTCATTTCTTATGAAGGAATGAAATAATGACATAAGTACAAACCAAACCTTCCCTCACGCTGTTTCTTTCTCCTCTTTTATTTATTCTCTCACCGCCTCCACATGCCCCTCTACCGTTGGATACCTGGTCCACCTTGCATTTGTGGGTAAAGTTAGAGGGTCTTTAACTAATTCCAACTTCTCCATGCTTTTCTAGCCCCAATTCCAGAAGAGGTAGATGAAGCCTCTACAATAGCTAATTGTAACAGAGGTCAGCCAAAATTTACTGTCCCTCAGTGTGCTTTTTCTGGTAGTATTCAATTTTATAGTGGTATAGATATTTGACAGAGGTGACTCTTTCTGCCGTATTTTAAAAGTTTATTTATTTTGAGAGAGAGAGAAAGAGATGGGTGGGGGAAGGACAGAGAGCGTGCGAGCGAGAGTGGGACAGAAGATCCCAAGCAGGCTTTGTGCTGACATCAGAGACACAAATGAGGCGCTCAAATTCATGAACCCTGAGATCATGACCTGAGTCAAAGTAAAATGCTTAACCAACTGAGCCACCCAGGCGCCATTCCTCTTATCCTTTTGAAATACTCCTTTCCTTTATTTTCCAGTATACCACATTTTTTTCTGTTGTATTCCTACCTCGTTATGTGCTCATTTTCAGTTTCCTCTTCATGTCCCTCCTCTTCTACCTGCACTAACTTCTCGGGTGCCTCAAGCACAGCTTTCAGAATTTTTCTCTTCTCTGTTGACACTCCTTAAGATGTCTCATCTCGTCTTACACATTTAGATGCTAACCACATGCTGAACATTCCTCCTGTGCACTTCAACCGTTCTCTTGGGCTCAACTACACACATTAATACGCATAAACCACATTTGACATCGATCTGCTCAGAAGGTTATCAGACAGGAATCAGCACGCCGGCAGCTCAGCATCAAATATTTCTTCTTGCCGCAGTCCGCGAAATAGTCCACAGAGCTATCCGGAAAATATCAAATCAGATGACAATTAAGGTTCAGGAAGGTAAGAACATACTGGGAAGATGAGGGAACTTCTCTGGCTTAAAAGCCTCATGTCACTCAAGAGCCAATACTCCTATAGGCATAGGTTCTGGGTCCCTGCAGGAGACACACAGTTATAACAGTCACTACCCTCAGGAAAGCCCAATGTATACCCCTATTGGGTATTCACAGTGCCATGTCCAGAGGCAATTTACAAATTAGGGGTAATTTCTGTGTTAAGTAACATTGCCTGCAGTGGTATTGAATTCTTATCAGGTTATCATGGAAACGGAGCTTGCAAGTTAACTGACGGTCAAATCTCTATGCCAAATTAGAAAAGTCTGGTTTGGGGGCACTTGGGTGGCTCAGTCTGTTAAGTGTCCGACTTCAGCTCAGGTCATGATCTTACGGTTCATGGGTTCGAGGCCCACATCGGGCTCTGTGCTGACAGCTAGCTTACAGCCTGGAGCCTGCTTCAGTTTCTGTGTTTCCCTCTCTATCTGACCCTCTGTTCATGGTGACTCTCTCTCTCTCTCTCTCTCTCTCTCTCTGAAATAATTAAAACATTAAAAAAAGAGGGGCGCCTGGGTGGCTTAGTCGGTTAAGCGTCCAACTTTCACTTAGGTCATGATCTCGCGGTTCGTGGGTTCGAGCCCCTCGTCGGGCTCTGTGCTGACTGCCAGCTCTGAGCCTGGAGCCTGTTTCAGTCTGTGACTCCCTCTCTCTCTCTGACCCTCCCCTGCTGACGCTGTCTCTCTCTCTCTCTCGCCTAGAAATAAATAAAAAACAAACAAAACAAAAAAAAAACATTAAAAAAAGAAAAGTCTGGTTTCTGTAACTCTCAAATTTCTATTTTCACTCTAGATTTTTTCTCTGAGCTCCACACACCTATATCCTACTGCCTACTTGACAATTCATGTAAATATTTAACTCCTGATGCTAACTAATAATATCTAAATTTGTATTCTTGATTTTCCCCACAAAACCTTCTTCCAGTCTCCCTAGTGTCACTAAATGGAAATATCTTTTGAGATGCCAGTGTCAAATTCTCAGAGTATCAATAATTTCTATTCCTTTTACCCCATATCCAATCAACAGATATAAATATCCAAAATCCAAACATTTCTACCCATTGTTACTGCTACCTTTCTACCTAAAACAGCCACCGTTTCTTGTCAGTTATTGCAAGTTATTCCTCAATACCTAGGAATTTATTTATTTATTTACTTATTTATTTATTTATTTCCTAGAAGATAATCCTGCTTCAACGCTTCCCTCTAACAACTCACAACATAGGAGTGTGAGCAATCTTTTTAAATGGAAATAAATTTTTATCACTCTTTTACTTAAAGCCCTGCAATGGGTTGCTACCTCCTCAAAATAGAATACCATGACATTTTTATGCTTATGTGTTCTTCATAATCTGGCCTCTGTTACCTCTCTATCTCAGCTCATACTACTCTCACCCTTGACATCTTTGCTGACACCAGACTGGCCTCCTGGGTGGTCATTAAATGTAGTAGACATGATTTTACTTGGAAACGTCACAAAGCTTTTTATTGTTCCTGGAATATTCTTCTCCAAAATATCCTCACACGTTTAAGTTCTTACTAAAATGTCACCTTATTAGAAGGCATTTCCTTGACATAAAATTGTCTCTTGCACTGGAAATCTCTATCCCCACTGTCTACTGTAGTTACCTTCATAACAGGCACCAGCATCTAATACAGTCTGCATTTACATTGGTTTGTTTGCTGATGTTCTGGCTTGCTTATTAAATATAAGTGTTGCTGTGGTGAGAGACTTTGTGTATTTTTTTCATGGTTGCAAACATTATATTTAAATCAGAGCCTGGAACAAATAGTTTCCTAATAAATAATATCGAATAAATGATTGAGGAAAGGAATAAATAAAAGACATGGGAATGTGCATGTGTGTGTGTGTGCATGTGTGTGTACTTTGAATTCATCACTAAGTATGGAAATATTTGACACAATCTTTTCCCTCAAGTGTCTTTTCTCTGTAGAAGGAGACTGAGGCCTATAGATAATAAAGGTCATTTCTTATGTGTCTATCTCATGTGGTGGGTACTTAATCTAGGCATTTTAAGGCGCAACACTCCTCCTTACACAATTCCACTGAGGTTAAGCCAGCTCCCAAGGAGATGAGTTGGCCATATTTCAACTCATCCTTTTATCTGGAGCCCATTGATTGTTTCTCCTCCAGGGTCCGAGTATCTCATATTTTCTTTGCTAAATCCAAATTCCACAGTTTTCCCTCAGAATTCTTTCAGAGGAACAACTTCTAGCACTTTATCTTCTGACAATCTATTGGAAACTTGGATATTGGTATGAATTTTCATAAACAATGGGTGACCCTGATGGCATTTGTGGCTGGCAAACCACCCTTTGGAAGAGTGTGCATTTCTTTCTGTTCCCTAGGATAGCAGTGCTTACCTTTGGAGTAGACTTTAATCTGAAGGTAGAGGTGCTTTAGTCATGCATGTGTAATATAGAATCCACGTAAGAGAGGTATACAAGATGTTTTGTATGGAGATGGTTGGTAAGGATTCTCAATAATAAAATTTGAATGGAATAATTTGATAATGTGAGAAAACTATTGGAAAAATCCAACTTGAAGGAAAAAAGAAGGTCTTAAATGTATATTTAGCATGCTATAGTAACAAAAATATATGTTGAGAAGCATGTATATGTCCTATTTGCTTGATTTGTTTGTTTGTTTGTTTGTTTGTTTCAACATTTATTCATAGTGTGGAAGCTAAATCCCGACAAAGTGGGAAGAACTTTATGGCTTAATCTTACCATTACTGTAGCTGGAAGAAAAACCATGTAAAGGAGATGGTAACTCCTAGTCTACTTGGAAAGTAACCTGGGCCAACTGAGGGTGATATACTGTATAATTAAGATGATGGAAGTGAACTTTGCATAATGTAATGTCAACTCCTATGACTGGTTTTCTGCACCTCAGATCCAGACAGTTTTCAGGTGGGAGAGGCTCCCAAAGGGAATTGATTTATTATCCTTCATGAATTGTGTAATATCCAGAACAGAAAATGAGGTGAGACTTGAACTTGGAGAGAGAATAGTGTCATTTTCTATTAGAGAAGATCAAGGAGCTGAAAGAAGGAATTCCTAATGATCAAGCTAATCAGGGTACTTCTATGGAAGCCTGCTAGGAACTACTCAAAGATGGTGAGGTGGAGCATAGAACTATGGGATTTAAGAGTGGATAATAAGGGCCTAGGTGGCTCAGTCCGTTTAGTATCCGATTCTTGATTTCTGTTCAGGTCACGATCTTGAGGTGGTTAGATCAAGTCCCACATCATGCTGAGTGTGGAGTCTGCTTGAGATTCTCTCTCTCCCTCTCTCTCGATCCTTTCTTGCTTGTACACACATTCTCTCTCAAAATAAATAAATAAATAAACTTTTAAAAAATAATGGATAATAACAGTTACAAGCTACATTCCTTTTTAATGTCTATTTTCTCTAAGTTTTTCAAATATTACTAGAAGACACAGCCTTATAAAAGAGATAAGAGAAAACAATGTCTCCTTCTTTCCATTAAAGGTCACTGAGAGGTATCAGAGGTGGTTACTGTTAGTTTTAAGTCCCAATTCTGTGTCTATATCACAAGGTTTGGCAGCCTCGAAAGTAGTGCTATGTTATTAAAGTGAAAAGACCAGAAGGGAAAAAACTTGAGTTTAATTTTTTTTTTTCTGGAAAACATTAGGACAGTTCCCAGGAAGTTAACAGAAATAGCTGGGAAGCCAATTTCTGAAATTCAGGCCACTCGGGACCTTGACAAAATAATCTGATAGAAAACAGATACACATATTCATTCTATAGACACAGGATAGTGAAGTCCAAGGACAAACAGCATTTTTATACAGAATCTATTTAATGATCTGCAGGGTTGTCTTATGGAAATTTTTTGTAACCCTGTAGCATCCACTCTGCTAGCTGTTCTTTTAGCTTCTTTGACATAGGGAATGATCTAGAAATCTTCCCCTGGCTTAAAGTACATATTCATTCCTCTAAGGGCCATTATAGAGACTTTTCCTTGTGCCATTTTCTCCTTCAGGAAGATGTATTTGGAAATCTCCCTGAGAATTGACAACCACACTTGCATCTCCTAAAAATGTTCACATTGTAGAACCTTTAAACCCACATGCCAATCCCTCTGGTGGACAGGACCAGAAGCCACAGATTACTGAGAAATAAATAATTCTAAACCGAAATTCCACCTGATGGTACCATAAACATAAATCACCTATAAACCATTTCAGTTTATTAGGATTTTTCTTTTTTTTTTTTTTTATATTTTTTATTTATTTCTAGGAGAGAGAGAGAGACAGCGTGAGTAGGGGAGGGTCAGAGAGAGAGGGAGACACAGACTCTGAAATAGGCTCCAGGCTCTGAGCTGGCAGTCAGCACAGAGCCCGACGCGGGGCTTGAACCCACGAACCGCGAGATCATGACCCAAGCGAAAGTCGGACGCTTAACCGACTAAGCCACCCAGGCGCCCCTAGGATTTTTCTTAAAAAGGTAATTTTTAAAATTTTATTTAATTAAACCAATTTTATTAAATGTATGCGGTGTTTAAGACATCTTATGAAGAATTATATATATGACTGTCATGTTCTCATACTGCATACATATACAAATGTGAGAATTTGGCAATATTCATTTCTAGAAGTCACACATTAAATTAATAATAAAAGTTAGTTAATAAACTCACCAAGAAACTATCTTCCTTTATAGTTTCTCCTTTATTAAAAATATTATGATGGTAGTCATATTAGTCAGATTTTGTTTTGGGAAAACCAACTCCAAAGATCAGTGACAAAAATAATAATCATTTATCATTTATTTGTCTCTGATTTCGTGGGTCATGTGGGGAATATTTTCTGGTCTGGATTCACTTGGCTGATCTCTGTAGTCTGTTGGTGGAATGGATGGATAGATGGAGCTTCTGGCCTACCATTTTCTCATCTTCCAGAAATCTTGCCTGATTATTCTCTTGGGGGGGGGGGGAAGGTTCCCAGCACTATGATATGGTGCGCCCTACATGCAAGCACTTTTCATTTGCTCTGTTCCATTACCCAGGGAAAGTCACATGGGCAAGCAAAAGTCAGTGGTGGAGGGGACTATTCTAAGGAATGACTATGGAGAAGGACATTTTGACCACTGGTTGCAAACGATCTCTCGGTAGACATGTTTAACAAGATTCTAATATATAATATATATAGATATATATTATGTTATATAATTATATATATATGATTCTAATAAATAAATAGAGAAAAAAGACAAAAGTTCTAATACAAACAAAATTTATGGTAGAAGGTTTCCCTTCAAGCTCAGAAGTATAATATTTCTGTCTTTATATTATTTCTTTTCATATTTTCATGTAAAAAAATCTATGATTTAATTTTGGCTGACATGCTCCTTAACCACATCTAGGGAAAATTAATTCTTTAATCAAATAAAAAAGGGACTTATAATATGTCTATTTTTTTCATTTGTCTTCTTATGAGTTTAAAAGTAATGAATAATTATATAAAATAGTTACAATTAGTTCATAAATTTTAGATATTATTTGAATAATCATTATTCTTGAACATACTGATATACCTTACTT
Source organism: Hyaena hyaena (assembly GCF_003009895.1). Taxonomy (NCBI): domain Eukaryota; kingdom Metazoa; phylum Chordata; class Mammalia; order Carnivora; family Hyaenidae; genus Hyaena; species Hyaena hyaena. Next base: position 2,174,966 of record NW_024080754.1, on the reverse strand, counting down.
GGCTATCTCTGAAGCTATCTTAGAAGCCAAATAAATCTGAACAAAAAAAAGAGGCTGTAGGTATACAGTAATTTGAATTGGATAGAATCACTACCTCTGAAAATTCCATTGTTCTAGAGAGACTTCTGGGTTTCTTTTCAGTCATATTTATGGTTGATGCTGTTGCTAACCTTTGCTTAAGGCGACAGTCATAAAATAGATAAATAAAATGAATGAAACCACAACTGTCAGAAAAGGGAAAAAAAAAGGTAATAAAGGAGAGAAAGTTTGGGGCATGTGCCCCATTTCCATGTGTAACCACCTACAAAGCCTGAAGTCATAGCTGCCAAACAGTGAATAATAAAGAACAAACTACTTGGAAAATGGTGCCAAATGATATCGTACCATACGGGTTGATCACTACAATCCAATCAGGATGTCTTAAGTAATATGAGAAAACTTTGTGCTGGGGTGCTGTGTGCTGCATTGTTTTTCAAGTTGAGCTTAGTTGAGGCTTGAGGGTTGGCATACACAGTGAATACAAAATTCCCTCTCAAAGTATTCCATTCTTTCAGGAAAATATTTCAGCAACGTATGAGGTATAATTCTGGCCAAAAGCCTATGATATTAAAACAAGATTAAAATGTTAGCTAACTAATGCTAAATCTGTAAACTTGTCTATAATTTTTCCTGGGAAACTTTACAAATCTTATAATATGTAGTTTATTTTTTGTTTTGTTTTTTAACTGAGAATGTTTAGTTTCAAAATGGGTAAGATAGGTGTAATGCAAATTTAACGAAATCACTGAAAATTTCTTCTGGGACTGCCTTCATGAAATGTAGAGAGATTTGAATTTTATTTGTGGGCTCCTGAAGTGGTATTTTGTTCTAAATATATTTTATAGAATGCTTTGTCAAAGTGAGAAAAAGAAAAGATCCTAACTGCTTTACTTTAGCATTTATTTAGATAAGCATATATGCATATTAGAACATTTATAAAACTTTCAACGCTAGAAATTTGAAGTCAAATCTTCAATTCTTGATTGTTTAAGATAGTAGTGACTGGACATTTTCACAAAAATGTTTCTTCGGTTACAATTCTGAAAGTGAAATAAAAGTTTACATAACAGTAATTATACAAGCCAAATGAAATTAAACATAATATACTAAAATTAGTACACTTTCAGTAGATACTCTTGAATGATTCAATGTAAGACTAAATATTATAATGAAGGACAAACAGAACAGTAAACCCAGATTTTTTTATTATCTTTATTTGAATGTTATAAAACAACCTCCTAAGGATTAGTAAAGATAGATATAAAGAGGAGTTCTTCTTTATCAGGTTTCATTTGCTTTCCTGCTACAGCTATGACACATACAATGAGTTTCTAAAGAAGACCAGTTTCCATTATAAACTTACATTTTTCATTATACTACAATAACATGGTTCAAAATTTACACTTTTGAATGTGTCAAAGTGACCTGCAAGAATTTTGTATTCTAACATAATTCCCATCAAGAATATTGAGGAAAATGCTTTCTTATTTGTGGATGGGCACTACACTCAAATAAAACTATGATTGGAAGCATGGGTTCCAAGCTTGTATTTCATTTTGAATTTCTTCCCAATAATCTCATAATAATAGTATGGAAAGTCTAACCACGTGATTTAATCGTGTATAAATACTTGAAGTGTATAAGTGTATAAACACTTGAAAATTCTTCAAGTGCATTTTGCATTCACAGCTTATTTGACATATACAATGTGGATGTAAGTACTAGACATGAAAGGCAAAATTATGAAATGTTTTTAATACAATCAAGAGAAAATTTTATGTCTGTGTAGGATCAAATGCTTTCTTTTAAAAAGGAACAAAAATATTAGGAAAAGTTAATAATTTCTATATATTAATAAGTATCACAAAGAATCTGAAGAGAAGCCCTGCATATCATGCTAACAAATACGTGATCAACGAAGAATTATTATATAAAGAATATATAAAGAACTCCCACCAGTCAGTAAGGAAAAGACAAATAGTGCAACATATTAATTAGTAATACACATAAACAGACATTTCAATGAATAGCTTATAATTGTATGAAAAGATTTCGACCTCTTTTGTAATCAGGGAAATTCCAATTAAAACCACAATGAGATGCCATTTCACACCCACCAGATTGGCAAAAATTAACAAATCCAAGAACATGAAGTTTTGGCAAGGATGTAGAATAACGGGAACTCATACAAGGCAGATAAGCTGTACATTAGTGAAAACATTTTTGAAAGCAATTTGGCATTATCTAATGGAACTGAGAATGTGATGTGTGAATTCATAACCCCACTCCTGGGAATATATCCTAGAGAAACTTTGACCTATGTTTGCCACGAAGCATGTAATTGAATGCCAAATGCTCATGACAGTGGCATTGTTTGTATTGGCCAAAAAAAAAAGAAGCAAACAAATTACCAAAACGCCAGAACCACAAAATGCATTGAGAAGAAAATCAGTTAATGGACTGTGTCACATTCTCAAAAGGCAAAACTGGTAGTAACTGTATAGCTATCTGTAACATTGTAACTAAATCTCACAAATGATATGTTGGTTAATAAAAAGCAGTCTCAAGAGGAGCATAGAAATGAAAAATCAGTGGGGCGCTTGGTGGCTCAGTAGGGTTGGGTGGCTGACTTAAGCTCAGGTCATGATCTCGAGGTTCACGAGTTGGATCCCCGCATTGGGTTTGTACTGACAGCACAGAGCCTGAAACCTGCTACAGATTCTGTGTCTTCCTCTCTCTCTGCCCCTCCCCTACTTGTCTCTCTCAATAAATAAATAAATAAATAAATAAACATAAAAAACTTTTAGAAAAGAAATGAAAAATCAACATTTCAGTTGTGATGCCACTACCTGGTTTGGGGAAGAGACAGACAGCAGGAAAAGGAACGGTTTAAATCAAGGATGGATGTAAAAGTATTTTCGTAGAACCATTAAAGTCTGATTTGTTTTTCAGACTCGTTGATCGGTATTGGAATAAGTATTATATTTTTAATTAGTTACATATATCAGTATTGACATCCATTTATATTTTCAGAATTTAATAAAAATTGAGACTAGCTTAAATAGATGTCCCAGAAGTTTCTTGCCACACCTCAGTGTCTTACCTTGATCAATCAACAAATTGATAGATTTAGGAGACCACCTGCTCTAAAGGAATAAAAAGAAGGGGTTAGTTATCAACAATAATAAAGGAGAAGACATTTTTAATTTCTATTCCTTTCTCTCTTCTTTTTTTTTCTTTTAAATATTTTTATTTTATTTCTAGGAGAGACAGAGAGAGACAGCATGAGCAGGGGTGGGTCAGAGAGAGAGGGAGACACAGACTCTGAAATAGGCTCCAGCCTCTGAGCTGGCAGTCAGCACAGAGCCCGACGCGGGGCTCAAACCCACGAACCGCGAGATCATGACCTAAGCGAAAGTCAGACGCTCAACCGACTAAACCACCCAGGCGCCCCAATTCCTTTCTCTCTTCTGAGCCCATATCATCAGTTTGGATTCCATGGGAAGAGCAGAAACCATTCTACATATGTCTAGTCAGAAGGGATACACTCCAGGGAAGAGAAGCACCAGCAGCCTGAGGAAGGTCAGGAGGAGTGAAGCTAACACCAATGTCCCCTGTGTGAGCAGCCAGAAGTGGGTAATTCTCGAGAAGGTACTCAGAAAGCATGGGCAAATCCCACAGGGTCAAATGTGGAGATTAAGAAGCTCTGTTACCAGAGATTTTTTTCATTACATATGATTTTCTACTTTACCACATGATTCTGATGGAAGCCATCTGCAGATAAATCTTCAAGAAACTGTTGTAGGTGATTTTTCTTTTACTATGCTCTTGATCCCTTCTAAGATATTATAAAACAGCATTCATATAAATATGAATGCATCACCTTCAATAGTGGCACTAATTTGGATAGTTTCATTGGAAACTAATGTTTTTGGTGTAGTGGATAACCCCTCAATCCTAAGTGGATTCCTTTATGTAAAGCTTTTTCTTCCCTTTACCTTGTTCCTAAGACTGTGAACAGAAATGAGGCAGAATTATTTTGGCTACCTGACCTAGCAAATCTTCTGCAAAAGTTCCCCAGATTAGACCACCCTAAAGCCTATATACAACTAAGATTAGTTACTGAAATTTACAAATTATTCCAGCACGTCTCTATATGATTTAAGCTATCGAGAAAATTATGTTTGCCTCTGGACTTTTACTATTCATTACAATGTGCCTATTCTACCAGCTACCCTGCTCTGATCTCTTACCTTTCAGAAACACAGAAAATTACTCATTAGAGATTTGGGATCAAGCTCTACATACACACTACGAACGTGTCTGTGAATCAATAGAATGTTCATGTGAAAAAGATTGTGATTTTCAGACCAACAATCTCTCCTAGGTTAAAAAATGTCAATGTAGTTTACTAGTCTGCTCTTCTACCCATTAAGTAGATTTAATTCAGCTAATTGATAAATTAACTTCTTCGACTTATTAAGAAATAAACTCCAATAAGAGTAAAGTAGTAGAGAGGATTCAGTTTCATTTATTCCTCAAATTATCAGCATACTTAATTTTTGCAACTTGAATTCTTAGCTAGATTTTTGCTAATCAAAATAATGATTATAACTACTTGGGGCAGTTCAGTTGTTCAACTTAAGTTTCGAAAGACTTTTATTGTTTCATCCATTCCAATAAGACAGGTCCTTTTATGATCCCCACTTTACAAATAATAATGAACTCGCTTAAGATCTCATAGCTTTTAAGAAGCAAAGCATAGATTGGAACTATGTCTGCCTCTAGAAACACAGGAGAATATGTCAGGTGCCCAAGGGAAAGAAATCCTCTGTTTTCATCATCGCATTTTTCCCAGCTACATTCTAGTGCAGTCTTTTCTGGGCCAGGAAAGCATCTCAAATAAAGACAGTCTTAGTTTAAAAATCAACTGGTGGGGGTACCTTGGTGGCTCAGTCAGTTTAGTGTCCAACTCTTGATTTCAACTCAAGTCATGATCTCACTGTTTGTGTGTCAAGCCCCATGTTGGGCTCTGAGCTGACAGCGTGGAGCCTGGTTGAGATTCTCTCTCTTCTTCTCTCTCTGGCCCTCGCCACTTTTCTCTCTCTTCTGAGCCCTTATCAGTTCAGATTCTGTCTTTCTCTCTAAATAAATAAATAAACAAACATTAAAAAATTTAACTAGTGAATAGAGGACAAACTGATGGTTACCAAAGGGGAGGTGGGTGGAGGGATGGGTTAAACAGGTGCTGGGGATTAAGAGGTGAGCACTGGGTGTTGTATGGAGATGATGAATCACTAAATTCCATACCTGAAACTAACATTACACTGTATGTTAACAAAATGGAATTTAAATAAAAATTTGAAAAAAAAATCAACTAGTGATACCCCAATATTAGCTGTGTAAACCTGCAAATTTTTTCTGGATTCAGAAACCTGTTTTCCACAGTCCTGTCTAAATTCACGCCCACCTTCTTATTTTTGGCAGCTTAAAAATGGAACAGTGCATTTCATGATTCCTCACTTGGATGGAATTCTTTCCTTGTACTCCCTGCCCTGTTCTGCCCTCTGTGATCCATGTCCCAACCTGTAAACCATGACCATACTTCACCCCTAATCCCTTTGGCCTTCTGACTGCAAACTCCAACCCCCTACACTCTGCCCCTGAACATTCCTTTATCCATTTCTTGGCTGGCCACCAAGCTGGCCTGACCTCGAGGGCTGACTTTCTTAGCTTGGTTTCTCTGGTGGTTGTATTAACTGTGTTAGTGATATTGAAAAGGTTAGTACTCTGGGAAACTTTATTTGCTATTTGAATGTCACACACCTAATACATGGACATCATTTTTAGGGTATACATTATGTTCTCTTCTGAAGAGACAACATGACTGCATGGTTAAATACATAGAAATAGATTCAGACTGGCAAGATTCAAATTGCAGCTTACTGGCTTTCTAAAAGCTAAATAGCTTCTTTGTGTTTCTATATGGCTCAGTTTTATCCTCTGTAGAATAAATTGGTAGGAATCACACAATTATTGGGATTGTTAAAAGGAGTTAAAGGAGTTAATTTATGGAAAACATTTAGAACTCTTTTTGGCACAGGAAAAGTGCTATAGATTTTAATATTATTTGGAGCACCCTAATGTTACAGTGATTTCACTACATATTTCATTTTTCATTTGCATTTCTAATTACTTCTTTTACAAACTGTATTGGGTAGCATTCTTTATAGTAATAATTAAATTCAGTTGTCTCTGGTGGGTACTGTATGCCTTCTCCAGTAGGAGATTCTCCAGATACTGATACACATATAGTGTCTGATCTATAGAGGCTTGAAACATGCCCATCTTCTTTAAAAAGATTTTAACATGGCCCTTTGATTACTGAGTAAAAGACATCTATGTAACTACAATAACCAGAGTCTCTTTCTCTCTTTTGTTTTGTTTTGTTTTGTTTTGTTTTGTTTTGTTTTGTGTAATAAAACACAAGTGAACAGAATAACACTTTGCTTTGGCAGCAGTAAGAAAATCAGATTGCTTGAAATTAAGTATCCATGATGAGAAATGGCTGGGAAAGGGAGAGACTTGTATGATAATCTAAGCTTCATCTTTTTGCTGGGGAAATGGTGAGTATGGACGGGCAATGCATCAGTATGTGCCATCCAGTAGTAGGACCTGATTGGCATTTTTAGGAGTTTTTCTCAAATAGCAGTGTAAGAATGGCCAGAGTCCTTTTGATGAAATGGGAGGCAATTTCTGTAGTTTATAGTTGGAACGGTTGTGGCAGGAATAAAGTAGAGGAGAGAGCTGAGAAGAGCAATGGTAAAGAAGTGGGATCTATAAATTCATGACTGTTTAAATGGACAAAAGGAGAAGGCTGCTACCAGATTTCTCATAAGGGCTACTTAATGATTGGTATTGCCTTTTATCACAATGGGGACTATATACGGGAAAACCATTGTTAATGCAAAGTAGTTGGTTATGCATTTAGAAATGGTGAGCAGGAGCTGGCTGATATTTCCTGTTGTAGATTTCTAGCAGATTATGAGATAAACCATTGTTGTACTAGCAAGTCAATTGTTAGATAATGGGAAGAACAGAGAAAATTGAATGCATTTGTAGAAATGTGTGTAGTCCAATTCTAATTCAGATCTCAGACTGGTAAAGGCATCCCAGCAATGTGGTAACTGATCAGTGGGATGTCTTGGAGTCCCATCAATGTCACCACTGCCAGAGTCCACGGGGCTGGTGAGTAATCTAGAAGAAACTACTGCTGGGGTCCCTGAAGGACCAAAGGAAGTAACAGAGAAGGTGGCCATATATGGGCACCATTAAGGTACCTCCACCCTTGTGTCCATGTGGGGAAGGCCTCAGTGTATTTGAAAATGATGCTTTGATTGGTGAGAACTGATAAATCCACCTTCTCCACACTGTTTTAAACCTTCCTTTCGGGATAAGAGTCCCAGTTGTTCTTATCAACTTAACATTTGAAGAAGGGATATTGTTGTTATTTGATCATATACCTTTTAATAAGAAATAATAGTATCATGCTTATAACTTTTTTTTCTGCTGGGAAAAGAAAAAAAAAACGTAAAAGCTTACAACCTTTCTTAGTTTTTTCTTCCCTTCTCAACCAGTTCAGAGTCCACAAGATTATATGGAGTAGAGAAAATAAATTTTAATTTCATATACACAATTTTGGGTCTTAGTATAGGCTGAAGCCTATAGTATAATGATTAAAAGCGGTGTCTTCCGGTCCCAGATTGTCGAGGGTTAAAAATCTCAGCTATATTACTTCTAGTTATGTAACAAGCAACTAACTTTGACTTAATTGGGCTCCAGTTTCCTCTGAAGTAAAGTGGAGCTTGTAATAATATCTAATTTGTGGCATTATTGTATGTAAAACATTTAGAATAGTGTCTAAAAAGAGTAAACATTGGAAAATGTTAGCTCTTAATATTATGATGGATATTTCTATTTATTAAGCACATGCATTTTAGCAAATGCAATGTTCAAGTGGCTACTTATTTTCTTTTTATAACTTGTTACTATTTTAGATGGGATGAATTGGAATGTTAACATTATATCAATAGATTGATTACTATAGAAATTCATTCAATTAGTGGTGATTGTAAACATTTCATAATTACTGTTCTCTGAAGTTTCCATTTGTGTCTGCTGAATGATTTAGGGTTTAAAGTTAAATCTCTTTGAAAAGGGAGTGAGTCAGGAAGTTGGGATTAACTCTGAAAATGGTGAATATGTTTTTCAATCTCTTTATAAACCAAGATTTGCTGTGTCCTCTATTAAAAACCACAGGAAAACGTTCCTCCTGGAGCCTTTCAGTGCAGTGCTTAATGTCGTATAGCTAGGGACTGAATGATTAGTGTCCAAAGCGAAAATACCAGAAAAGAAGTTGGAATCAATAGCAGAGTTTAATGTCTGGTAACTATACATAACTAAATGCCCCTACTTGTCCATAAATCCTTTCACAGAAATACCATGATTGTTTTTGTAGGCTGGGAAGAAATTCAAGGGTAATTTTTGGAAGGTTATTATAAGGGGATTCCCAGGTCCCAATGCAATTTGAGGAGACAGCTATTAAAAGAGGGTCTGGCTGGAAGAATATCAAAGGAATTGAAGTTATGCAAAGAAACTTAGATAATTCCTAAGGTATAGGTTCACAAATAAGAGACTGAAGCAAATAAAATTAGCCAATCTGACTAAAATGTGTTCTGGATTTATAAGATTATCAGCTATTACATATGGTCATCAAGTTATTTTTATAGACAGTTTTCTCATTGATCAGATTCTCCACTACTAATGGAGATTTTTGCTCCATCATCATTAGATGCAAAATTTAAAATTCCACTTTCTATTTTCAGAGAATATAGGATGTGGTTATAGGGCAGGACAATGATATTTGTTCATTCACTCAACAAATACATATGAAACACCTAAAATTACACCAGGTGCTCTTCTGGGCATTTCTACTAGTTTGCATACATTTAAATTATTGATTTTAACAGGCATATGAACCGGAAGAGATGATAATATAACTAATAATCTTTCACAGTAACCAACTCATTAAGTAATTTTAACCTAAAAATGAAATATTTGGTATAAGTAATAAATAATAAAATGCACTCATTTGAAGTGTATGGTTTGGCAAGACCTAAGAAATGTTTACATTTATGTTACCACAAATATAATCAAGATGTGAAATATTTCCATCACCTGTTTATTTGGCCCCTTTTGAGTAACCTCTTTTCCCCATCTTCTGTTCCAGACTTTCTGCTCTCTTTCCTTATAGATTAGAGACTTACCTTTACAGAACTGGCAATTACGTATTGTAGATGTGTAATTATTAACAAAAGATAAGACACTACAATATTGAAGTATGTTATTTTAAAATTAGAGTGGATGCGCCTGAGTGGCTCAGTCAGTTGAGTGTCTGACGTCTAGCTGAGGTCATGATCTCACTGTTCATGAGTTCAAGCCATCTGGCTCACTGCTGTCATTGCAGAGCTCACTTTGGATCCTCTGTTTTCCTCTCTTTCTGCCCCTCCCCTGGTCATGCTTTCTCTCTCTCTCAAAAATAAGTAAAACATTAAAAAAATAAAATTAGGACTAAGAATTTCAAGTTACTGACAAAATTGTTGAATCATAACTTCAACATTACAATCACCAAGGGTAGTCAGTGACTTTCTGTAGGAGATGATATCTACTGAAAGCCTCAGGCAATGCCTTTCCCTATGTGATTAGCTATGCAAAATTAGCCATGCACAAGATATGAGGGGGAGAATCATAGAATATTAAAACATGCGGGCATTTAAGCCAACAGGTTTAATGTGTAGACAAAGAATCTATAGACTCTGAGGAGTCCCCAACCTTACCTAAATTTGCCTAAAGAGTGAGAGAAAAAAAAAAAAAAAAGGAAGAGATGAACTCCAGTAAGAGTTTCCAAACTGACAATTTGTATCGTGAAGAGTAAGTTGAATGCTGTATGCTTGTTTTAGGCAGCTCTAGAGCCATGGCTTTAATACGGTTCTAATATGATGGGTGTTTTCTTTTTTTCTTTCTTTTTGTTAATTTAATAGCCTGTCTTTCCTAATCTCCTTTTGGAGTCAAGTAAGCAAACTTGAAATGTTTTAACTTGTTTAGCTGAAAAAATAATAGCAGTGCTTTCACTATGGTTTGATCCTTTATCATTAGGAATTCGTACAGCTTACAGATGACTCTAGTCTGACTAGTGTTTATTGGCAGTCATATTGCCATTATGATACTCTAAGCCAATTTTTGTTGAATTCAGTAAACATTTGGTAAGAACATTAACCCCAATCATATGTTTGTGGAGGACTTAAAACTTTACAAACAGTTGCATATGTTGCCTAAAATTGTCTTTTCTCTGAGCTGAGAAAATTGAAGCTGGAAATTAGATAGATGGTTTTCTTGAGATCATAGAGGGATGAGAGGCTGAGTGAGGAGCAGAATCTAGGTCTTCCGACTTCCGGTCTAGGACTTGCTTCAAGGTTGGGGTGTAAGTCTCCATCTCTGCCAGCTATGTCTATCCTCCCTCCCTGACTCTTCCCTATCCATGAACCAGCCAGCTTTCCCTCCTCACATCTCTATGTAGTGACAAGTTGATCCTCTGTTATTGATAGAAAATTTAAATATATTTGAATAATAAGTATCCATAAGTATCAGCCTAAAATTCTGACCATGCAAACATGTTTTCCCCCTTTCTGTCTGTAACAGGCCTTTGAGATTAAAAGACTGTAATCCTTAGCCAAGAATGGCATTTATTTATGGTTTTAAAGTCAATAATGATACCTATGGTCAGCTTGATCCAAGTTAGTTTTTAGGAGGGGGAGAGGATTCAACCAAGTTCAGGGAAACATCAACCTTGCCTGGTGTCTCAAGATATCTCCACTGCTGAATGGCTGAGGGGCAGCTTTTCATTCTTATTTTCTTGAGGCTCCTTGAGCCCTAAGCACATTTCATTTAAGCAATAAGAGGAATTTCCCTCTGCCCCTGTCCAGAGACTATTTGGAACTTCCAACTTTCAGTTTGACTTCTAAATAGCTCCTTAATTCATTTGTAAATAATCCGAGTTTTAAAACCTGTCTTCATCTCTTCATTTATTCCTTCTTTAAGAGGCTAAGATCCCTACAACACATATCTTGGGTTGGCTGTATGAAAAACTTTGGATTTGATATAGCTTTCAATAGCCATACTTTTAGTTATGACCATTGCCAGGCGATGTATTTAAAATTTTGTGTTTTTTGTTTAACTTTCAAATATGTAGCACAGTATTATTAATTACGTGTAGTTACCATGCTGCACATTGCATAATATATTGCTGTTTTCTTAAGTCAGATACATGTCTAATAGGCTTTTGTTTTGTAAATATAAGTCACATCTTCCCATAAAGTTTATAAGTTTTAAAGGATTTCAGGGGCGCCTGGGTGGCTTAGTCGGTTAAGCGTCCGACTTTTGCTTAGGTCATGATCTCGCGGTTCCTGGGTTCGAGCCCCGCGTCAGGCTCTGTGCTGACTGCCAGCTCAGAGCCTGGAGCCTGTTTCAGTCTGTGACTCCCTCTCTCTCTGACCCTCCCCTGCTCACGCTGTCTCTCTCTCTCTCTCCTAGAAATAAATAAAACATTAAAAAAAATAAAATAAAGGATTTCCTAATTATTTTTATGCTTAATGTTTTAGATGACTTTTAATCATATGTTTATTTTATGGCTATAATACGTAATTAATTTTTCCTCATATATATGTATATATACACACATATGTATATATATACATATAATAAAGTAAATTTTTATGGGAAATGTTACCTTTGGGTCCAGAATATCAACTAGCTATTATTTTCATGCAATAAAATGATGAATCTATCATGAATTAATGTTTTAACAATCCCAGTTGCTGAATATTATTTCTTATACTTCCTTTTTATTTGTCTCTTATTTCCAGACATACAAATCAATTTTTTGAAAACATTGCTAATAGATCTCCACATTTCAAGTAATAAACTTTAAGTTTTTACTTTAAGTTTTTAAATTACATTGATTAGGATATCCAGGACAATATTCATTTGTAGTAGTTGAAGACACATGTCGTGATGCCTTTAATAGACATGCTACTAGCATTGTCCCATTAAGAATACATTTTGCTATGGTGTATGTATATAAATATGTATGTGTATACATATATATGTATATGGAAATACACACATATAGTAAGAAGTTAGATACTTACATATATACTGACAGACAAACATATGTATTTCTCATGTAAATAATCTCAATGAATCTGGTTCTTTTCATTTTCCAGTCAACATAAGAGTTGAATTTTCACCTCCTTCAAGTTAAATATGGCCAGGTACTGACTCTAGCTAAAATTTACACGAGTATAATTTTTATCACCCAGACTATATCTCTCTTTCTTCTTCTTTCAGTTTCTCCCTCTGAAATGGCAATATTTATATGGAGTTTCTGTAAGACAGAAGTGACTCAAAAAATCCCAAATCAACTTATGGAAGAAAAATATTCTACAGGTTGTCTCAAATAACCAGCAGACTTTATGGGAGACTTTATACTTGATTAAAACACATTTAATCAAAGTAATGATATAAAAATAAAGTTATTCTTTCTGATATATTACTATTCATATTAATCTATTCCATACTCCTGAATCAGTCTTGGAAAAATTAATAAGGCTTTAAAAAAGTTGACTTGTCTACTTATGAAAATATTCTATCTTATCAGTTGACAGTATTGTCATATTGTAAGAGACCTGGTTATGGGCTAAAACAAAGACTACAAAAAAATTAGAAAGAAAGAAAGTATAGTAAATAAGTTTTTTTTTTTAAATATTAACAGAGATGTCATGGACTCTAAGGCATTAATAAATATTGTTCAACAGAGGATTTTATATGAAGCTGAATCCAAGAAGAGAGAATATATTTGTTGGGACACCTGAGTGACTTACTCCATTCAGCATCCGACTCCTGATTTCAGCTCAGGTCATGATCTCATGGTTTATGAGATCAAGCTCCAAATTAGGCTTTAAGCTGACAGTGCGGAGCCTGCTTGGGATTCTGTGTCTCCCTTCATCTCTGCCCCTCTGCTGCTCATGCTGGAACACTCTCTCAAATACGCAAACTTTTTTTTTTTTTAATGAGCATATTTGTTAAAATGTGATTTTTATAGATTCACATAACAAGTGCATTCAGTGTTTTTATTTTGCTTCAAATAAATTCACCTTATTTATTTTAGGGTTTAATTTTTTTGTTTCCAAAAAAACCAGTTTTATCTTCATTACCATAATATATAGTGTAAAACTGTTGTTTCAGTGCACGCAGCTTCTCTCTGCCTGCTGGTAGCAGATTACCTTTTTCTTGTGGAAATTCATTCCATGTGCCATTGGTGGGGATGAACTTATCCCATCTCATTCCTTCTATAGGTTATGTTCAGGATTTCCTTGAAAGAATATGATAAGAATTGACATAATACATGCTAGAGGGGTAAGAGAGAACAGAGGCAAGTTGTTCTCCATAAGTTTTCTAGCTATAGAAAAGAGATTTGATCTCTCTGCTGTGATTATTGATCAACTATTTCCTAAGTTTGGAACTGCCTTCTGATAACTTGCCTATGCTGAAAGAGAGCTTCAAGAGAAAGGCAAAGACATATTTCTGTTGAAAATGCCATAATTTTAATGAATAAGAAAAACAATGGTGAGCAGACAGGGGTTTTATAACATCAACTAAATCATTGGAAAGAAATACAACTTAAACCTGCTCTGTCTGACCTTCCAAATTAGTACAACCACACATACTAATTTGTGACCTTCCAAATTAGTATGTGTAGTTGTACTAATTTGGAAGGTCACACATAGATGGATAGATAGATATAAATAAATATTGATAGATATGAATAGATATAGATATATTGGCAGTGGGGATCTAGTATAGCTGTGATGAATTTTAATTGTCTGTTATGGAAGAGACCTGACTGATATATTTTTATCATTATTACCATCATGATTACTATATGTCATCTTTATTTTGTACAAATGGGAAAAATGGGAAACATCCTTTTTTATATGTAAGCTAGAGATCAAGGATGGAGTTCTTGGAAGTTGGGTGAAATCAATAATGCTAGAATAAAGTTTACTAACCTAAAGGAAAGTAAAATTTCAGCAGAAAACAATAGAGTGTTAGCCTGACAAAATATTTCTTGCCTAGAATGGTTTTCTCTTTTTTATTTTTATTGCATTCATTTTTTTGTTGAGGTATGATTATATTATAGTATACATGCAATGCTTATACTTTGAAATTTTTAGCTTCCATTAATTTAAACAGTTACCAAATTCATATTAGAATTCCAATACTGTGTTTCTACTCAATCGTGAATGGGGCAGGATTCTGTGTAATCAGATATTGTATATATGTTTGAGATAGTCTTCTGTGAGCAATGTGCAGGAGCTTTACCTATGAAAATTTTTATATTCCATGAGAATGAATAGAGATGTTGTGCTTCACTTGCAGGTTGAAGGAAGCTGAGATCACCCAAGAGGTAAAATGATGTTTGTATGTATGACATACACGTATGCACACACACACACAGGATGTGTATATACATTTATATACATTATTTTAGAACACTATTAACATACTTAAGATCAAAATTATTTTTATATAAAACGAAGTTACAATTTTATTTATTGTAAATTATTTCAATACTTAAAATCCGTCAATTAAAAATAAATATATGACAATTTAATCTCATTTTGTCACTGTTTTTCAAGAACTATCTAAAATATTTCTGTACTTTATCTTTTCTTTAAAATATCTCAAAATATGTAAGATTAAATTATGTGAACCACTTACATCGAGAATGGCTGTTTTATCATAATTGTACTTCTTTATCTTTTGTTAATGTAATGATAGTAGTAAAATTATTTCAGTGGTTCCATGATGGCATTAAATACATCTATGGAAACACTCCCTCCTCAAGGTTTGTTTTTAATTAAGATTCCTTGGGAATTACATAATTGAGCATAAGCTCATCACATGGTCATATGCCAAGAATTAACAATAGTTACATTAGTGTACTATGTTACCTAGTAACAAAAGCAACATAACATTTTCATAACAGTTTAATTATATATTCAAAATTTTCCAAAGTTCTCATAACCAAATACATGGCAAAAATCCTCACACATAGTATGTAAACCCTTATGAAATGTGTATTCTGTCTTTTGTCTTGGTTTTCTTTTTGTATATTACTCCAGCTTTCTACTTCATCTTGGAAATGTGTTCTATGCCACACTGGATGCCAAATGGGGAGATAGAAACAATAAAGAAGAACCAATTGATAATTCTGGAACTGAAGAATAAACTTTCTGAAATTAAGAGATTTCCATGGATGGGCCTAATGGCTGAATAGACATGACAGAGGAAAGTTTAATGAACTTCATGATAAATCAATGAAAACTATTGAAAGGAAAAAATGATGAGATTAAAATAAAAATAAATACATGAATAGAGACGTGAGAACTTGTGTGATGATTTCAAACATTACAGCCCATGGAACTGGAATAATAAAAGGAAAAAGAGAATTAAGGACAAAAAATATTCAAGAAATAAAGTTTAATATTTTACAAATTTGATGAAACAATTATAATGAGAGGAATAAGGAGCTTCATGGATATCAAGTAGAGAAAGGAAAAAGAAGCCTGAAATTATGTGTATCACATTCAAATGGTTGAAAGACAAACACAAAGAATAGATCTTGAAAGTAACAAGAGAAAATTAACACATTACATAAGAGGAGACAAAATTTCGATTAATGGCTGACTTCTCAGCAGAATCCTTGGGGACAAGAGAAGACAGAAACAGGAGTGTGTGAGTGGCTCAGTTGGTTAATGATTTTCGTTCATGTAGTGATCTCGAAGTCATGAGATCAAGCTGGACATCAGGCTCCATGATGAGCATGGAACATGCTTAGGATTCTCTGTCTCCCTCTGCTCCTCCCCCACTCATATGTGCTTGTTCATGTGCTCTCCCTCCCAAAAAGAAAAAAAAAAAGATAAAAACATCATTAAAGAGCTGAAAACAAACAAACAAACCTATAAACACTGGCAACACAAAATTCTATATCCATCGAAAACATTCTTCAATAATGAAAGTTAAATAAAGATGTTTTCAGGTAAAACAGAGCCAGAGGATTTCATCACTAACAGATCTGCCCTAAAAGAAACATAAGGGAAATTTTTCAGGACAAAAGAAAATGATAGCAGAGAAAATACTGTATTCTCAGAAAAGAAGAAAGAACATCTAAAATATCTGAGTAGATAGAGAAGAGTATTTTATTCTTTTGGCCATTTCTTAACTTTTTGATACTTTCTACATTAGTATGAAAAAACATTGTCTTATAGGTTTGTAAGTGTAATGTAACCCTTGAGACATAAAAAAAGAGAGTGTATGACATATGATATATTTACTTGCAGGATTTTAGTATTTTAGACAAAGTAGTACATTATTGAATAAACTATGTAGAATTAAGGTTATATACTGCAGTCCTTAGGTCAACCATTTAGAAAAGATCTAAAAAGCAACAGGAAAATTTAAATGGAATTCTAACAACTATTTCAAATAATTTAAACAAATAATAGTAAAAGAGAAACAGAGGAGTAAAAATAGAGCAGAAAAGCTGAGAACATAAAAAAATGTTAACCACAAAAACAAAAACATTGATTACATTAATTGCTAATAGATTAAATGATCAAAGTAAAAGTTATATTTTCAAAATGGGGTCAAAAACCAAACCAAGTATGTACTATCTATAAGAAAAATGCTTTTATTTTAAAGACAAATACGGTTTGAAAGTAAATGAAAAACAGCAACAACAACAAAAAACCATATAATGCAAGCTTTAAGGAAAAGAAAGCTGGAAGCTTTAAATAGAAGTTGTTAAGACAAAATATATTACCATAAATAAAAAGGGAAATTTCATAAAAACAGTTGACATGTTAATAGGTTTGAATTGCTCAAGTCCACTTACATATGAATGTTTATTTTGATAAATGCCGTATAGTAGTGTACATGTGCTTTCCCTTACTTAGGAGTGATGTGTTAATTGACTGTTTATGTTACCATTAAGATTTCCAGTTAACAGCAGGCTACTAGTAGTTAAGTTTTTAGGGAGTCAAAAGTTATACACATATCTTTGCTCAGGGTCAGTGTCTCTAAACCCTCAGTTATTCAAGTCCACTATATAATTCTATAAAACAACAACAGCTAAAACCCAATAATCTGATCTCCCTCATTAAAAAGTAGAGAAAAAGAGCAAATTAAACCCATGGTAGTTAGAAAATACTAGGTAAGGATAAAATATATCAGTGAAAAAAAATAGACATACAATAAATAAACATAATGAAATATGCATGTTTGAAAAAACTAATAGAGGTGCCTGGGTGGCTCAGTCACTCAAGCATCAGACTTCAGCTCAGGTCATGATCTTGTGGTTCGTGGGTTCAAGACCACTTCGGGCTCTGTGCTTACAGCTGGGAGCCTGGAGCCTGCTTCTGATTCTGTGTCTCCCTCTCTCTCTGCCCCTGCCCCACTCATGCTCTGTCTCTCTCTCTGTCTTTCTCAAAAATAAACAAACATAAAAAAGAAATAATAAACTTGGTGACCCCTACCAAGTTTGATCATAAAAATCATAAGAAAGGCTCTGCCAATATCAGGCATGCAAGAGGTTATATAAGTAGAGACTCTATACTTTTCTTAAAGGAGTCTAAGAGTATCATTAACAACTTTATGCTGATAGACATGGTGACTTAGATGAAATGAATAATTCATTCGGCAACCATTTCTGGGAAAGCCAGTTTCACACAGGTGCACCATAATCAACACCTTCCTTAGCTTGCTTTCTGCCCCAAAGCTTTTTGGATGGTTTGGCTCCCACAGTCTTGCAACTAGAAAGTGCAAGTGTATGAATATCCAAAGGACAACTCCCGACCAGTGGGAGATGAAGAACAAGAACGAACGGATAAATAGGTATTCTTGTTTTTATTCTTTTCGAGTGGACAGCTGTGGGAGGCACCCACCACAAATTCTCAGACACTTCAGTGCGTCTCCGTAGACTCAAGCCCCATCTGCTCACAGCTTGATAAGAAACTGCTGTACTGGCTCTTCCTCATTCCCTCTCTTACTCTTCCAGGTCCTTCCTTCTAGTTTTCTGGCATAGCACATACAAATAAACCATCTATAAGCAACTGAAGGTCTCAGATTCAGGTTCTGGGAAAAGTATGACATCAATGGGAACAGAAAATTTGAGAACTATCTGGAAAATAGCAGCTGGGATTGAAAATGACAGAAAAAAAGAGCAGAACCATTTGATGATCATCTCCAAATGAGTGGCTTACAACAGAAGCATGTGTTTACATGTCCATCTCGCCTCTGGTGCAGCTGTGATCCACATCATCCTCACTCAAGAATACAGTTGGATGGAATTTCTCTGTCAGAACAATGGCAGGTGTCAAATCATAGGGATAAGAGGGAGCATGTCACTTCCACTCACATTTTATTATACGAAGTTTGCCACATGGCCACACACTTGAGTGCAATTACACAAGATGTATAACACTTCAGCAGGAGGGGTTCCAAATATTTATGAAAATTGATATATGGCCAATTCAATAAAATGCAGGAAAAAGCTAATAGTAGAGCAATACTAAAATTTAGCCAACTGTTTAGTCACAAGATTACTTTTAAACATAATAAATGACAAAACATGAGAAACCTCTCTAAACAAAGTATAAAGGAAATTTTAATACATTTTAAATAAAGTTATCTTAATTTTAAAAATGAAGCTTTACTTGTTTTTTTGTTTGTTTGTTGTTGTTGTTTTTTGATCATTTTACTGTGAAGCAAATGAGTTCCAATGAAACTACTTATATCAGAAAAAGAGATTTAGCACTGCAAAGTTTCATTGTTTTAACAGTCCTAGATTTTATCACAGGCTTGTTTCTCACCTGTATTTTAATTTTGTAAACTCAGAATTGTCAACTGGTAAAATGTTACTATAAAAGACATATTTCTTCATAAAAATAAATCTGAAATAACTTCTCGCAAATATGTTACAGTATTTGTGAGCTGCATAAATATTAGCTGAATGCTGGAAAATCTTGAAATTTTCAATTGTGATTTATTTCACTGAAGGTGCTGGTTTACTGTAGCATTTAACATCCATATTTAACATTTAACATCCATATTTAACATATTTAACATTCATATGTAACATTCATGCATTCTCATAACTTAGCTAGTTTTCTGAGTAGGTCTAATATGTGCTTGTTTTTATGAAAGAATATCTTTGAGGTTTTAATGATCATTTTAATCCTTAAATTTGCAGAATGAGTGATTCTATGCTTCATAAAAGGAAAGATATTGCGTATAATTCAATGAAAACTCCACATTAGATATTGTCAGAAAATCAGTACCCTCGATTGACCTGAGCATATCAATGGTCCTTCATCGTAGGAGATTAATTTTGTGTTATACATCAGGCACTGATTTTGGCCAAGCTATTAAGGAATTATAGATGTCATCACGCTGTTTGAAGACATGCAGATTCATGTTCCCAACTTACTCCTCAAAGTACTGGCTATGTAGATGTCAAACCCGTACAGCTCCAAGTACTCACACAAAATGACCCACAATATTCAATTAGCAGTTTCTTCTCCTTTCTAACAACTCTGCATATGCATTAGGAAAAGTGAGAATCTGTGTAAAAGAATTTCTAGTGTTGGTAACTAACACAAAAGAAGGATGATTAAGGGGTGCCTGAGTGGCTCAGTTGGTTAAATATACGACTTTGACTCAGGCCATTATCTTGTGGTTCACGAGTTCGAGCCCCACATCAGGTTCTGACAGCTCAGAGCATGGAGCCTGCTTCAGATTCTGTGTTTCCCTCTCTCTCTGCCCCTCCCCAGCTCGTTCTCCTCCTTTCTCTCTCAAAAATAAATAAAAACATTATTAAAAAAAAAAAAGGATGATTAAGGTAAGAGTATATTGGATGGGAATACATTTCCATTTATGTATCTTGGTAGGCTTCAGGAACCTGATGCATGTTGAAGATGGGTTGAGGTGGACACATGGAGCAGAGATTCCGAGCTACTTTTGAGCCAGAATAGGAGGATAATATGTGTCATGGCAACCTATGTACTTGAGCACTGTATCTAATTTTATTCCTCAGGGCAAGGGAAATCAGCATACGGTCACAATGCTTGCTATACCAAGCCATGCCAAGCACATATTTTTTATGTAATGGATTTAAAATGCCTTGCAGATATTGCATAAAAGTATCTCACAAGGGTGGACTGGTCTGAATTTTGATAATAGCTACTGTTGGGCTTGCCTACGCTAAGCTAATAATTTAAATTTAGCTTGTTGAATCCCGTTCTTTTGCTTTATAACCAAAGTCTGCTTTTCATTTGCGTAAGTTGGTCATCTGCTTTGGTGACAAAGAGGAGGTGCCTCAGGAAAGGTTCTCGGGCCAGGCGTAGTGTTGAAAGCTTCATAAATCAAGTCGGGTTCATATAAATACTACTTCCCTGATCCAGATCTGGCATTATTAATAATGATTTATTATTTTTAAAAATTTCCAACACAAAAAAAGGAGAGCTTTGAAATCATAATAAATCATAATTTATTTTCCTTACTTGCCATGCAGTCTCACTTGTCATGATATTTTTCTAAGTTTTAGGCCTGATTACTCAGAGTGAGTGTGCCTGGCTAAAATGTGTCCTTTACCTGAAGATAGAAACTCTAACTCTATCAGTGTAACTGAGCTCTGCAAATAATAGTAAGGAAGATGGTCAGTTCTTTGCCTATGCTATGTTTATGCCATCGTTCTTCTGTGTTTCCCTTCCTTAAAAATAAGGGATCTGGGAAGTTTGCCTACAGTCTGAGGGGAATTGTGAATGATGACCCTTCCAATATAGAGTGAGCTATTTCTTCCACCTATCTCCTAGAATTGACTGCCTATAAATGAAAAATAAATTGTGTTTTTCCTTGCAAGGCTAAGAGATAATGCTATTTGGAATAGCTACAGATGTTTTCAATGGTCCTCTAAATGCATCTGAATTTAATAAGTTGAGAGTCTAAGTTTGTAAATATATTTGTCTGTCAATTAGTCTGTTCCAGTACTTTTGTTGGATGTAAAATATGTTGGCCAATTATTATGCTATTTTAAGACATACTCAAAGTTTGATTTCTTACTCATTCCACTAACCAAACTTCAATGAAAAGACATTGTTAATAACGTTTGCAAAGCTTCACTTTTAAAATGTATTTCAGAGGGCGCTCAGTACGTTGAGTGTCTGACTCTTTATTTCATCTCAGATCGTGGGATCGAGACCCATGTCGGGCTCTGCACTGAGTGTGCAGCCTGCTTAAGATTCTATTTCTCTCTCCCTCTGCCCCTCTCCTTTGCTTGTACTCTCTCTCTCTCCCTAAAATTAAAATAAAAAATTAAAATACATTTTGGTAAAATAGACTTTGGTGAAATGTCAGAGGTAAGTGTCATATACAAAAATGCAATACTATGGCATCTGGGTGGCTCAGTTGGTTAGGCATCCAACTGTGCATCGGCACAGGTCATGATCTCAATGTGAGTTTGAGCCCTGCCTCAGGCTCTCTGCTGTCAGCATAGAGTCTGCTTCGGATATTCTGTCCCCTTCTCTCTCTGGCCCTCCCTTCCTCTCTCTCTCTCTCTCAAAAATAAATAAACATTAAAAAATGTTAAAAAAAATAGCAATTAATTGCAGTTCATAATTTACAGATCTATATACTATATTGAACAATACTGAGTAAAAAAGGAAATCACTTTACTTAAGTAACCTGCAATAGAAGAAAACATGGAACATCACTGTATGGTTCACATTAATATTGACTTTCTTACCTTCATTTCAAGCATATTTATTGAGTGTCTTCTGATATTATTTTGTCAACCCTCTTTTAAAATCAAATGGTCTATAAGTTTTTGAGATGGAATATCATTTAAAAAATTTTTTTGCAAGATATTACCTTGTCAAATAGAGGCACCTTAACTTTTTAAAAAATAGTTTATTGTCAAGTTGGTTTCCATATAGCACCCAGTGCTCATCCCCACAAGTGCCCTCCTCCATGTCCATCTCCCCCCTTCCCATCTGTCCTCAGTTTGTTCTCGGCATTCAAGAGTCTCTCATGGTTTGCCTCCCTCCCTCTCCCCCACTATTTTTCCCTTCTTCTCCCCCATGGTCCTCCGTTAAGTTCCTCCTAATCCTCCTATATGTGTAAATATATGATATCTGTCCTTCTCTGCCTGACTTATTTCGCTCAGCATAACACCTCAAGTTCCATCCATGTTGCTACACATGGCCAGACTTCATTCTTTCTCATTGCCATGTAGTAATCAAAACCACACCGAGATACCACCTCATGCCAGTCAGAGTGGCTAAAATGAGTAAATCAGAGGACTCTGGATGCTGGCAAGGATGTGGAGAAACGGGCACCCTCCTACACTGTTAAGTGGGAATGTAAACTGGTGCAGCCCTTCTGGAAAACAGTGTGGGGGTTCCTCAAAAAATTAACAATAGAACTCCCCTATGACCCAACAATAGCACTGCTAGGAATTTACCCAAGGGATTCAGGAGTGCTGATGCATAGGAGCACTTGTACCTTAATGTTCATAGCAGCACTCTCAACAATAAAAACATGGAAAGAGCCTAAGTGTCCATCAACGGACAAATGGATCAAGAAGATGTGGTTTATCTATACAGAGCCACCTTAATTTTTAATATCAGTTTTTATTTTACTGATATTAAAATACTGATCAAGACAAAAGTACAACTTAAATATATTATTTCACATCCTACAAGATACTGAGCACATAACGATTAAACAAACAATATTCCTGAGATAGTAATGCCAGAAGGACAATTCATGGTATTTTGAAATGCTGTTCATCAGTGAAATAGAACAATGAGAAAGTAATTATAGCTTGGATTAGACAGAAGTAGAATTAAATAAATTCCCTAATGGGGTACTTTGTAGAATGCCACCAATTGGGTGCCCTGCAAGTTCACAGGTACAGAGAAAAACTTCCCCTAGGTTAATCAATAAAGTGTGTTATTGGCATTTTACAGGTCATTTTGAAGATGAATAAAACCAACCTAAATAAATACTCTGATAAAATAATTTCTGTGCCTTTATGACTTTCAGCTGTCGTTATAATACAAATTATAAACTAGCCAGATGACATGGGATAATAATGTTATGAAGTACAGTAAAAACTAGCAGGACAAATAATATCAAAAATAAAGAAACTATCATGGACTAGTAATTTCTTTTTTTATCTTGACTCTGCTGGATTAGAGCTCCCATCATCTCTTTGGTGAGTAAGTGAGGTATATTAGATTATCATTGTGTTATTTTAATGTTAGGTATATATATATTCTTATATATGGATGTATATGAATTGTATAGTGAAATATATTTAGTTTCATCACAGAAGGCAGTTCACTTATCAGACACATTTTTATCTTTACTTTGTCCTCAGTTTAAACTCCCTGTACACATAATACACCCCCCCTCCACACACACCAAGATATAATTGAACCAATAAACTCTGTCAACTCAACTGATATTTGTAATCAAAAACATATATGCCCAAAACTGAGTTTCCTTTCCAAAAGGAAACTTAGGTAAGTTTTGTACCTTTTAGGTTACTTGATTTGAAAAAGGTTATTTCTCACTGCTGAGTTATGGTTCCGTTAGTCATTATTGCATAAATGTCATTGTGTTTGCAGGTCTTCTGATCTGCTGTGGTCACTCTACACTAACATCCTGTGACAAAACTGTTTTCCTCGTCGCACCTGGAGGAAATTTCCCTATTTTTTTAAAAAATTTACTTCTGTGACAGAAGTAAATTTAAATCTCTCTCTTCTGAGAGAGACACAGCGTGAGAAGGGGAGGTCAGAGAGAGAGGGAGACAGAATCCGAAACAGGCTCCAGGCTCTGAGCTGGCTGTCAGCACAGAGCCGGACGCGGGGCTCGAACCCACGAACCGTGAGATCATGACCTGAGCCAAAGTCGGCCGCCCAACCGACTGAACCACCCAGGCGCCCTCCATATTCTTTTTTTTAATGTGTACTTGTTTTGAGAGAGGAGGAGAGGGGAAGGAGTGGGAGAGATGGAGAGGGGGAGAAATAAAATCCCAAACAGGCTCTGCACTAATAGTGCAGATGTGGGGCTTGATCCCCCAAAAGGTGAGATCATGACCTAAGAGCAAATCAAGAGTCAGATGCTTAACCGACTGAGCCACCCAAGTGTCCTGGAACTATTCCTATTCTTTCCTTGTTTTTCCAGCATATTTGCTTCCTCCTGGCCCGTCTCCATTACAGGTTCATTTGTTTTGAACCTTGGTTTAAGGGCCTGCATATTCTTCTCTTTTCTGAACACTGTTGTAAAAGATTTTGTCCAGAGAGTAGCTTAAAGACATGGGTGATGTGTGAGGCAGAGATTCACTGAAACACTGAGTAACAGGCTATATTATTTCAAAACAAAAATATGAAAATAAAATGAAGGTAACTATTATTAACACCAAGTAGTAAATGCACTGGTCCTATTTTTCTTTCTCTTCTCACCGCAAGTATTTTTTATGTTTATTTATTTAGTTTGAAAGACAGATGGGGGGGAGAGAGTGGGGGGGAGAGAGAGTGGGAGGGAGAGAGAGAGAGAGAGAGAGAAAATTCAAGCAAGGAGGAATCCCAAGCGGGCTCTGCTCTGTCAGCACAGAGCCCCCCACATGCGGTTCAAACATAACCTGAGCCAAAATCAAGAGTCTGATGCTTGACTGACTGAGCCATCCAGATGGCCCTCCCACCAAAAGTACTTTTAGTATTTGCACATCCATTCCCACCTGTCTTCTTTGGGCCTCAGTGTATCCACATTTATGTAGCTTCTGTCCTCTCAATTACCTGTCAGCTTCTAACCTTAAATTCTAGTTTTCCTTCTTTCTCTAAAATCAAGTTCTTAGTTTACTAAGCAATGACAGCAAATAAACAAACAAATCATGAACAGATTCTGTTCAATATCAGCCTGTCCTGAGTAATAGAAAGTTATTGGTCTGTCTGGTCGCCATCTTTTAGTAAGAAACAGAATCCATGAGTCTTTGAAATAATAGAGCTTTGCTGTTCTGTGGTTGTTGAACACAATGTGCTGCCATACTTTCGTCTCCCTAACAGCCACGGTTAGCAGAGGAAAAACAGCACAAAGCCTCATTCTCTTTACCTCTGGCCATTACACTCAGTCCAAAGAAACTCCTCTGAGGTGGTTTCTGTATTGGTTTTTATTTTACTTCTATTTTTATTAATTCCTGAAACTATTACAGGTATCAAATAATTAATGGATTTCTTCAGTTTGAAGTCACAAATGGAGATATATTATATTTTGATATTTGCCTCTTAGAAATGGCAAATACTAACCAATACGTTGTTTGAAAGTGGTCTCTACTTCCCACCTTATTAAGTAGATTTAATAACTACTTTGAGAACAGTCCCCCTCCCTCGGTATCTTTCTGCTTCTGTCAATACAGATAAAAATTATGTGAAAAAACTTGGGGCGCCTGTTCTGTTCAGTCAGTTCAGTGTCTGAGTCTTGATTTTGACTCAAGTCATGATCTCACTGTTATGAGATTGAGCCCCTTGTTGGTATACATGGTAGAGGTGGAGCCTGTTAAATATTCTCCTTCTTCCTTTACCCCTCCCCAGCTCTCTCTCTCTTTCTGTCTCAAAAAAAAATGTAAAAAATCTTTAAATGTGATTAATACTATTTATGTATCTATTCTTTTGTCTTTTGAATATTGAACTTATTCAGTCTCAATATATTTTCAAGTAAATGGGCATTTATTGTTTTAAAAAATGGACTAAATCACAATATCCAGGTAGAGTGTTTGGGATAGTGAAAAAAATTAATAAATGTAAGCAAGGTTTGAGGCACAAAGGAGATTATTGAAAAGAATAAAGTCAAGTGAGGGTCTGGACTTTTTTATGGATATTTAATTAAATGCATATAGATAGAGGCGAACAGGTTTCTCTATTAGGATAAGTTTGGGTTTAAGTGAAAAATAGCCCAATTACAAAAAGACTCCAACAAAAGGAATATTAATTCTCACAAACGAGAGCCTGAGGTTGGCCTTAACTTCTGGCTCTAGCTCTTCTCTGAAATTCTCTTGTCACTGCCTTTCTCCATATGGGGGCCTCTTTCTCATGTTGGTCCTAGTTCAGGGCCAATATTTAGGCAACTACAAAGTGCAGAAGAGAGAATGTGCCCCCCAGTGGCTCCCCTGAGGCAGAGAAACATCTAAAACAATAATAAAACACATTCCCCCAGTATTTCCAAACACATTTCTCTCGCTGCCTTTGGCTGGTAGGGTCAGATGCCTTCCCATCTGAACCAGATCCTGTGACCAGGTTAATGCCACGTGACGATTGGCTTCAGCCTGATTTCACTGAGAACCAATCACTTTGCAAGACCACAGCATTATTTTAAAACTAATCATGAGAAGTTTGGTTTTCATTTTCTATACTTTTCTTGTGGTAGCAAAGCTTTCTAAATTCCACTGATTTATTGCTCAAGGACAAACTGTTCTTCAAAGCTGTAAGATGTTAGTTTGGCCTGATCTGGTTTGAAGCTGGGTCCATCACCACTTAACAGCCTGCGTACTGTGAGTTTGGTTACTCTTGCAGCCATGACTCACCATGTCTAGCTGTTGGCCACGGCATGATGGAAACTTCTGAGTCTGCACCTTGTGATGTCCCATATGGTGGTGACCAGGTTTCCTGTGGTCTAGACAGTGGCCTGAGGGTAGATCATTTTTGTTAATATCTATTCCCTGAACCATAGTATGTAAATATTACTTCTTTGGAATCTGTTTGAGATTGTCTCAAAAAACTTATTTGCAGTATGTTTGTGTACAAGTTATCATTTAATAAGCTATAATACTGGATATTTAGTGTGTGCTTATTATCCAGGAAAGCATAATAATCTTGGAAAGCATTTCATTGATTATAATACTTGCCACTTTATTATCGTTAGTTTTTTATATAATGCAATCATTCTAGAAGCACAGTTATCATTCAAATAAATCTATATGAAAAATATGTAATACTCAAATACGGCCTCTTGTATTAGATGGTAAAATCTGCTAGCTGCTGTACAAAATGTGTTTTTTTAATTTGAAAAATTGTATCATTTAATGACATCTCACTGTGTATCTTTCTCACCTACTGTAGTATTACAAGTAAATATAAGATATAAAAACTACCGATTTAATGAACAGTCTCATTATACTTGAATCATTCACTTTACAAAATAATTTATTATAAATTGCCCTGGTGTCTTTAACAAATGATCTATTTACTGTAATTCATTTAGGTGATTTCTTTTCAGGAATATCTTCGTTGCCTAACCCTTTGTACATTTGAAGATGTCATTAATATTTCCAGGAAGACAAAAAAAAAATGACTCAGTCTCTGTTCTCTGGGAGTGTGAAATTATAGAGATAGATGATAGATAATATGCAAGTATATATATCCAAAGGATTTTTTTCCCAGTTCATTTAAAAAAACTGTGTGTTGTCCTTTTACAACTTGGTTATATGAAGACATAATATCTTTTTTTTTTTTTTTCTTTTTAATGGAATGCTTCAAGAACTTGCACATTGTCCAAGTACAGGAGTCTTTCTAATCTCCTCCATATCATTTCACTTTTAGTATATGTGCTGCCGAAAGGAACACCTTTTTTTTTTTTTTTTTAAAGCAAGGGGTTTTTATATTCTCATTACTCATGACTACTCTGAATTACTGTTAGGAGTTTCTTATTTCCCTGTACTTGTGGGAGAATGTAGCAGAAATTCCCGTAATACCATCGGGGAATCCCCTCTCCTACCTCTTTTTGCCAGGGGAATACCGTGAAGAAACTTCTACTAGACTTTTAGGAGCACACCTTATTCCTAGGAATTACTATCCAATCCTTGGGGACTCTGTTATTAGCGTCAGCTTTAGAACACATGGAACAATTTAGTGGGATAAGGGAGTTACGTTTAAGTTTCAGAGAGAGAGCAAGTCTCGCTCTAGAGTAATATAAAATGCTGGAATTGAACCAGAGACTAAGGTACTGGTATTATCAAATGGAGCCTTCTAATAACATTTTAGCTTCAAAATTTAGAATCAAAATGTATTGACTTCAGGCTGTAGATCAACATGGAGGTGGGTTGGTTTTATTCAAACACCTGACTCCAAAGACTATAGGAGACGACCTACAGGCTCCGGGGTATGTGGATTTTTCTTCATTTCTTGTACATTCAAAGTACTTCTATAATTTGACTAGAGAAATTCTATTTGTCACAGTTTTTGAATATAAAAAATAGTAAGACATATTTCTTTATTTCCTGCTTAAAGTTGTAATCTTTAGCTTTTGTGTTATCAGATTCTAGATTAGAATGTTTTCTGCTGAAGGCTTTGTGTTGTGCATATAACTACTAATCTTCCCACCTCCCGTATTACCACTTACTAATTTCTTCACGTGAGATGCTTTGTGATAGTTACAATATTTCAGAACAAAGAAATTTGCTCTCAGTGTTATAAGATAAAGTGTCTGAGATCAGTTGTTTAATTTCTTTCCCTTGATGCTTCCGGTAAAGCAAACTGGCACCTAAAATTTCCAATACCCAGTGGCAATTAGTCATGCTGTTTGTTACCTAGAGGATACAGTTCAAGTTTCAGCAAGCTTTTATCTTTCCCACGTCTATTATAATACCATTTATTCTATTGGCAATGTCTTTAAATATTTGATCATCTAGCTTGTGCAGTTCATCTTCTTGCTTCTGGAAAGTTAAATCTATTTTAGAATATCTTCTTTCACTAATATGAAATAATAAGATCTCATGGATAATAAGCCGGTGATGTACACATATCAACTATAGGTAAAAAATATGTAAAATTTTATTTTAAAATCTTTTACATTAAAGTGTAATTACTGGAATTTGCATACAAAGGAATAACCAAATAACCTTACGCTTACTACAATTAGTTTGATAAGCTAAAAATTCTGAGGCAATGATGATATTGCATTATCCTTAACATTCCCACCCTTGTGTGTTGGGTGTGGTGGGGGAAGCTATCTTGTCTTGTGCATCAAATGCAATCATTTGAGAAGTCTCATCTTTACCTGGATTTGATTTAAAAATTTCTAATATAATTTATTGTAAAATTGGCTTATGTAAAACACCCAGTGCTCATCCCAACAAGTACCCTTCTCAATGCCCATCACCCATTTTCCCCTCTCCCCCAACCTCACATTCACCCTCAGTTTGTTCTCTGTATTTAGAGCCTCTTGTGGTTTGCCACGCTCCCACTCTGTTTGTAACTATTTTTTCCCCTTCCCTTCCCCCATGGTCTTCTGTTAAGTTTCTTAAGGTCCACATATGAATGAAAACACATGATAATCTGTCCTGCTCTGACTGACTTATTTCACTCAGGATAATACCTTCCAGTTCCATCCATGTTGTGGCAAATGGCATGATTTTATTCTTTCTCATTGCCAAGTAGTATTCCATTGTATAGATAAACCACATCTTTATCCGTTCATCAGTTGATGGACATTTAGGCTGTTTCCATAATTTGGCTATGGTTCAAAGCACTGCTATAAACATTGGGGTATATGTGCCCCCTTTGCATCAGCACTCCTATATCCCTTGGGCAAATTCTAAGTAGTGCTATTGCTGGGTCATAGGGTGGCCAGAGATCATATATTGGGCAGCATGGAGCGCCACTTCCCCAGTACTGGAATTGATTTAGATTGAGATTTGAACCTTGAGCCTCAGCCTGATGATACTAAAAGGAAATGAAATCACTGTAGGGCCTTGGGAAGGAGAGAGGGAACTTTGCGTGTAGAAGAAATATAGTTTGTGGACAGATACCAGATTTAGGTGGTTTTAAAACAAGCCACAGATTCTTTGATACTCTCCCATCTAGAGGTGCAAATATATCATTTCCCCTGTAGTATGGGCAGGATGACTGTCACAATCAATAAAATATGGTAGAGAAAGCTATGCCTTTCCAGGCTAGATCATAAAATGCCATATAATGTTTGTCTTATTCATTGCAACACCAGCTGGGAGCCTTAAGTCTGCGTGTAGGAAGACTAGCTAACCGAATGTGACCATTCCACAAGGGCGCCCAAGCCACATGGACCTTGTTAGAGTAGGTCCCACTGCAAGAACCTCAATTGACAGACCTAACTGAGCGTGACCTCTGAATTCCCCAAATTCAGTTTTGTCACACATGCATATGAAAAGGCGTCCAAATGATCTTAGGCCCCAGTTACTCCCAGCCATTGAAATCTTCCCAGTTACCATGAATCAGAGACAATAAGCCATGCCTGCTGGCACTCTGCCTAAATTCCCCACCTTTGGTATCCATGAACATAATAAAATATTTTTTCTTTTGTACCACCAAATTTGGTTTGATTTGTCATGCAATACTTGGGAACTGGATGACATACTCAGCATAAATCAACATAATGAAGTTCAGCTTTCATTTATCTACTTCAGCTTGAAAGCTATGATCTGAAATTTCAGGTAATCCATCACTTGGAAAGTTAAAAAACAAATATCAAAAACCCAAAAACTGTTTCCCTCACCTTGGCTTAACAACAGTATATATTTTTAGTTAACAGGACCTTAAATTTAATCATAAAAGGATAATTGTGCATCTTGTTTTAATTATAAATATTTAATGCTTATCGATTGTTTTTATTTGAGTTTCTCAGGACCCATTTAACACCAAAACAATGGACGTCTCTCATAAGGTATTTAATATGCAATTATTTTTATAAGAAAGAGAAACTTAACCTGAATAAACTTTTTCTTCTATGTTTTTTTCTGTTTTTCATCTGATTTCCATTCTAACCCATATCTCTAATATAAATGATAATCATCTGGCTTACACAATGTGAAGAATTTGGTATATTAAATCCCAGAATCCAAAGAAAATAAATATGGGATTTTTTTCATAGAAGAAAAATAACATCAAGGTCTTTGTCATAATTCAAGCATATGCATACCCTGCCTTTCCAAGAATTTTATACAGTCATAAGCACACATACACACATACATTTGTTTTACTTCTTAAGATTTAAAGAACGTCAGTAAGATCTTTCCAAGTCATTAAAGGGTAAGCAAAAGTGAAATTAAATACCAATAAACTTTGAAAAATAGTAACTAATTATATAGATATGGCCTTATCCAAAATTTAAATGAACATAATAATTTAAATTTGGCAAACATAGAAACTTTTTATTAGTAGTTACACTGACATTGTCCTTAAGAAAATCTTCCCAAAGCCACATCACCTTTATAGGATTTGCACATGCAGGAAGGAGAAATTGAATTTTTTAATCTTTCCTTTTGTAAACAATCTGAAACATCTCTTTTAAAATAATCTTTAGATTTGACTTTTTGATTTGGTTGTCAACATCCATCTTCCAGAATAAATACTGCAATGGTATTCATTAAAACTATAGAACTGCCTTCAGTAAGCAAAGGATTGAGTGTTCAAAGCCCGCATTTGGAAATTATGCTCAGATGGAAGAAATATTATTTATGCAGAGAAGGAAAGAATCAGAATTGCACAATATTGTTGGGCCTTCCTCAGAATCTGAGTGTTGGCATAAATAAAAAGTCAGATTCTTTTGGAATAATCAATTGTCATAACTCAGTTGTAATTATTATAGATTGATTTCATTTCAGTAAAGCCAAAACCCTCTTCACAAATAACTGTCTATAACTCACAATTAATAAATCTCATTGGCCATGGTGAATTTCATATCTGTTTGTCGAAACACTGTCTTTTCAAAAACATTATTTTCTTTCTTTGCCTTCTTTCCCACTGAGGGCAGTACTACATTTGTCACAGAAGAAAAAGATCCTAGAGGATGTTTCAGTTGTGTCATGTTCTATTCACTCAACTCCACCCCACATAATTTGAGTGAATATGTACCCACCTGTCTTCATATATACATATATAAGTTGTCTTCTCCAAATCTGCCTTGCAGTAGGCCATCTTAAATATAAAGCAGCATCCCTTCTCTAAATGACAAATAGCTGTAGCATAAAAGGAAAGTAAACCTACAAATGCTCGAACATACTATATTGTTAAACACAAATTTCCACAATGTTCATGTTTTTGTATGAAGAACAATATATTATAGGCAAATAGAATTGACTTTAAAAAAACTCACATTTTAATCTTACTTTCATCACATTTAACAGTAAAAATTTTGGAAAGTTCTCTAGTATTTTGAATGTCTCTTTCACTCAAAATGGTTCTATCATCTCTCAAGGTTGTTGTGCGGGTTTATGAAGGAAACAGGTGCAGAGTAAGTACTAAATGAAAGTCAGCTTCTTACTCTTTTGTTCCTTTCTTAGAGTAGGATAAAGGCTTAATAATACTTATATACTCTAGTGTCATGGAAACTGTGGGCAGGAAGCAAATGCTTATAAATTATATTGACTTATTATTCAATTTTTATAGAATTTTAGTCAGCTATTTTTGGTAAATTCTACTTATATTATAAAACAAAAGTAATGCACAATTTTATAACATAGATAATACTTAATATTTCAATGTTAATGAATCCAATTTATTCTAAGAATATTAAAATACATTGATATGATCATTATAATTTAGACTAGAGGGGCACTATGTAGCTCAGGCGGTTAAGCATCTGACTCTTGGTTTCAGCTCAAGTCATGAGCTCACAGCTCATGAGCTCAAGCCCCATGTCAGGCTTGCATTGATGGCATGGAGTCGGCTTGGGATTTTCTCTCTCTGTCTCTGCTCCTCAGGGGGAGAGAATAAAATAAATAAAATAAAACTTAAAAAAATAATTTAGAGTAATAGAAGTTATGAAGGGGTAAATACATGTGAAAAAGTAATATATGTGACAAGATAAATAAAGCAGAGGTGTATTTTTTTTTAATATTTTTATTTTATTTCTGAGAGAGAGAGAGAGAGACAGCGTGAGCAGGGGAGGGTCGGAGAGAGAGGGAGACACAGACTCTGAAATAGGCTCCAAGCTCTGAGCTGGCAGTCAGCACAGAGCCCGACGCGGGGCTCGAACCCACGAACCACGAGATCATGACCTAAGCGAAAGTCGGACGCCTAACCAACTAAGCCACCCAGGCGCCCCAAAGCAGAGGTGTATTTAATTAAATAAATTATTCTGTTGTTTACCATCACAACATTCATATAATTTTGACTCTTTTAAAGATTATCAATTTTATTCAGTGTTTTATTCAATATTTATTAAGTTCTTATCACATAAAAGGAGGCATTTAGTATACATACAACACCATTCATCTTGCATCAACTTCCAAACGGGGCTGATTTTGCAATATTGTTTTCAGTTAATTAGTTAATTAATTCAAAAATATTTACTAAGCACATACTATATACTGTCACTATTCCAGGGTCTAAGAACATAATAGGTAACAGAACAGAGTAGGAGCCCACATGGAGCTTGAAATTCAAGAGAAAAAGCAGACACAAAAATTAAATGAAATAATTACAAAGTGATGTGACAGACACATCTTGCCTTGTCTTTAGAGAATATTGATGGTGCCATATTGAATAAACAATGGAACAAGATCTCTCTTGGTCGCAAAGGAAGCAGCCAGGAAGAGACTAGAGTTTAAGAGTGTTCCTGATAAAGGGAGCTGTGATTACATAGCAACATTTCCAGGATGAAAAGCATGATGGCCTGAGGAAGAGAACAAGGATCTCAAATTATATTGTTAAGATTTTTGTCTTTGTCTCTCTGTTTCAGGCCCTGTGTGTGTGTGTGTGTGTGTGTGTGTTTTACCAGCTCTCTTTTTGTGATGGCCCCATAAAGCTCACATTCTTTCACCTTATCTACTCCTGTAGACTACTGTGTTTGTTTTTTGGGGTTTGGGATTTTTTTCTAGTAACTTCGGTAAAAGTACCAGCCTGTTTCTCATGGGTCATGACTGATTCATGTGATTGGCTAAATCTGAAATAGAGGCTGAGGCTTGGAGCAGTAAAGGAATATATCTCACCTGACCACATGGGACACATAGGGGAAAACTAATTTCCTAAAGTATAATTAAGGTGCTGTTGCTATAAAATGGATAAATGGATACTAATCGATGAATGTTCACTATAGAAGTTCACTATAGAAAACTATATGTCCATGAAAATTGACATGTCAGTAGGCAATCTGGAGCTCTATGGTCTAGATATGCACTGGGGATTAAAAATAATGACAATCATCAAGAGATTGATGATATTCAATAAATGAGAAAAATGTAAATAAAATAAGTAAATGTATATAACGGAGAAAATAGCATACAGCATATCTCCATGGAACTCTAATTTAGAAGCTGAGTGGATGGTGCGAAGCCAGCAGAATAGTCTAGAAAGAATTTTTTATGTATAGCTGAGTGACCTGGGGAAGTACAATTGGCTCAGGTCTTCTGCAGTAGTTATGCATCTGACTGTGTCTACTATTGCTACCTGTTCTTTGTAAACATTCACTGAGACCTCAGTTTTCTGAGATATAGTTGGGAAGGACTCTCTTTCATGCAATCATCTTGTGCCTCTTTTGGATTGCACTTGCTCTATTCAGTTGCTTCTCCAATGCAATACCAATGCTACATTCCAGAAATGCTTTGAAGTTAGTGAAATGAATTAATAACATACACCCTTGATTTCCAGGACCATGGTTTGGATTTGCACATTTTTAAATAAATTTTCCTTCATTTCCACAGGATATTGGGAGGGAAGGAGCTAAATGCCTTTCCCCAATCTGCTACCTTCCACTAGCAACCTAAACGTTATTTCTATAAAATAATTTCCTGAAGGTTCCATGCATGAAAACAAATCCTGCTGTGTAAACTAAGTAATAATTTTCCCCTGGAAATTGAGACTGAGTTTAAGTAATTGAGTAAAATTAACACTTAACTAATGTGTTTTCTTTCTAATTTATTAAATAGTTTAAAGCTTTTGAGGCAAGAGAAGCTCATTTATAACTTTCCAGAACACATTTATCATAATCAACTTACCTAATGTAACACTCTGATATTCTTGGTTTTACTTATAGATTGCACTTTTGCCTTTATACCAATATAGGAATGAATTATCTTTAAAAATTTCATCTCTTTGAAAAACTAATGCATGAATCCATGCATCCATTTATTGAATGAGTAGTTTGCTGTTAAAATTTTTGATAGAATACACCTACTTAACTCAGTTTTCCTTTATTTTTATTTATTTATTTATTTATTTATTTATTTATTTATTTTTAGAGAGGGAGAAAAGGAGAGAGAGAATATGAGTAAGAGAGAGAGGGGCAGAGGCAGAGAGAGAGAGAGAATCCCAAGCATTCTCCAGATTCAGTATGGAGCCTAGCTTGATCCCCAAACCCTGGGATCATGACCGAGCCAGAATCAAGAGTTGGATGCTCAACCAACAGAGAGACCCAGGCACTGCAATTTTCTTTTAAACCTTTAGGAAGAAAATATTCAACACCACTGCCACAGAAATCAGAATACTTACTTCAGATAATACTATTTTTTAACGATTAGCTATAACTCTGTGGGTAAATTGACCTGTCTGTCGAAGAGAGCTCACTTATAATATCCCTTCATGGGTTTGCTGTTAGACCTAGTCTTATAAAAAATGAAATATGTCAGAGCAACAAGCATATGATAGTTACTTGATCCATGTATTGTATTCTATTTTATTCATTCATTCATTCATTCATTCATTCATTTTTAATGTTTTATTTATTTTTGAGAGAGCATGAAAAAGGCAGGGGTGGGGGGTGGGGACTGCAGAGGATCCAAAGCAGGCCCCAAGTTGCCAACAGCAAGCCTGATGCCGGGCTCAAACTCACAAACTCGGAGACCACGACTCCAGCTGAAGTCTGAGGCTCAACCTATCGAGCCACCCGAGCCAGCCAGGTGCCCCAATGCTGATTATTTTAAATAAAAATCAACTTCACTAACAACTCACAGATTCCTACTTGGAGTGTTTTGTTTACAAGGTATTTTCACACTCAGTTAAAAAAAATAACATTGAAAAATCTGATATGGAACCAGTATACATGGCTCACATTCATTTTAAAAGCAGATATTCTGTTCCATTCTTTTTTTTCATTTCTTTCTGGCACTGCCTAAATCCAGATGATATTACGCTGTGGAAAACAAATTGGCTATTGAGCTTTTCCAGC
This sequence comes from Hyaena hyaena, assembly GCF_003009895.1. NCBI lineage: Eukaryota > Metazoa > Chordata > Mammalia > Carnivora > Hyaenidae > Hyaena > Hyaena hyaena. Next base: position 2,138,555 of record NW_024080754.1, on the reverse strand, counting down.
TGTGAAAAAGGAAATAAAATCCCACACTTTTTAGGCACTATGTATAAGGAAAACACTTTTCATGGCAGATAAATATATACCATGGCTCTTAACGACATCCAGGTGAGTGGTCTTATTTCAAACTGTTCTTAAAATGATTTTGACGCTAATGAGAGCTCAGCTAGTCAGGTGGGAATATCTTTTGACTTTGTGACTGGTTCTGCTTTGACCTTTATTCTTTACATAAAACAGGACATCTTTCTCTGGGCTAAGAATTGATGGCATCTAATATAAAGCTGATACAAGACCCTATGGTCTGAATAGAAAAAAGCAGTTCTTGTTTAATCTATGTATTCAATACTGCTTGTTGGAGTCAGCAAGTTTCTTTGCTCTTCTAAACTTCAGTTTCATTGTCCCTGTCTGTAAATAATTAGAAACTCACCTCACGATTGTGTGTGTGTTACAAAACTGACCCTGAAGACAGTCTAGGAGTCGGCTCCCTGTATGTTATGGCTGTTTCTTCTTTGTCTATAAGAAAGAACCACAATTCAAAGTCAAACTGTACAATTCTTTATGGGAGCTTCTTTTGCTTTGAACTTTATCAGAATGACACACACCATTTTTCAGATATTTTATTTGGTTACCTATAGCTGTAAACATTTAGTGGTTAAATAAGTAGGTTAAGAGGAAGCCATAACATCCTGTTGTTTTATAATAAACCAAGGGAATTTCTACAGGGTAAAGAAATTAATGTGTCCTCTGTGTTGTATTTTTGGTTTCCAGAATACAATGTCTTTTGGAGTTATTTTCTGTTTGAAAGACATATCCTCCAAGATCATCCTATAAAGAGTACATGAAATGAATTTTTGGACCCATATATATCTGAAGTATTTGTATTTTATTTTCACGCTGAATTAATAGTGTGGATGGTGTGTTAGTTTTCTATTGCTGTTGTAAGAAATGTTCATAAATTTAGTGGCTTAAAATAATACGGATATATGTACACTGATTTGAGGACTTTTGCTCTGGAAACACCTTCTCGAGCATTTTTCAGAAAGGTACCTGGACTGAACCTCCTACTGTGACCTCCTAGGGGACCAGTAAGCCTGAGAGCTTTATTTGAGCTTAAGCTTACATGGATGTTACTTATATTGCAGAGTGGAACATCAGGCCTGGAATGAAACCCATCTATGTAATCTTCTTCCTGTGTGGTCCAGTGTGCACCTTGATTACTTTCTTGAGAAGAATGAGGGACGTTTGAGGGACACCGATATCCTTGCCTCTCCCGTAAAAACCTCTATTGAATTGCTGGGGTTTATTTGCCTAGTTTGTTGTAGTGCATTAAATTGCTGGTTTCTGTTTCTTTTCTCTTTGATTTCTCCATCCTAGGGCAAGTGGAAGGGTGAGGGGAGGAGATTGAGGCTGGGGAGATAAGGGCAAATTTTGGGAGAGGACGCCTAAGACTCTGGCTCCTTAAAAACAATACAAATATATTCTCATACAGTTCTGGAGATCAGAAGTCTAAAATGGATCAACAACACTGTATTTCCTCTAACGACTTTAGAGGAAAATTTGTTTTCTTGCCTTTTTTTTTTTTTTTTTTTAGCTTCTAGAACCTGCATTTGGTGGCCTTTAACCACATCTTCAGATGTCTTTTAATCTTCCTCTCAGTGTCTATCATCAGAATGCTTTTCATGACCTCTATGCCTCCCTCTTATTAGGACCTTTGTGGTTATACTGAGCCCAGCCAGATCAACCAGATTATTTCCCCATCTCATGATCTTGAGCCTAACCTCTCTAAATCCTTCTGCACCTAAAGGTAACATTCACAGATTCCAGGGATGAAGGTGTGAACATCTCGGAGGCCCATTATTCTATGCACTGAAGACCCCCAGAGATTCATGACCATGCCATGTGTCAAGTACATTCATCCAATTCCCTGGTCTCCCAGAGTCTCAAGCATTATAATATCATTGCAAGTTTAAAGTTTCATCAAAGTCTCATCATGAAAGGCACAAATCTCATTGTCTAAATCATCTAGATTAGATATGAATAAAACTCTCAGTATAAACCATCCCAGATCAAAATTCCTCTTCGTCTGTTGATGCATGAAACTGGAAGACATTTTATCTGCTCCCAAAATACAATGATGAGACAGACATAAGGGTAGCATTTTTGAATGTCCTTATTCAGAAAGGGTTAAAATGGAAAGAAAAGGGGGTCATCAGTGCTAAGCAATGTCCAAATGGGCAAGTAACATTAGGTTCCAAGGCCTCACAGTAATCTTTCATGGTTCTGGCTGTCCTTTTGAGTTAGACTCTGCCCTCTGGATCAAGCCTGTATACTTGGAAGCACCTTTCTTTTTCATGAAGGGAAGGATGTGGTTGCAGCTGAGGAGTTTTATCTGCTTATTTCCTTTGTATAGAATTGTGAGGGTCTACAAGCTTTCCTTTATTTTGTTCTCCCTCTGTCTTTCGATCCAAGCTGCAGTTTGACTGTTGGCATAATATTCCCAAGAACCTTGTAAATCTCCCTTGTGTGTTTCAAGGATTTACTCCATTAGACAAGAGGCTCATCCACAGATCTCTCTTGGATAATACCATCCGTGTTCCTGGCTTCTGCTTAGATGCATGAGGGGATGTATGAGTCACTCTTCCAATCTCTCATAGAGCCACATGTGTAACTGACACTCTCATCTTTGATCCTTCCAAAGCACTAGCAAAAGGTTGTCCAGCCACACCTTTGGCTTTCTCTTCAGAGCAGGCTCTCTCAACAGTGAATCTTCTAATTTTATTGCCTTACAATCTGACCAGGCTGAGAATTTCATATATAATCAGGTCCTACTTCCTTTTACTTTGACAGCACTTCCCTCTGTCTCTTTCCTGTTACATTTTACCATAAGCAGCAGGAAGGAGCTACTTTCTACTTTCCACAGATTGCTTAAAAATCTCCTCACCTAGACACTCAAGTTCTTTGCTTACAAATTCTTCTTTCTGCATAACAATAGGATGTAACTCCACTAAGCTTTCTGCCATTGTATAATAAGGATTTCTTTTCCTCTAGTTTCCAATAATATTTTCCTCTTTTCCTTCTGAGGTTTCACCAACACTGCCTTTATGTTTGGTTTCTACCAACATTCCATGTATGATGATTTAGATATTGTCTGAAATGGATAAGCATAGATGGGTGAGAAACATTTTTACTCAGGAATGTGTAATTGGTGCTCTCTGTGAGAAGTGCCATACTATGCCAATTCTCAGTTTTTTCTATCACCCACTCTCTATCTGGAGGCTGCTAACTTAGGTTTAAAATATCATTGAGATGTTAGGCCCTTTAGTTTTTTTAATTTTTTAAAATGTTTATTCATCTTTGAGAGAGAGAGACAGAGTGAATGCCGGGCAACGGCAGAGAGAGGGAGACACAGAATCCGAAGCGGGTTCCAGGCTCTGAGCTGTCCAACACAAAGCCCGACACAGGGCTCAAACCCATGAACAGTTAGATCATGACCTGAGCTGAAGTCCAACACCCAACTGAGCCACTCAGCCAAGATGCTAGGCCCTTTGAATGAGAAACCCATTTTCCTAAGTTATGGATAATTTTCTCATATCAATTTGCTGACAATATCTTTTTTCTTCTGAAACTCCTTTATTTCTGAATTTTTTAATTCAATTATTTAGCTTTCTGGGTTAATCCTGTAATTCTAAACTCTTTTTGATCTTTTATTTGCGTGTTTTTGTTCTATTTCTTTTCTCCTGAATTTTTTTCACATTTCAAGAATCTTTACTTCTCTCTGCTCTTTTTAACTTAAAATTTATTTTCTGTTGTTTCTTTTAACTTAAAATTATATTCAGTTGTTCTATCTTCTTTCATTATTTTCACTTTTCTCTCAGGACACTATTTATATAATTTCTGGAATTTTAATTTTTCCTATAATGTTTATGTTTCATATGGTTTCCTTTTTCTACCTTTTTGTTTGACTTGATGCCTTTCATTTAGAAATTAAACACACACACACACACACACACACACACACACACATCTATATCTGGTGATTCTTAACTAGCTATTCATAATTTAAAATGTGGCACTAAAAATACTCTTTGGACACCCTGTATGTATGAGCAGGTCTTGTTGATTAGTGATCTTTATGACAGCAGACATTGCATTCTGGTGCTTCCAAAACATTAATATCACTTTTCTTGTTCTTTGAGGCTGTTTATTATCTCCAAAGAAGGATGGCCTAATCTGCTGGTAGCAGGGAGGGACAGAAGAGTAGATTTTATTGTAATGCCTGCTTTTTCTTATGCCACCTCAGCACATACATAGCAATCTTCTATATGCTTCATGGTTTTGAGATGAGAGATTTGGTGGTCCAGTTTCCCCAGAAAGTTAACTTTCCATTTTCCCTCCCCCCGGGTTTGAGGTTAGAAAGAGATTGACTTGCCTACCAGAGGTTGGAAAGGGACTGAGGTCTCAGATTCCTGACCTATATACTTTCAATAGGCCTGATTTCAGTTCCATGTCATCCTCTTGTGGAGTTATCTGATATCTCCACAGACTGATATCTTCCAGAGTCTCCTATAAATACTACTAAAAATGCTAGATTTTGTGAGGCTTATCTTTCAGTAAGAGGATGAAATTGGACTCACTATTTTCCACTTGGAAATGAATGATTGTGTTTTCCAATGTCACTAACTACATTTTGGGTGATGTCTCTACTGCCACTGATTTTGAGATTTGTCGTTGTTGTTGTCATTTTCACTGGAATGATTGGAATATAGATTGTTCTCAAAGTTAAAAAAAATAAGTAGTGTTCTTGGGTCAGAAGACTCAAGGTTAAATTGGTAATGTGCCGTAAATCCATCTGTATATTCCACAATATTCCAATCAAAATTCCATCATTTCTTATTTATTGACAAGCCAGTTCTAAAATTTATATGGAAAATAAAAGACGTAGGATAGCCAAAACAATTTTGAATAACAAGAGCAGTTGGAGGAACTTGCAATAAGTTCAGCTTCCCCCAGTATTTCCGAAGGTGGATTTCTATTGAGTACTGCCAGTGTATTACCCAACTGTTCTGCTATCTTGAGCTACAGCTACACTCTCTCCAGTGAGATTTGGGTCTCAGCCCTAGCAGGGGTTGACCTCTTCTCTTGGTTTTATTTCAGTCCCAGGGGTGGTGGCTGCTGCCTTTATCTGGTATTACTATCAATTCCCCATTATTCTAATTCCCACGTTACAAGTTTCTATATTAAAATTCCCCTGCTAAAATTACTGTGTGGTTTCTATCTCCTGATTGAACCCTGATGCACACATTTTCCCAAAACTGGAAATAAACCAATAAAATAGAATATTTATCAGTGATAAAATGAAGCATACTTCTGATATATACAATTCTTTAGGCAAATATCAAACATTACTCTAAGAGAAAAGAGCCAGGAAAAAAGACTATCTACCGTATGATTTATATAATTCTGAAAAATGTGGTTGTGAGGGGCAATCATTTACAAATGTACTTAAGAGTAGCTTCGGGGATGAAACAAATGTTCCATATCTAGTTTGTGGTAGTGGTTCCAGGATGGTATTTATCTGTCAACCTTACAGAACTATATACCCACAAAAGGCGAATTTTAACGTACATAAATTGAACTGTATAAATCTGAACAAAAAGGAAAAATGTATTATATTTTTTAGAATATTATGAATAAATACTATTCATTGAAGAATCCGAAGGTTTGCTATAAATATATTTTCATTCCATTTATGGTCCTGAATTTACAAGTCTTCTCTCCACTTAAAGAAGAATATTCTTGGGGCGCCTGGGTGGCTCAGTAAATTAGCCTCTGACTCTTGATTTCAGTTCAGGTCATGATCTCATGATTCCTGAGTTCGAGACCCTTGTCTAGCTTTGTGCTGACAGCACTGAGCTTGTTTGGAATTTTCTCTGTCTCTGCCCCTCCTTGCTCACAATCTCCTATTTCTCAAAATAAAAAATAAACTTAAAAAAATAAAAAATAATATTCATTTAAAAATTGTTTTTAAGTTTATTTATTTTTGATAGAAAGAGAGACAGAGAGGGAATCCTAAGCAGGCTCTCCCTCCCTCCCCCCCCCAAAAAAAAACAAAACAGAGCTCAAACTCAGGAACTGCAGATCATAACCTGACCCCAAGTTGGATGCTCAATGGACTTAGCCACCGAGGTGATAAGAAATTTCTTAACATGTATTCTTAAAAATTCTCCAGCAACTCTTCAAAATATGTCCCATTTTAATTGACTTCACAGTGGCCTTAGGTCCTCTTACAGGCTGTTTTCTCTAGAGTTAATGATTATTTTTCTTTTTTCTTAAATCTTCCCTATAGCACATCATAATATTTTCTAAGATTTAGTTCTATTGTCCCCTGAAAGGCTTTTTTCTCTCAAAGGCTTTGTTTTCAATCAAGGTGATCAAGTCTGGCCTCGTCCTTTTGGGCCCTCCCTTCTTCTTATATCATTGGATTCATTATCTCCTTCCTTCCTTCCTTCTTTCCTTCCTTCCTTCCTTCCTTCCTTCCTTCCTTCCTTCCTTCCTTCCTTCCTTCCTTTCCATTTTACTGTTTAATAATTTTACTCTAGAGGCATCTGGGTGGCTTCATTTGTTGAGTGTCTAATTCGATATCAGCTCAAGTCATGATCTCATGGTTCTTAAGATCAAGTTCTGCACTGGGCTCTGGGCTCTGTGTTGATAGCATGGAGCTTCTTTGGGTTTCTCTCTCGCTCTCTGTTTCTCTCTCTTTCCCCCTCTCTCTCTGCCCCTCGCCCCTCTATTTCTCAAAGTAAAGAAATACATTTTAAAAAATAATAATTTTACTCTAGAGGCACTTGGGTGGCTCAGCTAGTTGAGTGTCAGACTTTGGCTCAGGTAATGACCTTGCAATTTGTGAGTTTGAGCCCCAAGTCAGATTCTGTGCTGACAGCTCTGAGGCTAGAGCCTGCTTCAGATTCTGTGTCTCTGTCTCCGCTCCCCTGCTCATGATGTCCTCCCCTTCAAAAATAAATAAATATTTTTTAAAAATTAAAAAAATAACAATTTACTCTAAATTCACCACTGTTTTCTAAAAACAGATGAATGTGACTAAAATTTTTGAGACCTTAAATATTGTTATATTTGCTACATTTTGATAAATATAAAATTAATTATAGGCTTAAATCATTTCCCACAGATACTTAAGGCTCCATTTTCTTTTAATTTCAAGAATTACAGATGAGATGACTAATGCCAAGGTGATTCTCATTCTTTTGTGAGTAAACTTCTTTTCTTGTGAAAGATTTTAGTTCATACATCAAACTGATGTGCTAGGTGCTATGCACCTATTTTTTTTTTTTTTTTTACTTTTTCTAGGAGGTTGGTGAAACCCTTTGAATTTGAAAACGTCTGTTTTCTGCCCAGGAAAATCTCATGCTCTGAGTTCTTTGGCAATTTTCTCCTTTCTATTTCATAAAGGCTATTTAAAAACCCCTGGTTTTCTGGGACCATTGTTCCTTTCTGGTGGTTATTCTTCTCCCAACACCATTCGTGTGTGTTAGAGTTATTGTTGTAACTGAATTAATGGTGGTTTCCCCACTTGCTGAATCACAAATAGAAACTAGCTAGGTGAGTCATCACACAAAGGAAACTTTATTTGCAGCAAATAATGAGATCAGAGGGAGTAACTTCCGAAGTCATGAATCTCTGAGCAAGAGTGAATGAATTCCTTTTATTTAGACTTAGGATGAATACTTAGAAAAGGGAGCCTTGTCATCTTATATAGTGGTGGCATGAGGTAACGCATAGACCATAAGGAAATGTGCCCATAGGTACACTGTTATGTAAATGTATGTATAGGCACATATATGTACATCTGTTATGTAAATGGGGTTTGTGCTCCTCCTTGGGTGGATATTTTAGTATTATAATGAGATAAAGGTCAGTGTTGGTCACTCCATGGGTCATTCTATGGTCTATTTGTGCAGGTGTGAATTGGGGGTTAAACTCAAACTAGTCTGCAGGGTCTGGGCCACAAGACCTCTTTGTCAGGCCAGTCATTATTGTTTAAGGGATAGGTTTTATATCCATCAGAGGTTGTTATGTCAGTTTGGTCTTTTGCCTGAGTTAAGAGATAAGCTGGAAAGAGTAGCTTCAGGAAAAATGTGGGACAAAGGGTCTGTGGATACAAGTAGTGGAGCAGTAAAGGTCAGGTTTTGGGGTCTAGTTTCTGACATTGTGATATGACTCACTGTGTCCTGAGTACAGCTGGTTAGTGTGAGAGAGGTTCATGAACAAAGAAATGTCAATGAGTTCCTGGGATATATTTTTTTAACATGGCACCATAAAGAAGCCTAAGGCTGTTTTATTTCCTGGTGCTGAATTTCAGGTTGTAAAATTCACTTTTATCAGTGTTCACTTTTATCAGTATGCAGAGAAAGTCATGATGTACAGTGGATTATACCGACAGCAATATCTATGTCTGTATCTCCATCTTTGTATATACCTATCTTCACTTATATCTATATCAAATCAATACCTATATATAATATAGGTCTACTTCTGTATCTATAGTAGTGGTTTTCAGTTAGGGGTGATGTTGAACCCAGGGGATATTTTGGCCATCACACGAAGAAAGGTACTATTGGTATCTAGTGGGTAGAGATCAGAAATGCTACAAAACATCCTATATGCACAGGTCAGTGTCCTCACAAAGAATTATCCAGTTCACAATGCCAATAATGCCAAGTTTGAGAAACCCTGATCTGGAGAAGTCTTTCATAAAAATAAGATTCTTGGTTATTTTTCCCCACCTAACTATTATATATCTCCCTATTCTTATTTCTGAAAATTCCTCATTATCATTACAATTCATTCTTCTCTTCTGCTTAAGCTAATTCATTATATTTCAATTTATTTCAACTAAGAACATCTACACTCACAGTGACTGTTACTATGCATCTTAGTGCATACTGAATAGTGGCACATATCTCAATATTTTTGACTGATACTTATTCTTTGGTTACTTTGCATGCTTCTATCTGAAACAGTACCAAATTTTATTAATATTGAGGAATTGGGATTGCAAAATATTTATCTCTACAGATCCTATCTTGTTTCTTCAATATTTTGAACTTCACAATATATTTTCACAACACAGGGGTGAAAAGAATATTTGCAAAAATAAATAGTATACAAATATGAAGATAGAGCTCAGTGTAAAATTTATAAATATATAAAATTCCTTTGCTTTCAACACTCAGGACTATCAGTGTCTGCCAGGCTGGAAATATTGCTGCCTATTAGCAGCCAAAATGTGTTCTGAACCAGAAAATAATGTTTTATATGAGGCCAAAATTTTTCCCAAAGAACTTATTTCTGAAATGTGTACTTCTCTAGTAAGTAACAAATGTCCCCAGGAGTTAGTGACTATAGGATTTCCTAGCTGTCTGAATTGGTGAAGTCTGCAAGTATGAGAAAATATGAGATTAAGGAATAGAAAAATGTTAAGTATTAATAACACTTCAAAGGAAAACAAACACTCCATGTTCTTGCAGAGATTACCAAAGATTTTGTATATCTTTTCTTTAAAATTTTGTATTAAAAATTTAGACCCTAGTATCTGTTACTTATCTATTGCTTAAGTAAATGCTTCAATGATATATCAGCAAACACTTTGTGCTTATAGTTGGAAGAAACAACTCAATATGGCTCTAACAACCAAGAGCTTTTATTGGCCTAAATATCCAGAGGTGGTTCTACCTTCTGGATGAATTGATTTGGGATTTCAAGGATGTTACTGAATTCCTGTCCATTTGAAATTCCAGTGTGGGCTTTATTCTAAGACAAGTTCCCCAGTGTGTTCCAAGATGACAGCCAATAATCTTTAGGGGGTATGTACTTCATTGGATAAGTGTATATAGAGAGAAAGTTCTAGTAGTCATCTCAAAGGGCAATATTTCTTCTTTATCCTTAGCTCCTAGAAAGAACAATTAAGTACATACACACTGAATAGCATAGAATAAACTTCTCAAACTTTTATGTAAATCTGGATGTACATAACTGTCATCCCTGGACACTTTCAAGGTGCAGATTTTTAGTTGGTAGATCTGGGTTGAGGTTGGATAAATTTAGATTTTTAACAAGTTTCTATGCAACATCTATGTTTCTGGTCCATAGGTCTTTCTTGATAAGTATCGCTCATGTTTTCTCAGTGTCTGTAATTGTAGCATATAATTAACTATTCCAGAATAAAATGACCATTACTCGCTTGAAAGAAAGAAGTTAGCATACTGCTATGGCTTTTGATGACATTTTTAAATCTCTCCAGCTTGAGAAAAAACTTGACAAAGTTGCCTTTAGACTAAGGACTACTACACCAGAACACTTTTAATAAAAATCTTTGAGAAAAGTGATTTGATATTATTTTCGTAGTCTTAAAATATTTTTATTGGAGCTATTTACTTTGAAAACACTCTTCCAAAGGGTTTCCTAAAAGTCAAGGGAAAAAATAAAAATAAAAAAAATCAAGGGAAATCTATATTTATCTATATTTCATTCTCTCTCTTCTACTTTTTTTCCTATTTTGTTTTTTTAAAGTTTTTAATTAAATTACAGTATAGTTAACATAAAGTATAATATTAGTTTCAGGTGTACAATACAGTGATTCAACACTTCCATACAATACCCAGTGATCATCACAACAGGTGCCCTTCTTAATCCCCATCACCCATTTCCCCCATCCTCCCATCCCCCCATCCATCTCCTCTCTGGTAACTATTAGTTTGTTCTGTAGAGTTAAGAGCCTGTTTTGTGGTTTGTCTGCCTCTCTCTCTCTCTTTCCCCTTTGCTTGTTTGTTTTGTTTCTTAAATTCCACATAAGAGTCAGAAAAGTAATTTTACTTTTTACTTTTATTTATTTTTTTAATTTAAATTCAAGTTAGTTAACATACAGTGTAGTCTTGGCTTCAAGAGTAGAACCCAGTGATTCATCTCTTACATATGATATCTAGTGCTCATCTCAACAAGTACGTTCCTTAATGTCCATCACCCATTCAATCCATCCTTCTGCATCCACCTCCCATCCAGAAATCCTGTTTGTTCTCTGTATTTAAGAGCCTCTTAGGGTTCACCTCACTCTCTATTTTTATCTTATTTTTTCTTCCCCTCTCCTATGGGCCTCTGTTGTGTTCTCAGATTCCACATATGACTGAAATCATATGATATCTGTCTATCTCTTACTGACTTATTTCAGTTAGCATAATTTCATCCACATTGTTGCAAATGGCAATATTTCATTCTTTTTGATCACTGAGTAGTATTCCATGTATCTCACATCTTCCTTATCCATTCATCAGTCAAACAACATTTGGCTCTTTCCATAAATTGGCTATTGTTGATAGTGTTGCTATAAACATTGGGGTACATGTGCCCCTTTGAATCAACATTTTTGAATCCTTTGAATAAATACCTGGTAGTGCAATTGCTGGGTTATAGGTTTGTTTTCTTCTTCTTCTTCTTCTTCTTCTTCTTCTTCTTCTTCTTCTTCTCCTTTTTCTAATTTGAGGAACCTCCATACTGTTTTCCAGAGTTGTTCCAACAATTAGCATTTCCCACCAACAATGCAAAAGGGTTCCCCTTTCTACATATTTTCACCAATAACTTGTTTCTTGAGATGTTGATTTTAACCATTCTGACAGGTGTGAAGTAATCTTTCTTTGTGGTTTGGATTTGTATTTCCTTGTTGATGAGTGATGTTGAGCATCTTTTCATGTGTCTATTAACCCTCTGAGTTTCTTCTTTGGCAAAGTGTCTATTCATGCCTTCTGCCCATTTCTTTACTAGATTATTTGTTTTTAAGATAATGTGGTATTGGCACAAAACAGACACATAGATCAATGGAATCAAACAGGGAACCCAGGAATGGACCCACAAATACATGGCCAACCAATCTTTAACAAAGCAAGGAAGAGTAACAAATGGAAAAAAGACAGTCTCTTTAGCAAATGGTGCTTGGAGAACTAGACGGCAATATTCAGAAGAATGAAACTGGGTCACTTTCTTACCCCATACACAAAAATAAATTCAAAATGTATGAAAGACTTAAATGTGAGACAGGAAACCATCAAAATTATAGAAGAGAAAACAGGCAACAACTTCTTTGACCCAGGCCACAATAACTTCTTACCTGACATGTCTCCAGAGGCAAGGGAAACAAAAGCAAAAATGAATTATTGAGACCTCATCAAGATAAAAACAAAACAAAACAAAACAAAAAAACACTTCTGCACACCAAAGGAAACAATCTACAAAAAAGGCAACCAATGAAATGGGAGAAGGTATTTGCAAATGACATATTGGATAAAGGTTAGTATGAGAAAAGTAATTTTATTTATTTATTTTTTATTTTTATTTATTTCTAGGAGAGAGAGAGACAGCGTGAGTAGGGAAGGGTCAGAGAGAGAGGGAGACACAGAATCAGAAGCAGGCTCCAGGCTCTGAGCTGGCAGTCAGCACAGAGCCCGACGCGGGGCTCGAACCCACGAACCGCGAGATCATGACCTAAGCGAAAGTCGGACGCTTAACCGACTAAGCCACCCAGGCGCCCCGAGAAAAGTAATTTTAAAAGATAATTCTCACATTATTTCTTACTGTCATTTGTTTGAAAATTGTAGTAGAGAAAAATGAAAATATTGAGAAAAGATTTTCCCAGATTTCAAAATAAAGTGATAAAAATGCTATTCTAATATGTAGGGTTTTGAATATATCACTCATTCCATTTTGGTATAAATTTGTAATCTTGATATTAAGAGATTATTTTAGAAACAAGTAAATACTATGGCTTAGCTTTTTTTGGAATGCTATATCACAGTTGTGATTCAAAGAAAGAATTGAGGACATTCTAACAGAGGATTCTTTAAGTTCCTCTTCAAGGAATGTGCATTTGCTAGCTCCACGAGTTTACCTCAAAGTAAAAAGTACAATGCTCATTAAAAAGGTCATAAAAAATTTCATAATAAAGTTTGAGTATCTCCTCTGCTCCAAGTTTTTAGTTTTAAAAAAAAAAAAATTTTAGTGTTTTATTTATTTCTGAGAGAGAGAGAGAGAACAGGAGAGGATAAGAGAAAGAGACACAGAATCTGAAGCAGGCTCCAGGCTCTGAGCTAACGGTCAGCACAGAGCCTGACGCAGGGTTGGAACCCGTGAACCGAACCGTGAGATCACGACCTGAGCCAAACTTGGATGCTTAACGTACTGAGCCACCCAGGTGCCCCTCTAAGTTTTTAGTTAAAAGCTACGATTAATTGTGGTTAGTCAATTTTTGCAATTGTTCTTTGACTTTCTAGAGCTCAAAATACACACCACTATTAAATTTCTTTGTTTATATTCTGTTTTTTATATGACCTTCCTAGATGTCTGATTTCACTGATCATTCCTTCTCTTCTCCCTCTAACATTGTTCCACAGAAAAACCTACTTTCTTAACAACTGACCCTTGTAATCTCTGATAGTTCATTCGCAGTCCCACCCACACCCCTCAGTCTTTCCAAAGCTCACACTTTGGCCTTCCATCGGCCTTTCTCCTTCTTTCTTGAAATATGTCCATATTTCAAAACTTATCAAAACCTCTATTACACTCAAGGCTATAGCAATCTTTCCTTCAGCGATGTTTGTAATACTATTTTGTAGAACACATGAATTAATCATGAAGTCCATTGTATTTTTTTAATATTGACTTGTGTCATTTAAATCATGCACTGTTTTTTAATATGTATAATTTATACTATTCGTCTTTTGCTAGCATCTTTCTCTATATATAGAGAGAAAGACATATAGTGATACATCTACATCTATAGATATAGATATATCTAGATAGATGATAGATAGATATAGATATATCTAGATAGATGATAGATATAGAGATAGATAGATAGGTGATAGTATATATATGTAGGTTTATGCATATATATGTATATATATACCAGCCACTCAAAATATATTGAGCTGATTTGTTATATTTAAAAAACTAGAGAGCATATATGTATGTGTGTATGTATGTATATACCTACATATATACATATGTATAAGTTTATATGTATATACCTGCACACACACATCATACACACACACACACACACACACACACACACACACCAGCAGTCAAAATATATTGAGCTGGTTTGCTATATTAATAAAAAAACTATTACCAATTGAACTACTATATTTTGAAAAAACAGTTGCAACAAGCATTATCTACAGAATATTTTCTCTGCTACATTGTTGAATGTTTATCCTGTAATAAGGAATAGAAATAATTTCTCATGTCAGGAGGAATAAATTTAAATATGAACACAAAATTTTCTATTCAAAAATCATGTTACATTGGTGTATTACTTCATTGTTCAGATGAATTTAGAACTAAGAAGCCTTTACCTTTGTGATCTCTAGTTCATATGGACCAAATTACACTAAGACTGGTTAAGAAGACAAGACAATTTGCAGGGATGTTTCAAAAATTTTTAGTGAGCCTCTTGATGCTTTAAAACATACAAACTTGGGTATATATTCAGGTTTCCTTATTCTGTCCATAAATGTTGCACTTTTTCTCCTTAGGCTTTTATAAAGTTCAAAAAGTGGTTAAATATACCCTCTGGCCAAATACAGAAGGATTGTGGGAAGTCCTTGGTGCTACAGTAATCCACAGTCTGTTTACATTGGTTTCATCCTCTCCATAGATCATGAGACAGAGGCTTTTATAATTATTCTACCAGAATTTTGTCACGTTGGGTGTATAATAGCATCACCTGGGGGGCTTATAATAAAATACTAAAACCCAAGATTTATTATACAGCAAATAAATCTAAGTTTCAGTAGGTTAGAGTTGTCAAGAATAAAGATTTTTAAATACTTCAAATGATTCAAATATATAGTGAGGGTTAAGATTAATAGACTTGGGGAATGGCTAATGGGTAAATACCTTAAAAATTCTTACATATGGGGTGCAGACCACCATTTGTACTATTGTTCAGGGCCCATTAATGTTAGGGGGGAGTCTTGCCTTTTCTCTCCTGTGGATCTTTACTTCTGATTTGAACAAAGAATGGGCTTTAATGCTTAGCTATTGAAACATAAATTTAATCCTAGGAACTTTCTTGTTGTTAAGAGCAAGGTAAGTTTTCTCTTTGCCTGGAGTAAGAGATTCCAACTTTTTTCCCCATTTAATATGATTTGTGTTTTTATGGATTGAATTCAATGTTATGTGCTCTCAGTGATACACTCTGGGAACTACAATGCACCTGCCTGAAGTTAACTTCGCATCATGTCCAAAGTTTGGTTTCCCTGGGGATGTCTTTACCTAGTCATAGAAAGCTAATGAGGATGAGAAGATCTCACCTTTTCATCCATCAAGAATGGATCACTACTGCATGAAAGACTTTTGGTAAGCATTTAGCATCTCTTTTAGTTTTCCCATAGAAAGAGAATATGCAGGCAACAAGAACAGTATCTGCTGTTCTTTCACTGGTTATCTCTCATTGCAAAAGAATATACTTTTAATAGAGTTCATACTTTATCTTTCACATCACTTTATTTAAACCCTTCATTTGGAGGAGGTTCTTTAAGTCCTTTACTAGTACTCAGAACTAAGAATTCCATAAAGAAGACTTGATAAGAGAAGATTTTATTAATTTCAATAAAATGAGTATTTTTGTTTCTATCTGTCCTATTGTAATTGGAGACATCTTCTATTTTCCAGGACTCCATCTCTTAAATTATCCCCTTATGACTTCACATGCTCCCTTATTATTGACTTTTTTCCTTGGCATGTATAGATTTTTCCTTTCACAGTAATCGAGAAAACAGTTATCTTGTACTCCACCTCCAGCCACCTCTCTGTACTTCTCTCTCTAACAGCCAAGAATAACAAATTTATAATCTGTGCTCACGATTTCCACCTCCTTTTTCTTCCCATTGAATTCTCCATGTGTTGTAACTTGACTTCCATCCCAATGATTTCTCTAAATCTGCCTTAATTATCTCCGTAGGAACCCCCTTTTCGTCAATCCAAGTTCTTATCTAACTTAGTCCCTTGTGCATTTAACAATACTCTTTTGCAATCGTTTTCTTAGTTCCTTTTACTTTAATCATACTTATTTTCATTCTGTTTCTCTAATCATTTCTGTCCCTTCCCTTTTCAGGCACAGCTGTCTCTTTCCAAGGCTTGAAAAGTGCCCTTCCATAGAATCTGTTTTTACATTTTTCTTCTCTCAATTTTCACACCCCCTAAACAATTCCTTCAGTGCTAGTTGCTTGACCTATCATCTGCATCACAATGACTTTAATATTGAATTGACTATAAAAATATGTATTTTATAGGATACTCCAATCAAATCATTGAAAGCCAAATTCATCCCCCTCCTCTTGTCATTCACTCATACATTTGTTCAATAAAGAATTATTGAGCATCTTCCGTATGTTCAGGTATGTGAAGTATTATTTTAAGTATAATGAAAAGAATCATGAGCAAAAAAGCCAAAGTTTAAGTTCTGATAGAAATGGAGCAGAAGAATTATTTGAGTAACTGGGAGAATAGCATGATAAGGGAAAGATTGTAGGATGTTCAAATTTGAAAGGGAACATTTGAAATGTGACATTGTTGAGGATAATCTTGAGATGTTGGTTATACAACCAAGTAGAAGAATCTTGTTGAGAGTTAAATGTCAGTCTGGAGTTCAGGGGAGAGATCTTAGTTGTATAAAATAAATAAGAGGGACTCCGTACTTAGATAATAACATTCATGATATCAAACAAAAGCATCAAGGAGGTGATTGTCGAAACAGAATGTCAGAGGTCCATTGGAGTCTTTGGAGAAACCAACATTTGGATATTAGGAAGATGGAAATAGAACAGCAAAACTCAGTGAAAGATAAGAAAACCAGGGCAGAATGATTTTCTGGAAGCCAACTTAAAGAGATATTTCAAGAAGGAGGGAATAAGGCTCAATCTTAGAAATCCAATTAATATATTGAGGAAGGTAATTCTGAGCATTTCTCTTTATACTGGTTCTGGATCATAACCACATTAATGTTGGTTCCAATGAAATGTGAATGTGCTACCTTTGAGGGGAAGGTTAAAGGAAAGGTGGAAGAAACAAAGCCACTTAAAAATATTTTTAGACTAACAATCAATGTACATAAAAAACAAAGTATCTTTCAATGTCACCATGGACCTCATTCAAATGTAGGTTTCTACTTTTTTAGAAGGAAATATGTAAATCAGGAAAAAAAATAGAAACTAAGAACTTCTAATAAACTTGGCTTTAAGATTAAATTTTTAAAAATCCATTATGTTTAAAAGGGAAATAAATATCACCCTCTCATGGCAAAACATTTTAATTGATTCTATATTTACTACCATCAACATGGAGGGGAGATCTGTATATATTATTGGAAATTTATTTATTTATGTATTTATTTATTTAATCATTATGCTCTCCATTAATTCAATATTTTGTGGTGAGGTGAAACAAGTTCTGATAAGCATAGAGAACACTATTGCTCTCTTCCTTAGTAGATTCATATATTCACCTTCTGCAAACAAATGGAAGATGCCTAAAACCATGTGTTGTGCATGGTTGAATTGGAGCATTTCTTTCTGGGTTGTCTTTTACTTTCTAAAGAAAGACATGATGCAGATAAATATTAAGACTGAAGTGACTTTTCTATGAATTATTGCAAGGTGTTCTTGGTAACTGAAGGTACAGACTTCTCATCTTCTAGCAACTGATGCCTTTAACTGAGTTATTTTGAAAAATAGAGATGCTCACAAAATTAAGAAATATAGTTAGAAATTAGGTTTTGAGTGTCATTTCATGATTTAGAGTCAGAGACATTCTCATGACTTCCTTAACGTCCATAATACTGTCCCTTGATTGTGGGTTTGGTTTTTGGCTTTGTCCAGCAAAGTCAAAGATGGCAGAAAAGGATTACTCAAGACTCTATACACGTCAGGAGAGGTGAGAGGGAGGCTAAGGGAAGTCTCCCTGAGCTGCTCTCAAGCCTCTGTACTTATTAGACATATGGTTAAGGAAACATTGCGCAATTATGTCAGTGGGCTATGCGCTAGTAAGAAAGTATAGAAAACATGCAGAAAAACAAGTTAAGGCATTCCAAGACTACAAAAGAGCAGATAAAGAAAGCAGGATGGAAAACAAGATAAGATACTCTATATGATAATATGATCTAAGGAATCAATGAGCACTGGTGGGTCCCAACCCCGAGATATACATTGACTAGATAAACAAAGTATGGTCTCCTATAACTTTATATATACACACAGAGAGAGAGAGAGAGAGAGAGAGAGAGAGATAGTTTGTTTAATGCTAAAGAAGATGCTCAAATTTTTTAAAATGAATTTTTATGTAAAATACCAGATGTCTTTAAATAACTAACATTAATACTTTTTCTTTGCTTTTGTTACATCTATTGTGATTGCTTACATGCAATGATTAAAACACTAGTATAACATAAACCCAGATCCAATGTACCAGTATTTCACAACTCAGTGTAAATATGGCTCACTCAAAAAAATGACTCACATATAATTATAATTATACATTCTTTGGCAAAATAAATATGTTCTTGGAAATTTCAAGTGTTTTTTTAAATATTTAGTTAATCCAAATATATTCTGTGCCAAAATGTTAAATTATGATATCATATTGTATCAAATTAGGATGCATATAAAATAGTGACAAGCAAACTTTTTCTGCAAAGAGAAAGATAATAAATATTCTAGCTTTGTGATTCCTAAAGTCTTTGTTGTAACTAAACCCTGCTATTTCATCCCTGAAAGCAGTCACAGACAAAAGGTAAATTAATGGGATTATTGTGTTCCATTAAAGCCTTATCTACAAAAACAGGCTCTGGGCTGGATTTGATCCATAGGCCACTGTTTTGCTGACCTATGAATTAGATTTTTAAAATACATAGTTTCTTGGGGTGCCTGGGTGGCTCAATTTGTTGAGCATCTGATTTCAGCTCAGGTCATAATCTCATGGTCCAAGAGTTCGAGTCCCTCATCAGACTCTAGGCTGACAGTTCAGAACCTGGATCCTGCTTTGGATTCTGTGTCTCCCTCTCTCTATGCCCCCCTGCCCCGCCACTCACACTGTGTGTCTCTCTTTCTCAAAAATAAATAAACGTTATAATAAATTTTTACAAAAGGAAAAAATAAAATATATAGTGTCCTGATTCTCAGTGAGACAGATGTATTCAGGATGCCTTAAGTAACACATATTTATTTATTATATATACTAATAATCTACAGATATGTGTACATATAATTTTCTAATATTCCTCATAAAGTAAAAGTAATATTACAAAGGTTAATCAGAATAATCCCATTATCATCCAAAGTTAAGCATGCTACTCACTTAAGACTAAACATATAAAGAAAAGAGAGATGGGGTGCCTGGGTGGCTCAGTTGGTTAATTGTCCAAATTTGGCTCAGGTCATGATCTTGTGGTTCTTGAGTTCAGTCCCCGTGTAGGGCTCTGTGTTGAGAGCTCAGAACCTGGAGTCTGCTTTGGATTCTGTGTCTTCCTCTCTCTGCTCCTCCCCACTCATGCTGTGTGCCTCTCTCTCAAAAATAAATAAACATTACAAAATAAAAAAGAAAGGAAAGAATTTTATTAAATTCATGAAATCCAGCTTTATAATATTTCACATTTTTGTCAGAATTCTATTTCTAATAAATTTTCATGTGACATTTCATTTGATTTTTTAACAATTCTAAGATAGCATATATTAACATAATAAATGTTAATACAGCAAATGTGAATATATTTTAGGTCTTGTTTTAAAAAGTGTTATCTATTCACATGATCATCATGAAGTTTTAACTTCAGTGTTTAATCAATATTATGATTAATGTCAACTTGTACAAAAACTTCTATAATGGAAATATGCTTAAAGCATGTAACACCTTATCTTTTATCTCACATTTGCCATCAAAACTGATCATATTTAAAAAAAGTGATCCAGTGTTAGTTCCAATAAGTAAAAAGCTTGAAAAGTATTGCTCCATTATTACAGTAAGAAGAAGCTTAATGAACTGAAAACTAATCACTTTTCTTGAATTTATCAGAGAATTAAGACAGCGAGCCAAAACACACTCCTCTAATGTGAAGAGACAGCACATGTGAGAGTCACAGCCTAGGTCTCCTTATCCAGGGGCCCATGCTGCTCAAGCCATTACCTAGTAGGAACACTTGAATGGGAATTTTTATAAATTGTTGGAGGCTGACTATATATTAGCATGAGAGTGAGAAACTCCTGTGGGCATGGTCCTGGTGGTGGGTTACTTCCAGAAACCTTACCAGGTTCTAATGGTAATGAGTCAGGAAAGATTCTAGGTGGCTCTGACAAAGAAAGAGGAGAGGAGCCATTAGAAACACGAAGAATGTTCTTCCATAACAAAGGACTACTCTCCACAGTTAAGGGTTTCACCAGAGTCCTATCTAAACTATGGGAATGCACTTGCCTAACTTTAGCTCCTTGTAGCCTTCCTGTTTCACCGAAGTGGGGGAGAGGAGGGGAAGCCAATAAACACCTGTGAAAGTCACAATTCAAAGATACAGGTCAAGTGAAACACTGAGATATAAACATAAGACTATAGAATACTTCCCTTCCTCTGTATCTTGCCCTGGCAACAACAGGGCTCCAGGTTAATAACAGTGGATTACAGATGAAAGGGTTACAAGACAAAGACTTTAGCTAAGTAAGTGCCTTTAGCAAATCTCAAAGACAACAGAGGAGAGAAAATGTAAAACAGTAGAGAAATTTGAAGGTACTGGCACTTACACTTGTGGCAAATATTAAGCAAACAGAACTCTGAACCATATTAGCATAAACCATTACACAAAGGCTTATTTACTCAATGCATCATGTCCAGATGTCAACAAACGGATTACAAAGTATGCTAGAAGGCAAGAAAAAACAGTCCAAAAAGACAAGGCAAACATCAGAAACAAACAAATATAAAACAGATGTTAAAATTATCATACAGGGAATTTAAAATAGCCATGATTAACACGTTGTGGACACTAATGTAAACAATTGACACCATGGAAGAAGAAGTGGGTGATGTAAGCAAACATGAAAATGCTAAGAAAGAATTGAGATAAAATGTCAAAAATCAAAAACACTGCAACAGGTATGAGAATGTCTTTGATCATCTCCTCAATAGACTGGACACAGCTGATAAAAAAAATCAGTGAGCTGGAATATATGACCATAGAAATATCCCAAACTGAAATGCAGAGACGAATAAGGAAGAAGAATAAGAAAAGGAGTAATAAAGAGAGACAGAAAGAAAGAGACAGACAGAAAGAAAAGGAATAAGAGAGACAGAAAGAAAGAGAGACAAACAGAACAAAGAAAAAAAGAAAAGAAACAAAGAAAAGACAATATCTAAGAGCCATGGGACAATTTCAAAAGAATCAACATATGTGTGATTAAAATACCAAAAAGGGAAGAAATAAAATGTTATTTGATTGTCTCCCCATGTAGTATGCATTAGAAATTATGAATCCACTGTGCATGATGACTAGAATAGAACAATTAAGTAATTTTTTCTAGTGGAATACAGATATCTCTTTGTTAAAGTGGGAAGTTACAGATAACCAAGGGTAAAGGCCAGAATGCTTGATTTAGCAATGGATCTCATTTGAGTATGTCGGTATTAAACTCATGTTTAGCTTAATATAGATATAGATGTTAACATTGACATATTTAAAGATCTGTGTATATATGCCCTTTACTATACGCACATATGTTTTCTTGTTCTGTCAGCTAAGACGGCCAAGAAGCAGAGACACCCCAGTAGCAATGAACACACCTGGCTCCCAGATTCATTTCTAATTCTAATCTCCAACAAAATAAATCAGGGTTCCTTAGAAAAATGGCTAATGTTAGGACAGGAGCAAGAAATATACAAGATCAGCCTGGAGTATTTTATAGTTTTAGAATGTAAGAGAGTACACAACATACACACACACATGCATGCACGCACACTCACACACATACACACACACACCCTTTACCATGATTTGGACATGTTAAAGTCATTAACTAAAAAAACTCCTTATCAAGCAAATCATTAGATTCTTAACTATAGAGAATAAACTGAGGGTTGATGGAGGGAGGTGGGTGGAGGTATGGGCTAAATGGGTGATGAGTATTAAGGAAGGCACTTGTTAGGATGAGAATCGCATGTTATATGTAAGTGATAAATCGCTAAATTCAACTCCTGATATCAATATTACACTATATGTTAACTAAATAGAATTTAAGTAAAAATCTGAAGACAAAAAAAGAAAAAGGAAAAACTTCCTAACACCAAAGCTAAGAAAAGTAATATTGGATTATGACTCAAAATATAAACTAAAATTCTGTGAGTCCATAGTTTTATAAATATGTAATTAATTATAACAAGCATATCTTACTAATGTAAGATATTAGTAATAGAGAAATCAGGATGTGGGGTTATAAGAACTCTCTAATCTTCATAATTCTTCTGTAAATCTAAAATAGCTCTAAAAAGTAAAATATGTTATAAAAATAAAAGTATTAAATAGTGTGCTTCATCATTAATTAAGATTTAAGACTGTTTAAAATGTTAAGGTAATTACATTCATAAATGTATCTATTCAGTGTCGTTTCTTACCATTCCTTATGTGCTTGCCATTTGTGCTTATCACTGATGCTCAGTTTAACATTACCCTCTTCAACGTACCCTGTCTCCTAATTAGAATAAAATAAGTCCCACAATTTAAAGCTGCCACCAAAATGCTACTTAATGATATGGACAAGTGTCTTCAATATGCTAATGGCCTTCTCTTATATATCAGTAAGTTTCTCAAAACACATCCTAAGGATTTTTATTATTAAACATAAAGTCTTACATTGCTCTCTGAACTACATGAATATAAGTCATGTTTATTTCTGTGCTTAAATGTTAAGCAGAGTACTGTTTTCACATCTCCTTGTTAAACATCCTGATCTCACAAAGAATAGATTTTGTAGTTTTGCTACAAAAAGCAAACCAGTAGTAGTGAAAAACAGCTCTGTTGAATACAGAAATAAATGTTTTTCTTTTTTTTAAGTTTATTTATTTATTTTGAGAGAGAGACAGCGGGGGGGGGGCGGCAAGAGAGAGAGGGGGAGAGAGAAATCCAAGTGGGCTCCATGCGGTCAGCATAATGCCCTACATGGGACTTGAACCCACGAACCGTGAGATCATGACTTGAGCTGAAACCAGGAGAATGAATGTTTTTCAATGATTCTCCTTGTGTCTGATGATATTACTTGATATTTTAATGGTTTAATGAAACAAAGACTAAATTCTTCACATTTGGAGATGGTGGGGCAGAAGAGAAGAAAAGAGAAATCTTTACATTCTCACTAAATTCTTGTTCTTGAGAAAATATACAGATTTGTTCTTTCGTTGTTTTTGGTGGTGGTGGTCAAAGTGATAGTGATGTTGGTGGTGATGGTAGGAATGATGATAACATTGATGTTACTACTATTGTGGGGGCAATATTGTTGGTGGTGACGATGGTTGTATTCCTGAGTTTGGTGATTGTGTGGATCTTGGTGGTGGTACTGGAGTGGATAGTGGTGTTGCTATAATTAAAAAATGCAAAAAAAAAAAGGGGGGGCCTGGGTGGCTTAGTCAGTTAAGCGTCTGACTTTCGCTTAGGTCATGATCTCGCAGTTCGTAGGTTCGAACCCCACGTCAGGCTCTGTGCTGACTGCCGGCTCAGAGCCTGGGGCCTGTTTCAGTCTGTGACTCCCTCTCTCTCTGACCCTCCCCTGCTCACGCTCTCTCTCTCTCCTAGAAATAAATAAAAATATTTAAAAAAAAATAAAAAAATAAAAAATGCAAAAAAAGAAGGAAAATTCCTCCATGTTCTTGGAGCATGCAATCTAAAATGCACAAAAGTATTGGCCTTTAAGGTAGGCTATGTGGTTGATGAGGTAGTTCTCAGAACATGATTATTGGGTGTAGTTCCTTTGTGAACTTGGGTTCTGGAATTTCCTTAACAGTCATGCATTGCTCTCAGTGTTCTTGGCCAACAATGAGAAATATGATTATATAAAACAAGGCTTGTGTGTTCACATTTTCCAGGGATTCCCCTAGTATCATTAGGTCGATTTACTACTCCAGTGCAAGACTTCAGGGATTAAAAAATAAACATTGTGACAATTTCCTCTAAGTACACTTACAGTTACAATTTTAAGCTTAGCATATTTGTTTTGAAGGAGAGAGGGAGAGCCAGGATGCTCGCATGGGTATACAAGATGAAATTACTTTCAGTCTGGAAGCTTTTCACCAGGCGATATTGCAGGTGTGCTATACCCCAGGATTCACAAACACTTGCTTACACAAATGTAAGCAAAAACACTTGGCAATGTTAAATAAAGCTTTTCTACATCTAATGGAGAGGTGGTAAGGTCACTGTAAGATGTGAGACTTAAATGGTAAAATCAATGATAAACGGCAGTGTAAACACAAACAAATGATCACACCAAAATCCAGGACCTACACTTCTGAAAATCAAAATATCATTTAAGTGCATAAATGCTCTGAGTCTTGTTCAAAAACTCACATTATTTACTCTCAAACATGGATAACTTTATAACATTTTTGCGGATATTTTTCTGCATATGTTTAGCATCTTACGATTCAAAGTAAGTTAGAAATAGGGGTCCCTGGGTGGCACAGTTCCTTATGCATCCGACTCTTGATCTTGGCTCAGGTGATTATCTCGTAGGTTCATGAGTTGGAGCTGCAATGGGCTGTGAGCTAATGGCGTGGAGCCTGTTTGGGATTCTGTCTCTCCTCTCTGCCCCTCCGGTTTTGTGCTTACTCTCTCGCTCTCTGTCTCTGTCTCTCAAAAATAAATAAATAAACTTAAAATTAAAAAGAAAATTAAAGTAAGTTAGAAATAA
Organism: Hyaena hyaena; assembly: GCF_003009895.1. Classification (NCBI taxonomy): domain Eukaryota; kingdom Metazoa; phylum Chordata; class Mammalia; order Carnivora; family Hyaenidae; genus Hyaena; species Hyaena hyaena. The sequence goes on along the minus strand of NW_024080754.1, from coordinate 2,113,560 downwards.
TAGGCAATTGATTCTAGCTGATTCTTTTACTGGTCTTTTCCTTACCATCAAATAAAGCACATTTTGTACATAACACTATATTTTTATTCATTTATCAAATATTTAGTGCTTGTTAATGTGTCACCACATTCCAGTCAGAGGGCTCTGACTTCCAGTAGTTATTACAATTAGTGGCCAAGTTTTGGAGTCTGAAAGTTTCACGTACTGGACCCACAACTTATAAGCCATGTAGTTTTGAGCAATTTGTTCTTTCTGTGCCTCACTTTATTAATCTGTAAGATGAACCAATGACTACTTCCATGATTACCTTCTTTTTGGGAATCACATAATGTAACATAACTAAAGAAATTAAATATGTAGAACATGATATGTACTTTAAAAATGCCTATCCTTTCACTTATAAAAAAGCAAAAGGAGTTTTAAAATAAGCTGCATTAAATTGCACATATATCATGAAAAGTTTTATTCCAAAATTCAAGTCTGACAGTGTTACTATCATGATAAAAACACTTGCATGGTATTTTGACCTCATGTATGAAATAGCTTCACCTCCAGGATTTGTTGGCACCATTTAATTCAACCACACTGAAATGTTGATAAGCATTCAGGTTTCTGTAGAAATGATCTCCTTCTTTTTTCTCTAAAATAAATCCTTACTCTCATTCATTTTTTTGTCTGGAAAATTCTCATCCCATAAGATCTATACCATAAGGCACCTGGGTGGCTCAGCCTATTAAGAGCTGACTCTAGATCTTGGCTCAGGTCATGATCTTGCAGTTCAAGGGATCAAGCCTTGATGTGTCAAGTCCACATTGAGAGCGTGGAGCCTGCTTGAGATCTCTTCTCTCCTTCTTTCTCTGCCCCTCCCTTGCTGGTGCTCATTCTCTCTTTCTTTCTTAAAAAAAAAAAATCTATGTCTTATGTGTTTCTTTCTCACAATTTTGCTTCCCTGATTTTTACTTGTACTGTCCTTTCTGCATAAACATTTTGAGATGTATTTCACTGAAATGCCACTGGTTTTTATATGCAAAATTAAGATGGTAGTAATTTCTTAATTTTAAAGGTTTATTTTTGAGAGAGAGAGAGACAGAGTATGAGCAGGGCAGGAGCAGAGAGAGAGAGGCAGACTCAGAATCTGAAGCAGGCTCCAGGCTTTGAGCTGTTAGCACAGAGACCAAGGCGGGGCTCAAACTCATAAACTGTGAGATCTTGACCTGAGCTGAAGTTGGACACTTAACCAACTGAGCCACCCAGGTGCCCCAAGATAGTAATAATTTCCACCTCAGAGAGTATCTTTTAATATTAAATGAGAAGAGATTACAAATTGGTTGGCACAATGCATTTAAAGTGTAAGTGTTCAATTAATATTAACTGATGGTATTTATGTGTTAGTTTTATACCCGTACTTGTATTATTGCTCATGCACAGCACGTAGATCACAGTGAACAACCTCTACACATATTTAAATAAGTGAAATACAGTGAACATTAACTTAGTCAATAAAATATATCATGGGAAACAGCACATTTTTTAAATATTGAAGTCTTTTAATGGATTACATGAATTTTAAGTTAATTTATTTGTATTGATATTATATTTTACAAATCAAATGGCTCTTTTATATGTTTTCTACTGGCATTATTGGCCCCAGATGTATTTCTGTGAATTTAACAGGTAGAATTTTTTTACGTTTAAAATATAATTCTTTTTGCCAAGAGGTTTACAGAATCTTCTCAAAATGGGCTTCAGATTGGATTTGGATGACAGATTAAACACTTACTTCTGACTCACAACCTTGAAATGCCAGACAGAACAAAGAAAATATATATAAGAAGTTTCTGGAATATAGAAAGCAGATGCAAGAAGAGCAAAGAAACTAACACCTTAAACCCCTTCTAGGAAACAATTACTGCAAAGGTAAGACCAGATGGAGAAAAACCTAAACTCTCAGATATGCTAGCAGTTGAGGGTTCCTAGAGCCATTCTCAGGGACACCAATTAAGGCAGAACTTTCTTATTAGTTCAGCCTGGCCCCATCACCATTGCCACACCCCCCAAATGGAAATTTGAGGATTATTTTAACAACTAAAAGTATGGCTTCCTCTTAGCCAGGTTGATTACTATCTTCTCTGAAAGTGTCCCACTCACCACCATAAACACACATACACATAACAGTGAAATCATATTAAAATATAAAAGATGGATCCTAATATAAAGGATATATCCAATAGGTTTCAACGTTGGTCAAGTTAGATCAGAGCCCCTTTGATATCACAGATTTATATCACTATTCAAACCAGTCATGCTGGGGTTCCTGAGTGGCTCAGTTGGTTAAGCGTCCGACTTCGGCTCAGGTCATGATCTCACGGTTCATGGGTTCGAGCCCCACATCAGGCTCTGTGCTGACTGCTAGCTCAGAGCCTGGAGCCTGATTCGGATTCTGTGTCTTCTTCTCTCTCTGACACTCCCCTGTCTCTCTCTCTCTCTCTCTCTTTCTCTCTCTCTCTCTCTCAGAAATAAATCAAACATTAAAAAAAATAAAAAACAACAGCCATGTTAACTAATATGCCTTGTACTATTACTTATGAGATCCTAGTAGGTCTTTGTTTTTAATCAATAAAATGTTTTATAAAGTATATAAAGCTGTGAAAACAAATCTTTTTTAAAATTTTAAGCTAAAGTAAGTTAACATTATCAGAATTTCCATTACACTCTGAGAATCTCATGTTAATGCTTATGCTGAAATTTATAACTTTGTGTGAGCTGGCATATTAACATATACCTGAGATACCCTCCAAAATGCATTAACATTGTATAGAGAGGCAAAATACTTTAAACAATCTAATCTAATGGTAAAGGATGGATGAAATTAAATAATAGTACCTATCTACAATGAAGTGTTACTCATCCAGATTAAAAGCTTTTATAACTTAGTGGCTTTTTAAATCCTATGAAGTCTAGCAGAACAGGAAGAAAAGAAGAGGCCTCAGGCCCTAGATTATCAATTTCATTGTTGGAAAAAGACTCTTTTGGATGGATTAGGTATGCCTTAGACTTTAATTAGTCTGAATCACTTGTCTGCCCTCCCCCCCATCCCTTATCCCCATGCACTGTTTCATTAGCAGGGGATATTTGTTTTAAAAGCAAACAAAAGAGAGACTTCTTTTGTGCTGTTGTGTTTCTGTAGGACAATAGATAGCATAAGAGAGTGAGAAAGATTATATTACATATTTTCCCCCTTTAGACTCTTTGGAATTTGGTTCCTTGAAGATAGGAGTAGAAATCTCAGAAATACATAGAGCAAGGAAAATGATCAGGGCTAATGAAATTGTTAAGGAGACATGCTGCTTCACTTCAAAATAATGGAAGTTCTTTGACTGTCCAAGTGGCACAGTTTTTGAAGGAAGGCCATCTTCTTTTCATTTGTGTAGAATCTAGCAACACTGTGGGAGACTGGATATTTGGGCTGTAAATATAGAATATCGGTGGTGACATCTGTAATAGTTTCATGATTACAGGGATATTGAGCTGGAGAGAAAGAGGGAAGAACAGATAGATGTTTTGGTAGTTGTATCAATCAGGACTGACAAGATTACACTAAAATCACAAAAAAAGGACTCCCAATGTCAGTATGTTAACACATAGTGAAGTGTATTCCTTGTAGATTATAAATATTCATACTTTTTTGACAGTGGGATTCTCCCCATCAGTTATCCAAAACCCCAGGATGATGGAAGCTTCATTTTGACCTAGCCTCCTGAATCTCTGAAGCCCTGGGGAAGAGAGGCAGCTTGACGAACAGCACATGGGCTCACTGCTCCTTCTATATACATTGACCAAATCATGGCAAATGGATAAAAGTACCTTCTCTAAGGGCAAAATATTACAATCCTTCCATATGCCTGAAAGACAAAGATATTAACATTTTGACTAAGTATTAATTGTTACTTCTGGTTTTTCTAAGTAGCCAAGTGTCTGGATTTGGGGTACATGTCAGACTCCCCTTTAGATCTCATATATAAGTGAGAATTCTCTTTGGTAACTTATGTTTAATATGTTTAGATTAGTGACTCTTTGTCAACATAATCTGGTAACACAAAGAAGTGTGTAGTCAACTTTAGTAATGCCTAAGTTATTTGTATTTCATTTGCTTTTGAGATTTTGTTTGAATAAAAAGAGTACTATAAAAAAAAATAGAAATAGCTTAATTAGAGAATATTTTCAGAAATGAATATATTTAGATTATTTACATGAAATATATACTGATGCAAGTTACTGTATATAGTATAATTCTACTTTTGAAACAATATTTTATAGTCAAGATCTCAATAGGAAACATGATATGAGGAAGAGGGAGTGAGAGAGAGAAGGAAGTATCTTGGGTCCAATTTAGTCAGATCTTAAGACAGCCATTTATTTCATTCACATTAACAGAATGTTTGATCAAGGACTGAGATTCAAAATATTAGGTGTCAAGTGATCAGAGAAATGTCATTCATGAAAAGTTCTCTTAAAAGCAATTACTATCTCTAAATATTTGGAAGGAGACTTACAACTTCATCTCACTTTTGGAGGCTGGAAATACAACCACTGAAAAGTACAGATCCAGCCACCAAATTTAATATAACATATTCATAGGGTATTCCGGAAGCTGAATATCTATTATTTAACTTTACAAGGTACTTACCTTAAGCCTCAAAATTGCTCCAGGAAAGGAAGTCTGTGAAGCAAATCAGTTTCTCAATCTTAGAATTTCCTTTTTCTGTTCCTCTCCACCACAGGGTGAAGAGGAAGGCTTATTGCCAATGGAATGTCCATTTCTGGGGCATGACCTTAAATCAGTCCTGGAAGCAAGAAGCACCTTCACTGAAACACTCTGAAAAGCAGTCTGAACTTCCCTTATTATATCTTACCTCAGGTCAGTGATACATTAAATGCTGAAATATTTGGGACATTCAGCAATCCTTTAATGCAAAAATAAATGTAATAATGTCCCTGTGTCATAGTTACTGTATATGGAATATGTATTGATGTTTTTGTTATTGCTTTTGCTCTTCCTGTTCTGTGAATGCTGTTTCAGCCTCTGTACTCTCTTGGAAGTAGGAGATTTTAGGTTGATTTGACCTATTAGCCTGACTATGACTTGTGTTTGTATCAGGAGGTTTTCCAATGCATAATTATTGTGGAAAAATTTTGAAACTGTAAGACTTTCTGGGAACTAATTGGCTGTCGCCACGATTTCTATATTTTCATAACCAGTGTCTGGGTATTCTGATATTATTATTTGGATGGAAAATGATGCAAAGAATATTAAATGTTTCTTTCTTTTGCTTCAAAGACTGCCAGATATTAAGCAATGGTTAGATGTACTTCCTTAGAGAAAAAAAAATACAGTGTTCAAGTAATCATTACCACAAAAGGAAGAATATTAGCTCCTTCACACACTTAAGCAAACATATTTGAAGCTCAAATTTATTTTAGAAAAGAGCTGCTATTTGGAGACAATACAAATCTTTCCTCTTTGTATGATTGTAATATGCAAAAGATATGTGTTTCTAATGTTTGCCAATGCTATCAACACCATTCAGTTTTATAGAAACACTTGTTAGAGAAGTAGTTGGAAGAAATACTGTTCCTAGAATATATTCTAAAAGTAAATTTCCATCATATAACAGCTGGATGGAGAATCCAGACGTTGGAGACTGAAATCCCTCAGTAAAGGCCATCAGGAGTTTATCCAAATGAGAAATTGTGGATTTGGCTGAATCACCCCCTTACCTTCGTGGAATAATTACTTAGGGGAAAAAACTCGCTGGGTACTTCAAAGGATTTTGAAAAGACATTTTTATTTTCCCTCAGAAAATTATTTTAAACTCTGAAACAGAAGATCAAGCTCACCACACTATCTCACACGTCCTAACAGGAACTATTTTGGAGCCGGTGGTTACACCCTTTCCCCTTATGCTCTGAACTTTTGGAAATGGATTTCAGAGATCTGAATATATTGGATCTGTTCTTTAAAAGCTCAAAAGATGGGGCGCCTGGGTGGCTTAGTCGGTTAAGCGTCCGACTTTCGCTTAGGTCATGATCTCGCGGTTCGTGGGTTCGAGCCCCGCGTCGGGCTCTGTGCTGACTGCCAGCTCAGAGCCTGGAGCCTGTTTCAGTCTGTGACTCCCTCTCTCTCTGACCCTCCCCTGCTCACGCTGTCTCTCTCTCTCTCTCTCTCCTAGAAATAAAAAAAAAAACACGTTAAAAATAAAAGTTCAAAAGAAATCTCTAGCTTCCTAAGGATGTATCATGCATCTACTAAATAGGAGAGAGCATTGAAAACTGCTCCATTTCCTAAATACCAATTTAAAAAATATATTCATATATTCAGAAGTCATAAAAACAACAGAAAACTCCAGAAAGATTATGCTCCAGCAGCAACCACAGAAAACTCATGCCTGTGACTTATAGGGTAGCTGTCTGCTGGAGCTTACATGAGGCGATGAGCAATGGAAAAATATAAGCCTGTTTGTTCCCAGGGCTTCTGTAACTACTTTCAGATTGGTGTTTGTGAAAAGTTAAAAAAAAAAAAAAAAAAAAAAAAAAGAAGCTTTTCCCAAAAATTGCTCCCTCATCAACTTGGACTTGAAATGTAGCCACTGTAGAATATTTCACAAAAAAACATGAGTCTATATAGTGGATAACTTACATGAGAAACATATGATATTTGAAACACTAGAGGAACTTTAACACTCTGTGCCAGGACCTCATTGATACATCAACATAGAAACATCAGCTTCTTTTCCAATGTGAGCTCTTGATGAAAGGGTAATGGGACAAAATAAGCTCCAAGCATAGGCCCATAACATGGGAAAATGGATCTTGAAATGGGCCCAAAGGGGCAACTGAAGAATTCTGTGGGTGGAAGATAGCAGTGGGCTTTGAAAGGAGCCAGAAACATTACTACCTTAAGATACTGCTGGCATTAGGAGCACCTGGGTGGCTCAGTTGATTAAGCATCTGACTCTTGATTTCATCTCAGGTCATGATCTCATAGTTCATGAGATCAGCCCCAGCATTGGGCTCTGTGCTGACAGGGCAGAGCCTACTTCAGACTCTCTGTCACTCTCTCTCTCTCCCTCTCTCTCTCTGATCCTCCTATCCTCCCACTCTCTCTCACTCTCTCTCTCAAAAGTAAATAAGCATTTTTAAATAAATAAATAAATAAAAGATGCCATTTATATCATATTTATAAAACTGAGCCAGTGATATTTTATTCTGCATTTAATTCTATCAGGTTGATAAGTAGAAGACTGGAGTTATAGGTTAGCAAGATCATTTGGCTTTGAAGATATTCAGAAATGTGAGGCTGCAATTATATATTCCCATCAAATTATCCATTAATTCATAAATGTTACTATAGAAAGAGATGGGAAATAAACAAGATATTAGAGCAAATTAATGAGAAAAGTGTCAGAGAGTGACTAGTTCTATGAAGAACAATTTGCAGTGTAGTGACATTGAAGGGATTGGCATATACTTTTTAATTAGGTAAATAGAATAAAACTCCTAGAAGTGACAGCTACATTGGATCAAAGGGACAGCAAAGCAGTCATAGGATGATCATGGGATACATATTTTCAGAAAGGGGGGAAAAAGTCTTAGAGCTGGAATGAGCTTAGTTATAGAAGGAGCAGCAAGGACTGTGACAGAAAGAGAGGTCAAAGTATTCTTTGAAAACAGTCATGAAAACTGGCAAGCTTCTCACAGGGATGCATTTCAAACTCAACCAACCAACTGGCACCATCACCAAAGGTAATAAAAGCAAAGTAGGTCTGAGATTGAAACTAATAAGCTGGACTCAAAATCATGAAGCAGAGAAGCCAAAAAGAAAGAAAAGAAATGATTCTTTGGTGAAGAAGGATTAGAATCCACTCAACTAAGCTAAGTTAGAATTTTGATTAAAGAAGCTCCCTGTCCTTTCTAATTTTCTTTCTAAGAAAGTGTCCATAATATAACACAATTCTTTCTTTCTAATTTTTAAATTTAGTTCAAAATGAGTGTTTTAGGCCTGATTATATAAGGATAAATTCCCCTGAGTATTTTCATCTTGGAGAAATGAATCAGAACAAGTTCTTGCATCTGAACCCATACATTACGGGATGGGTTGCTTAAAATTTTCAGTTTACTTAGAGATGAGCAGATTCTTGGGAGCTGGGTAATTTTGGCCATGTTTATACATCATCTTTTAACACCCAAGAATGTCAAACTTAGCTGGGAAACCAGGAAAGTATACAGTAAGATCAGAAGGATAAACTTAAAGAAAACCATCTCTAAACATTTGCATTCAGATGTCCCTTTTTGACAACCAAGGTGAGGTTTACCTACCAAGATTTCCACAAAATTTTAAATACCCTAGAAGGACCTTTTGGTCATTGAAATAGATGGGTAGATTCTTTGCCGAGCTTCTATGTAACTTACTGCACATTGCTTCCTTAGAAAGTTTATTATATGATTTTCCCAGGCTCGTAATATTTTGGTGTGCTTATTGAAAGGTGAACAATTCTCTTGATAACATTAGTACATTTCTTAACTTCCCAGAAACTTGCAAATGGCTAAGCACATCTATTTTATGTTCGATGTTTCTGCTAAAAAACAAAAGTAAAATCCTCCGACAATCCTGGGCTGTACCATACAATGTTTTTCATAATCAGAAGCACTTTTGAAATTATAAAGTAATATGCCAAAGGGAATTTTTAGTCTCATTACACTTAGCCTCTTATAAATGATTTGCAATCACTAATTCTGGTCACCATGAGATGCAGCTGTCCACTGACTCTTCATTACCTCTAATTCTTTGTTATAAAACTTCCAGAATCTCATGCTTCATTTTCTGTAACTCCTATGAGGTTTCCCCTAGATTTTTATTGCTGTATTCAGATCATTAGTATGACCTACATTTCTCTCGATGCCTCACTTAGAGGCTCTATCCTCAAAATCAAGCCAAGTCTCCCAAAGTATTTGCCTCATCATTTCCTGCTTCTAAAATGTCTATTGAAATCTGATTTTTTATACATATTCCAATGTTCTCTCTAGATCATGGAAGAGTTTTTTGTCCATTTATTCTAACATTCTTACCAATTAGTGGATTCAGAAATGTGACAGGCAGAATGACCTCCTAAAGATGTCTATTCCCTCAATGAGTAAGCGAAAAAGTTAGATGTAATTAAGATCAGTGATTTCTACATAGGGAGGTTACCCTAGATTATCCAGATAGGTCCAGTTAATCTCATGAGCCCTTGAAAGTAAAGAACTTTCTCTGAGTGGTGACAGAGGTAAAGATAAGACAGAGAGGTTTGAAGTGTGAAAGGATTTGATGTTGTTTTGCTCACTGTGATATGTAAAGGCCACATAAAAAGACCAGAGAGAGGCCTCTAAAAGCTAAATACAGGCCTCAGCTGATAAACAGCAAGGAGACTGGGACCTCAGTCCTCAACTGAAAGGTGAACTATTCTCTTGATAAAATAAGTAAACTTCTTAAATTTCTTAAGCACTTGCACTGGATTGTGTCTGGGACCAGAATGAGCTCAGAAGTACATTCTTCTTGAGAGCTTCCAGGTAAAAGCCCTAGCCCGCCAACACCTTGCTTTTGGCCATTGGAGACTCAAGAGTAGAGGCTCCAGGCAGCCCGCCTACACTTCTGATCTATGGAACTGTGAGATCATGAACTGGCCTTGTTTAAAACTGCATGCTTGTGCTCATTGTTTATGGCAGCAATAGAAAACTAAAGCAAACACGCACTGTTTGTAAATGCCCTTGTTTACTATGAAAAAAGATTAACTGGGGAAGAAGAAAATTAAAGCTATTAGCTCTAAATTGGAGGCTTTCTGTCACTACATTCAGAAGAAAAGATGAGAGGGGCACCTGGGTGGCTTAGTCGGTTAAGTGTCCGACTTTCGCTTAGGTTATGATCTCGCGGTTCGTGGGTTCCGGCCCCGCGTTGGGCTCTGTGCTGACTGCCAGTTCAGGGCCTGGAGCCTGTTTCAGAGTCTGTATCTCCCTCTCTCTCTGACCCTCCCCTGCTCACACTGTCTCTCTCTCTCTCTCCTAGAAATAAATAAAACATTAAAAAAAAGAAGAAGAAGAAAAGATGAGAAAAAATAGTTTAATAAGAATCTGAGTATTGATTGGAAGTTACTGATATTTAGAGCAAAATGTCAACAGCAATCTTCACTCCTAGAATATCTTTCAAACATACCTCCATTAAAGAAGGTATTTATTTTACTCTCATTAAGAACAATTATGGCAAGATCATGTAAACTAAACCCCCACCCAACCTAGGTTCAGTTGTTTACAACAAATGAATCATTGCCAATGCAATTCATAAATTCCAACAGAAAAGGAATGTGAAGTACTCAACTGGAGAAGAGGGTTGTGTTTTTTTTAATATTTTTTTGATAAAAGGATAAGCCAATCTCTTATTATTCTGACCCAAACTCTGCTACTATAATGTGTTGGTTTTTCCCTTAAAGACATCCGAAGATTTTGATAAACTAAAATCCAAAAGTTACAGAATCTGATTGAAATTCACTCAATCAGGAATTAATTAAAAATATGAAAAACCCAAATGTCAGCTGAGTGAATGTTTAATTATTTTTAAACATCAAGGCAACATTTAAAAATAACAAACAATGGATTTTGTCACTAAATAAAATGAGTTTTTAAAATGCTTTGGTATTATGTCAGTGACTAATATACCACCTTCCTTTATACAAAACTACCCATTCTTTTTATATTTTAAAATATTTATTTCAATAAATAATACCTCCTTTGTGCATGTTTGTCAAATGGTTTGCTCTTGTAATGTCTTTGAATCAAAGTATGTCATTAAAAAAGCATTAGTAAATGCTTTATGATTCTTGAGGATATGAAAGTACACAAAACAGGAATATTGTAACTTAAATTCTATAGACACTTTAGATTATTACAAGACAGGTGTGTATTGTACGCACCCAAAGAGTGAATAAAGAATTCTGTAGTACAATAAATTAATAAATTGTAACTTCTATATTTATTTTCTTATTTTCTGATGTGGTTATAATTATTGTTTAATTAATAAAAGACTCCTCTACATAGGAAAACCAAAAACTCTATCCTGTCTAACTATTCTTGAGCCATAATTTAATTTTTCATTCATTCATTTGTTCTTTCATTTATTCAACAAATATTTATTGAGCATCTATTATGTGAGAGGCACTCTTATAAATTGTGTGGGTATAAGTTAAGGAGGAAAAATGACCAAATAGCAACAACTGTCCTCTTTACAGTCCTATTATAATTGGCAGAGAAGCATCTGAATGTTACAGTGTAGCTTGAACAAGATTATACACATATATTTGTATTCATGTGCATTCAAGTGACTTAATTTAGTACATTTCAAATTATTATAATTTTATCTACCAATCTTTAAAAAATATAGTTGCAATCCTGCTCTCCCTTCAAAATTGTGATTTAAAAAAAAAATCCAATAAACAAGCAAACGCATATGAAAACCAGCCCCGAGTATTATAGGAACAACTTCCAAACTGCTCAACCTTGAATGAGTAAATATTATCTTTTCCCAGTTTACAGCTGGAAAATGAGGGACGGGCAAATGTTAAGTAACATGCCTGAGGTCACTCAGTGAGGCTGGGTTGAGTCTGGGCTCTCACTCAGAAGTTCCCGATTCTCTGCGGTTGGGCCACAGGTTCATAGCCACTGGCTCACAGCAGCTTCCGGAACAGAACACTTTTCCTGTAAGCCCTAGAGAGTCAGGCTCCACATCAGCCTAAGTGCCTACAGAAATCAGGCCACAAGGAAGGACAGCAACTGCGAGTCTTTATTGCTTTAACCTTTCCGCCCACATTGAGGAAATTCACAGCGACGTGAATCTGGCCAAAAGAAGGGAAGCGAAGAAAGATAACTCTGGAGGAAATATCATGGCCTAATATCCGTGGTTGAAAATTCGGAGTTCGCAAAGCCTGAGAAAATTAACTTTTTCCGCAGTAGAAGTCATGACATTAAATTTAGCATTCTTGGTGGTTTCTCTGACAAATATTTTTGCTTTTTCATTAATCCCAAATGAAAAAGTACTAACTCCAAGTTAAAATTAGAGCCAGGCCAGTGAATGGCTGTGAGTCTGTAGAGCTGAGTTCAGTGTGCTATAGATTTAAACAGTTAAGCCACGGAGTTTGAAGAGAAATCAACTTGGATTCAGGTACAACTAAGTCAATTCCAAATCCTCTGGCATACAAAATACAGGGTTTCCTGCCTTGATGGATTGTACTGCACTTGGGTGGGCTCATAGGAATCGAGAGAAAAACAAAATTAAATGCTTTTAAATGGATTCTAACCACTGGATTGCTAACATTCAACGCATGAAAATATCGATACTGAAAATGTACATTGCAAACAAATAATAATAAAACATACAGCACACACACACACACACACACACACACACACACACAAACACATTTTGAAAAGCTCCAGCAACATAAAAATCATATTGAGAGGACTTGATCCGTAGGAACAACAGACTCACCAATGAGGTCACTTCACTGCTGTGGTGCCACTCAAAAAAATAGAGCGAACTTTCTTCTCCAGTGAGAGAAAGACTTCTCTGGTTGGCACCAGCTCCCTACCCCCACCCCCAGTCCTACTGTGCAATTAGCTGTCCAACATAGAGATCCTTTTTTTTTTAGTTTATTTATGATTTTTCTTTTTGGGGGGGAGAGGGGAGCAGGCAAGTGGAGTAGGGACAGAGAGAGAGAGAGAGGGAGAATCCCAAGCAAGCTGTGCAGTGACGATGCATAGCTCGAGCTCACAAACCACAAGATCATGACCTGAGCTGAAGTTGGTTACTTAACCAACTGAGCCACACAGGTGTTCCCATAGAGATCTATTTTAGACATATTTAACAGATTTATAAATGTTTATATATTTAAATTGAATACAAATGATTGATGTGCCCCATACTATTTTAGGTACTGAGAAAGTAGTGATGACAAAAAAAGAAGAATGAAAACAGCCCTGCCCTTGTCGAGTTTATACACACATTTTACAGGGGAACAGAGATACAGAGATTAGATAAGATGATACATAGATGTAGACATGATGGTCCTCACTCTAAAGTGAGTCAGGTCAAGGACATCTCCAGAATTTCTGTATCAGAGACCCAGGGAATTTGGTGACAGGAAAGGTTGAACAGTTTATCTTGAAGCTATCTGTATGTGTACTGTGACTGCACTGCTCAACATCAGCTGTAGGTTTCATTTAATTAGTTGTAGAAAGATGTTACAGATGGAAGGGGGCCTGGGTGACCCAGCCTGTTTAAGCATCTGACTCTTGATTTCAGCTCAGGTCATGATCCTACAGTCTGGGATCTCCTCCTTCTCTCTCTCTCTCTCTCTCTCTCTCTTCTCTCTGTCTTTCTCTCTCCCTCTCTGCCTCTCTCCCACTCTCACTCTTAAATAAATAAATAAATAAATAAATAAATAAATAAATAGCTTCCATCTGTCCACTTAAGAAGAGAAAAAAAGTTTCAGATAGACATTATCTGGCTGGAGAGGGTTAAAGACCCCTTCTGTGCCTTATCACTGAATATATCCAGTCATTGCATTGACTGAGTGTATTTAATATGTTAGATCATAAACTGTCATATGCCTGGGCTCCTTTTGTCAAGTATAGTGACACAGGAAAAACACATCCCTTGGCCAACTGTGTCACTGGTTTCCTTTGCTTTCATGAAAACAGAAACATTGTTTTCTAGGAGGGTTAAAATAATGGGATTGGAAATCTTGGAGTTATCATTCATTCATCCAGATCCTATACACAGTGACCAAGTTTAGCTGTTTGCTTTTTAGCCTTTACCACACATATGACCTTGACAAAAAAAATCTTTGTAAATAGCACCTGACCAATCTCTCTGATTTTTGGCCCCCTTTACTACATATCATGTCTTACCAATCATTCTTACATGCTAAGCATATCCCTGAACTTCTCTGCTTAGAAAACTCCAAGTGAGGGGCGCCTCGGTAGCTCAGTGGATTAAGCATCTGACTTTGTCTCAGGTCATGATCTCACGGTTCATGGGTTCAAGCCCCGTGTCGGGCTCTGTGCTGATTGCCGGCTCAGTACCTGGAGCCTGTTTCAGAGTCTGTGTCTCCCTCTCTCTGACCCTCCTCTGCTAACGCTGTCTCTCCCTCAGAAATAAATGAAACACTAAAAAAAAAAAAAAAAAAAAGGAAACTCCAAATGATTATCTAATGTGTTGGATTTAAATCCTACTGACTGACATCAATGTACTAAGCACACCGCCCCTTGCACATAATGTATTAACTGCTTCGGCCAAACCTTGCTCACCTACCTGAAGTATGGGCTACTACACTGCTTTCTGCCCCACCCCCACCCCTTTCTCTCTTTTTTCATTTCTACACCCTTCCCTTGTTCTCTATCTTGTTTCTTCCCTTCCTTCTCTTCTTCCTCCCTCCCTCCTTCCTTTCCTTCCTTCCCTTCCTTCCTTCCTTCCTTCCTTCCTTCCTTCCTTCCTTTCCTTCCTTCCTTCCTTCCTTCCTTCCTTCCTTCCTTCCTTCCTTCCTTCCTTCCTTATCTTTTACAAAGCCTACCTTAAATACCAAATCACTTTAAATAGGCTTAAAATCAACTGTACTGATCAAAATAGAGGAAAAGAAAATTAATACTACTGGTTTTTAACTTTTTTGTTTGGCAAAGATCAAAAAGATTGATCAAAAGATTAATACACTTAGTATGAAAAAAGAAGCACTTACAGAAGTAGATCACGATAGTATTATTTGGTACAGACCATGTAGAGAGCATTTGGTAATAGCTACTAAAAGTGAAAATGCACTTGGCCTGTGGAAAAGCAATGACATATTTTAGGAATTTATCCTGTAAATTTGTACTTGTGTATGTAGGTATAATGGCTATTCACTGTAGGAGTTCTGTTTTTTTCTGTTTTCTTTTTTTTAAATAGCAAAAATTTAGCAAGTATTCATCAAAAGAAGCTGTTTCAATTAATACATTTTAATAGATGGAATCTCATCTCAGGAGATAAATAGAATCTATTTCTTTATTTAAATGTTTAATTAAGATTATATTTTATACAAGATTAAATGAGATTTAACAGTAATGAATAAAAAAGAATGAAAAGGTCTTTATGTCTGAAAGTGGAATGGATAGTCAAATATATGAAATTACAGGATGAAAAAAAGCAAGTTTCTAAGAACTGTACATAGGCTATGATATGTGTAAAAACTAGAGAAACTGAGAAAGTATATTTAAATTTAATTGTATATCCATGGATATATTCTGAATGAGTATGTAAGGAATTAGAAACACTGCCACTAAAGAAAGGAATTGGGGGAAGGTAGGAGGAAACCTTTTTAAATGATAAAATTTCAAAATGTATTTTTTAAAGCTTTTTATTTATTTCTGAGAGAGAGAGAGAGCAAAGAGAGAGAGAGAGTGAGCAGGGGAGGGTCAGAGAGAGAGGGAAACACAGAATCTGAAACAGGCTCCAGGTTCTGAGCTATCAGCACAAAGCCCAAAGCGGGGCTCAAACCGTGAGATCATGACCTGAGCCGAAGTCGGAGGCTTAACCGACTGAGCCACCCAGGCGCCCTCCCCCTCTCCCCCCTTTTTTTTTTTCAAAATGTATTTTTGTAAAGAGAAGTTCTTACTCCACACTAACCTATTTTCTCCTTGTCACTTCCCGTAGTGTGTTCTTTATCATTTAACACTAAATGTTGCTTTGGTATGATAGTGACCCAAGAGTAGTTCAGAAACTCCCGGGACTTGATTCAAATTTCGAATTACATGTTCTGGTGTCTGGGAAGGTTTTCAAGTCAATGACTTTTCGCGAGGCTCTAGCCCTGACAGGATGTGGCATGCAACACGAAGGGGAGACTTTCCACGTTTCGTGGACCATTGCATACCCAGGAATCTACTATACGTCAGGGAGGAGTTCTTAATGTCGGTATTTTTATTTTTAAGAATGACTGATTCCTGGAGACACACAGTACCTATGAAAATTTCAAAAACCCATAATGATTGCACTTCCCGAAAGAAAGTAAAAGTAAACATGAAAAAATTGGTGACACAAAATTTATTATGGAATCCATTATGGTTGTAAAAGTCAACATATAATTGTGTCAATTATAAATTTCATAGAAAATTAAACACTATTCCAGATATGAAGAGAAAAACTTGTTACTGGAATGCATTCTTTTCATTTAAAAAAAAATGCCCTTAAGCAAAAAGAAAGTCTTTATTGGATGAAAATCTCGTGTAACTGATTTATACATCATCATATATTCTAAGCATGTACATTTTTTTCAAGAGGATGTTTTTAAATATTCCATTTGGATGGAAGGATTTAACCTAAATTTTCAATACTTCCAGAAAACTTCTCAGTAGATTTTCTTTTGCTTGGCATTATATAAACACTGGGAATATTTACTGAATGAGAACCAAACCACAACGTTCTACAGCCAATTTCAAAAAAATGTAGCTCACAGAAGCTTCAAGATGGCATGGTTTTTCTTTTGACTTCTTTTGAGTCACTTATGCTTTTGTTCCCTACCTTCTAGCAGTAACTGTGCATGCAAATATTTATGCACACAGCAAACCAAGAAACAACATTTTACTTTAAATGTGAGCAGATAGAATCCTTTAATATGGGAACAAATACTTAGGAGTCGTTTGCTTTTTTTGTTTCATCAAAATTAAAATGAAAGCATACTAAACAATATCTTGACTCTAATATAGGAAATGCCTTGATGATATTCTACCATAAATTATTTAAATTTTAAAAATAAATCCTTCTGATACTATGATGATTTTATTAATTGCTTTTCCCTTTCATTGCTAGGTACTGTTTAGAATAATTTTAAAGATGTATAAAGGAATATGTTGACCTTACATTTACTGTGAGTAGCTTTTTTAGTCATGTTGAGACACATAGATTTAACTTTTTTTGAGTATAGTTCACACACAGTGTTATGATAGTCTCAGATATATAACATAGTGATTCAATTTCTGTATACCGTATACCGTATAGCTACCCTCTGTCACCATGGCAACACTGTTGCAGTATCATTGAGTGTATTCCCCATGTTGTGTCTTTTAGTTCCTTGACTTATTCATTCCATAACTGGAACCCTGTATCTCCCATGCCTCCAACCACCTTCCTTCTAACAACCCATGCCCCAACTCTTTCCTTCTCATCAGTTGGTTTTCTATGAAGAAATACAGATTATCCTAAAGCTAATTCTTTCATCTCACTTCTTAATCCTAATATTGTTAATGCCTAAAGGACAGTTTTACAATTTTTTAAAATGGATACACTCAATAGCATTATTGATTTTAAAGTCATACAAGAAATTCTTTTTTTTTTTTTTTTTTACTATGTGAAAACATGAGACATTTCAGAGGTATTGTGACATTTGAGAATTGTTTGCAGGAAGTGGAGAGTGTAATTATCGAATGATCTGTGTTCATGTACCAAATTCCAGGCAGCAATTGAAGTCATGTTTGCAGGAATTGGATAATTCTCTATTAGTGCTGGAATGATCCTTCATTAGCTTGTTTCTTAAACTTCTTGAAAACTGTTAAGGAGTGGAAACTCCTGCAGATTTAAAATCTTGTAGATATATTTACTTTACTTTAAAGATTCCTATTGAAATTGGCTCCTTTAACTTTGAAAGTAAAATTCTCAGCAGAAAATTTATCTATCACTACTATAATCCCTTTGAAGTATAGCCTTTGGAATCATCTCTGCCTTCATAACCAGAGTTTCACCTCTCTTCAGAGCTTCTCTTCTTTCAAACAGACTTAAATTTGACTCTGAATCTGCCACTAGGGAGACTAAACTCCTGCTGTGTACCTTATTTACTCTGCTTCTTAGCCATGATCTCTGGAACTCCAAAGCCCAATTCACTAATGCTGCATCTCCTCTGCTCATACTGTTGACAGATATCATTATCACTATATCTAACTCTTCTCTTTAGGATGGCCTGGTGTCCAGTGGAAATGATTAACAAAGGATGGAAAGAGCTACAACTCAGAGGTTGTTGGCTGCTTGGCTAAGAGCATCAGGAATATAATGAGAGTGGTGAGCCATCCTTAGAGAGTTGCTGGTAACTGAGAGTTTCACTAGAGCCAGATAACTGGTCCAACATCTGTAGGAAGTAATTGTCCAAAGCCAATAGATGGTGCTTCTTTACTTCCACTGATACACTGAAAATGAACCACTCAAAAAATTCTCAAGCTTTTGGAAACATATGCATCTAAAAAAAATAATGATATGGAATCTTTGAGTTGGAAGTTGTACTTGATTAGCAGAGTTCTAGACATCCTATTACTATTCATAGCTGAAACTCAAGAAAGTTGAAATGACTGGAACTTGTAGAGAAATTGTCAGTTTGTATATTGACTATGAAGCATATAGGTTGACACATTTATTGTCTCCACATTTCAAATGGCTTTGTTTTAATCAACCCTCTCTATGGGAAATGAGGATCTATTTTTTCTGACTTTTTATAGAGATATAATTGACATATAAGATTGTGGAAGTTTGAGGTGTGCAATATGTTGACTTACTATATTTACATATTGCAAATTTTTAACTAACATCTATATCATATCACATAATTTTTGTCTCATTTTTTTTAGTCAAAACATTTAAGATCTACTCTCTTAGCAACTTTCAAGTATATAATACAACATTGTTAAGTGTAATCACCTTGCTACACATTAGATGTCCAGACCATATTTGTCTTATAACTGAAAGTTTGTACCCTTTGACTAACATCTCCCCATTTCCCCATCCCACAGTCCTTGGTAACCATCATTCTACTGTCTTAGTTTGCCATTTTTAGATTCCACTTCTAAGTGATATCATACAGTATTGGTCTTTCTCTGACTACTTCATTTAGCCTGATGTCCTCAAGGTCCACCCATGTCATCGCAAATGGCAAATTTTTTTTTCTCATGGCTGAATAATATTCCATTGTATGTATACCTTCATCCATTGATAGATACTTAGATTGCTGTCATATCTTGGCTGCTGTGAATAATGCTGCAACAAACATGGTAGTGTAGATATCTCTTCAAGATCCCACTTTAATTTCCTTTGGATAAACCCAGAACGGGGATTGCTGGATTATATGGTAGTTCCATTTTTAAGTGTTTGAGAAACTTTCATACTGTTTCCTATAGTGATTATGTATCGATTTACAGTCCCACAGAGTAAAATAACTCCCGTTTCCTTCAGATTCTTGCTAATATATATCTCTTGTCTTGGTCATGATAGCAATTCTAATGAGTGTGAAGTGACACCTCGCTGTACCTTCGATTTGCATTCCTCTGATGATTAGTGATGTTGAGCATCTTTCCATGTACCTGTTGGCTATTTATATGTCTTTTTGGGAAAAAACAGCCTATTCATTTATCCTATTTAAAAAAAATTATTGTTTTATTTATTTCTGAGAGAGAGAGAGAGAGAGAACGTGAGCATGGGAGGGTCAGAGAGAGAGGGCTCGAACCCACAAACTATGAGATCATGACCTGAGCCGAAGTCGGACGCTTAATTGACTGAGCCACCCAAGCACCCCATCATTTATCCTATTTTTAATAGAATTATCTGTACATTATTTTTGCTTTTTGGTTTTATGAGTTTACTTATATTTTTATACTATCCCCTTATTTCAGCTTGAAGGACTCTTCTCCACATTTCTTATAAGATGGTGATAAACTCATTCAGGTTTTGTTTTACTGGGAGAGTATTTATCTGCTGCTCATTTCTGAAGGACAACTTTCCCAGGTAAGTTCTTCACAGTTGGTAAGTTTTTCCTTCAGCACATTGACTATACCAGCCCATTGTCTCCTAATCAGTAATTTTTCTACTGAGAAACTATCCAACTTATGGTATTGCATGAACTAAACTAACTAAATTCTCTGAGCCATCAACTGCCCACTGAACTTTCTTCCTTTTTCATAAGAAACAACCTGTGTTGACAGCTCAACAGCTTTCTCATCCCACTTCATTTTCAAGAGGTGCAGAGGCCAAAAGACCTGTTTGCAGTTTGAGCAAATCCAAGCTAGTGGCCATTTTCTGATAGATTTCCCTAAAGTCTTTGCAGAATTCTAAACACTGGATTATACTCTATCCATTTGAAAAATAAGAAAGTCATATCTATTTTTGTATTTTTAAAAAGACACTCACTACTTTGGGGATACTGATGGACTGCTGTGGGACCATATCCTTAATAGTACTGTATTTCATTTTTCTAGTTGAGAAGGTCTACTACACCAAAAATATTCCTGGGACCTTGTTTTAGTTCAGGCTACCATAACAAAGTACCATAGGTTGAATGATTTATAAACAATAGAAATTTATTTATTATAATTTTGAGGCTGGGAAGTCCAAGATTAAGGTGCCAACAGTCTCATGGTGTAGTGATAGCCTGCTACCTGATTCATACACAGTCATTTTCTCACTGTGTCTTCACAAATCAGAAGGGGTGAAGTAACTTTCTGTACAGTCTCTTTTATAAGGTCATCAATCCCACTGAGGAGGGCTCCACCTTCATGATCGAATCACCTTGCAAAGATCCCACTTCCAAGTGCCATCACATTAGGGATTAGATCTCAACATATGAATTTTTGGGGACAAAAGCATTCAGCCTATGGCAGACCTTAAAAAAGATTCTCATAGCCTATTTGAATGATATTTAGCTTGAAATCTCATTTCATTTTGAGAATTTTTTACCCATTTTAGAGATTAGGGATGAGGAGATGCTTCTAGTCCAATTTGTCTTGATCCCTGTGTATTCCCTCTAAATTCTGATCACCAAATAGTTCTTTTAGCTCATCTCTCCCTCTTTGTATCTTATTAAAGGAAACAAAAGAAGCCTAATAACACTCAACCTTCTACATGGAAGTGATTTTGTCAAAGTTTACAAGATAAGTTTGCTAGTTTTTTCGGTTATATTCTCCTAGAATAGTTTTTTTTTTCTCCATTTTGTTTGCTTCCACCAATAATTCTTTTCTGCCAATTCTCATACCTCAGCCAGTAGTTAGCCAATCACCAGGGGCAAAGCTGCTTACATGATATCAGCTATCTGCAGACATGTGAGTGAGCCTGGCCAAGGACATCAGAGAAACTACACAGTTGAGTCCAGCCCAAATTACAGACCCACAAATTTCTGACCTAAAATATTATTGTTTCAACCATTAAGTTTTGTGGCAGTTTGCTACATACCAATAGATAATAAAAGCATTATCCTAACTAAACTATTCTTAATGTTTTTCAATCTAAACTTTCTAGCATGTATTAATATGTTACTTATTAATTGTACTTATACTTTCCCTTCTGTGGCTTGATATAGTCCCTGAAATTATGACGATTAATAAATGAAGTATAATAGGAAAAATGGTGACATATGATAAACACTTTATAAATATTAATCTCTTCTATTTGTGCAGTTTTATTTAAAAAATTTTTATATCCTATACCTTTTTAAAAATTTTTTCTTAATTCTTATGTAGTTAACATATTAACCTTGCAGAATTTAATTAATTAATTAATTAATTGATTAGTTTATAAATGTTTTTATTTTTGAGAGAGAGCACGTGCAAGCAGAGAAGAAGAATAGAGGAAGGGAGAGAGAGAGAGAGAGAGAGAAAAAGACAGAGAGAGAATCCCAAGCAGGCTCTATGCTCAATGCAGAGCCTGACATGTGGCTTGATTGCATGAACCAGAGATCATGGCTTGAGCCAAAATCAAGAGTTGGATGCTCAACTGACTGAGCTACCAGATGCCCCACAGTTTTATTTATTTTCATTTATTTTTGTATTCTTCAGCTTTTAAAGTTTTTATTTTAATTCTAATGTCATTAACATACAGTGTTATGTTCCCCTTGTAGTTCAAAATTAGTATTTTATGGTAGATTGGGAAAAGTGGCTACACAAATTTTTTTCTGTATACACACCTCTTAACATATGAGTTTGCTGCCCCTCCCATCTAAAGATAGGGTTGTTGGTTCATTCTCTTGAACTTGGTCAGACCTTTGACTAATAGTGTGGCAGAAGTCATGTTGTAGGATTTCAATGACAAGCATCAAGGAACCTTGTAATTAACTTTCTCACAGTCTTTGAAACCAGTCACCAGTCCAAGTTAGCCTTGAAAGAGAACTAGAATGGTTTTGTTGACAGCTTGAGGCCATTACCAGAGATATGAGTGAGGCCATCTGAGACCCACCAGCCCCTAATCAGCCTACCCTTTAACCACAAATGCATGAGTGATCCAAGTCAACACCATATGATACAGAGATGAGATGCCTCAGCTGAGCCCAGCCCGAATTACAGACCAAAGAATCATCAACACATGCACTTTTTTTTTTAATAACCACTGACTTTAAAAGTATTTTTCTATACACCAAAAGCTAACTGAAATACATTTATAATACTCACTTATTAAAATATATATTTTGAATTTCAAAATTTGACAAGCATAGCTACTTTATATTGAAAAATGGGACCACATCCATCAGACTCTTTGAAAACAGTTACTATAAAGATACAAAATGATAATGTATAGAAAATTACTTGCAGACCACAAGCATATTCAACTATCTATCAATCTATTGTTTCAATCATTTTTCAAATGCATTTTTTGGGGTGCCTGGGTGGCTCAGTTGGTCCAACTTCAGCTTAGGTCATGATCTCACGGTTCATGGGTTTTGAGCTCTGCATTGGGCTCTGTGCTGACAGCTCAGAGCCTGGAGCCTGCTTCAAATTGTGTCTCCCTCTCTCTCTGCTCCTCCTCCACTCATGCTCTGTCTCTCAAGAATAAATAAACATTTAAAAAATTTTTAAGTACATAATTGTCCCATGGCTATTAATGTAATTGCTTGGTGGTGTTAGACTATTCAATACGAAAAGTTGGTGCCAGCAAAATGCTCCAGAACTAAGAGTAGACACAGGCAAGTAAGGAGTCAATGAAAATGTCGTGGGACAAATTCTCAAACACTGTGCAATGTGTGCAAGCAGGAGTGGTCCCTAACCCCGTATTACAGGGATAATAGAAAATTTTCTTAGGGAGGTGATAATAATAATAATAATAATAATTATATTTATTAATAATTGGTTTTTATTATTTATAATATATAATATATATAATAATAATAATTATTATTATTATTATTGGTCATGTAGAAAAGTTCCTACTGTGGAGGAAATGTCACACAGTTTAGGGGAGGTACTTCATGCATACATGACAATGGAACAGATCCAGTCTACAGCATATTAAATAGTTGAAGTAGTCTTAACTGCAGGATTCAATGGGGATAAGTTAACCCTATCTCTTTCTTCCCCTCCCCAAATCAGAACCCATGACATAATGGGCATCAGATAATGTTGTTCAAAAAAAATGTTTATTAGTGATGGAAGCTGGATTGGGGATATGAGTTAAATACGTGAGGAAGTGTTCAAGCTTCTCACTATAGCATACAGTCTGTGCCCCAGTCACATGCAAAGCAAAGGCACGATGAATCTCGCCTACAGGAACAGAACGCTCTTCACCAAGGTTAATATAAAACAAGACAGCTAGTGTGGATTTGTCTCCTAGAGATAGACCAGTGTTGAAAACAAGAGGGAAAAGGATTGGTCCAGGTAAGGTCGGTTTCTTCCCCCCAACTTAGGGAGTCATGCTTTTGCTTTTGTTGTTTTTTTTTTTTTTTTGGTTCTTTGGGGTTTTTTCCCCATGGAGAGATGGAGGTGACAATTTGAGAATCTGGGAATATTATTCAAGCTGAAGTTCCTTCCGTCTATAAACACAAGGCTCCAAAAATGAAGATGCCTGGTTTAAAATATGCGTAATATATGGATACCCCAAATATAATTAAGTGAAAGAGCATGAATTCACAAAATAAAAAGGAAATGTTAACAACAAAAATGAATTTTAGCTTTGTGGAAGTATTAACTTGAAGAATACTACCCCAAGTGTAAACTTCCATGTGTGTCTGTATGCCTGCCTTACGTAAGGGAGACACAGTCCCCTGAACTTCCAGGCCCAAGTAACGAGTCCAGTTCAAAATCAAGGTATCAATCAGTTCTACCAAGTCACGAGCCTCAAGGTGTAAATTTAAATGTTATTACCCGATGGGAGAATGCCTGTTAAGTGGTCCAAATACCACATGTCTGCTGACACATCTTTCATAAGACATTAATTAGAAGCAAATATATGTAAAATGGGAACTGCAAATATAATCTATGTGGGAAAATATAATTAGGCTTTATAAAATCATACAAAAGACATTACTAAAATCTTTTTTTAGACTGACCCGGCAGAGCTACAGATGTGTTATTTATTTTTAATATTTTTAATCATAAAATAATGGAATTCATTATGCTCTGATATTAAAATACATGTTTCTAGAGCATATTATTCAAGAAAACTTAAAGAAAATGATATCTATATATGTGTGTATATATCTACATCTTTGTATACATAATGCAAACAGTAATAATCTTATATAATGTTTCTCACCAATTTTATATTAAAAATTTAAGAACCTCAAACCTAAATTCATTTATGTGCCTTAAATCTTGTTCTAGTTTTTACAATGTATATATATTTAGAAATATGTGTATACATATATAGCATCTAAGTTATGTTTTAAAAGATAGTCTGACTATGAAAAGCCAAGCAAACAAGAATAAGGACGGGTGAAGAAATATCCCACAGAATTGAGATCACTGGAAACGTTATTTTCCCAAAGATTTCATGCTGCCTTGCTCTGAAGATGTATTATTAAAGGTGTGTCACAGAGTTTCACTGATGAGTGACTCACAATTATATACTGAAAAGAAGAGAAGTAGTCTCACTGAATACATTCTAACTCTACCTCTACTTTTTATATGAAATAAGAATGTATAAAACACCTTATAACTAATAGTTCTTTGATATAAATGACTCATAACTAACACTGCTAAGTAAAATACCAGTTACAAGTCCAGCAGTGTGAATCACAAAGTGAAACTTTCATATATGACATTTCCTCTATAAACTAAGAATAGTATAGTCAGGCAGAGAACAGCTCACATTTCCCTAATGGATGTTGTAAACTTTTAGAGGAATTCTATGTGATTCATATCAGGAATATTTAGCTTCATTTCATTAAAAGTATATATCACTAAAGTAGATGTAACGAATCAACTGGAATTTTTATCTTAATTTAAATGCTCCAATAATTCATTTTGATGAAGTCAATTAAAACTCCAAATTAATTCCGTGAAAAAAAAGTAGAGTAGAAACAGAATTTGGGGCACCTGGGTGGCTCAGTCGGTTAAGCATCTTACTTAGGCTCAGGTCATGATCTCACAGTTTGCCAGTTCAAGCCCCGCATTGGGCCCTGTGCTGAGAGCTCAGAGCCTGGAGCTTACTTCAGATTCTGTGTCTCCCTCTCTTTCTGCCTCTCCCTCACCTTGCACTCTGTCTCTCTCTCTCTCAAAAATAAAAAAAAAATAAAAAAAATAAAAAAAAACATTACAAAGAAAAGAAACAGAATTCTACAAGGAATAGCAAGTGGTTTATTTCAGTTGATTGTAGTTCATTAGCAAGTAGTTGCATTAGTACATATTCCCATAAGAAACTATAGTTTCTCAAAGCATAATGAAGAAATGTTTGCCTTACAAGTAGTGGTGGAGAATACAGAATAGAGAAAACTACCATTCTAAGGGGACACTGTTGGCTACCATGTTAAAGTTTTACCATTTACTTTTAGGTCTAAGCCCTATTTTCACAACTTTCATGTCTCAGAAACAGCTTTGCTTCATATTCCAAGGTGAAAACTGACTTTGTAAGCCACAATTTCCTTCCATTTTTGTTACCCCTACTTCTGTGGTTACCTCTGTAGTCCCTATACATATGTGCTTAGAAGGTGAGCTGCTCTTTGCTCTACACACCTGGGTTCATCCACCTCTTGCCTTATGCAATTCTGCTGTTTACCTAACTGAGATAATTTTAAATCCTTTTCTTCCCTGTGATTCACTACAAATGATAAACTTGCTTTAAACTCTTACATCAAAAAATAGCTATTTGATAAGTAACTTTTCCATTAACCTCTACTTCATATTATAGTCTTACCTTCCCTATTCTTTTCCTTTACAGGTACATTCCTTGAAGGAATCCAGAACCACACAGACTTACCCAGTTGGTCTCTGGCAGCACTGGCTTAAATTAAGACCTCAATGTTCAACAGCCACCTAGGCTGCAGAGTTCAGACCCTGGCCTTGAGCAAGTATTAACTGTGCTGTGGACAGACTGGCTCTCCAAACAGAGGGAAGGTGGCAGATCAGAGTAAAGCAAGCTAATCCAGATTGTGAACTTGCCTAAGAATCCCATCTGGAGAAAATGATTGAGTTATGAAAATCCAAAGATGTTTCATTATTGGAGCACCTTTCAGGAGGGGGGACAGGTCAGAAAAGAGAAAAATGGGTGCTTGGGTGGCTCAGTTGGTTAAGCATCCAACTTCAGCTTAGGTCATGATCTCAGGGTTCGTGGGTTTGAGCCCCACATTGGGCTGTGTGCTGACAGCTCAGAGCCTGGAGCCTGCTTCAGATTCTGTAACTCCCTCTCTCTCTGACCCTCCCCTGTTCATGCTCTCTCTCTCTCTCAGAAATAAATTTTAAAAAAACATAAAAAAAAGAAAAGAGGAAAACATCCCCCTGCATACCCAAAACTGTGCTCAACATTTTGTTCTTATAAACCACTTAGCTTTCCTGTTAAAACTATGGTCAATCAAGATTGTAGCTCTTGGGAAGAGGTTATATGGCCACACTGGAAGACAATTCTTTCTGGATTTCTCACACTGGATCTTCTAAGCAAAGGGAACTGAGAAAATTTGTTCAGGGATGATTGAATAATGCATAAAAGATGAGAATATCTTTTTCTCTGGAGATATTTTAGGATAATAAATTCCCCCATACTTTTCCTGGAATAGAGTACCTTATATTCAAAGATAATGAATAATCTCTTTTTGGAGGAGATTGACAGCCCACCAGTAACTCTGATAAAAAAATCAAATTCTCCTAATTTGAGGGTTCCAATATTGTAGTACAACGCACTGCATACACAGATGAACACACAGCCTTCATGTGTCTAGCCCTATGGAAGATTCAGGTGTTAGTAACTGAAGAAAAATGCTATGCTAGTTGTTATTTCTGCTGTAATAAACCATCTGAGTGCCTGGCCCAGGGCTCCGGTGTCATGTACCTACCTGAACTTATACACATAAGTAGGCTAACTTACTACTTTGCAATTAGGAGAATATCTGAGGCCATTCATAGCTTCTGACATAACCAATCATCCGAGGGTCACAGTTTCCTCCTTCATGAGGTATATCATCAATGCTAACTATGAATGTTGTCCCTTCATATCTCCTCATGAGATGCATTGGGAAGTGTAGAATTTGCTGTTTCTTAATAGAATTGTTTAGTTTTATATTTTTTCAGCAAATCTTTTGGTTACCAGTGAGGTAAAAATAGCCATATATAATAAAAAGTTGAAGACTGAATCAAAGAAATTTGATGATAAACGTTGATTTTACGTAAATGCTATAGACACTGATATCCCCTATGTGAGCCATAGAGTTACCTGTCTTTGGCTAAAAACATTAAAACATTGCAAAATGAAAAAAATAATGGAAATGAGAATTTTCTTAACTTATGCATTTCCTAGAGAGTATATTCTCAGTTACAAAATTTTTACCCATAAGACTGTGATAACAATTGCAGATAATTTTTTTTAATAATCTTAATAGCATAAATCAAATTCAGGGGGAAAAAATGTTTCCGAAAAGTACCAGTGACCTGGCATTTAGAGACAGATTTATCTAAGTTAGATATAAATAAGAACATAAATATGTACCGATAATATCTAGTCTGCTTGAATTATTATTCTGCTTAAATTTATTATTTCATTTTTAAATATTCAAATTAAAATACTTAATTTTTAAATATTTCAATGTTTGGTGGTATATGTTGTATTTCTTTTATAAATTATTTTTTTGAAAATAATTTTTAAAGTAAATCATTTTATAAATTCATTAATATACAAATCAACTTTCAGGTGAACAAAACTTCTAAAAATTAATAATTATTATTTTTATCATTGCCTTTTACTCTCACAAGTGTCTCAGTATGGATGATAAATTTTACAGTCACCAAAGCTCTGTCCAGTAGTGTAGCATTTATACTCTCTTGGGAGTTTAAATTTCATTTCAGTCTCTGAGGAGTAGTTTCTTCTGCCCCTCTTCTTTTTTTTTTTTTTTTAATATTTTATTTATTTCTAGAAGACACAGAGAGAGACAGCATGAGCAGGGGAGGGTCAGAGAGAGAGGGAGTCACAGACTGAAACAGGCTCCAGGCTCTCAGCTGGCAGTCAGCACAGAGCCCGACGCGGGGCTCGAACCCACGAACCGCGAGATCATGACCTGAGCGAAAGTCGGACGCTTAACCGACTAAGCCACCCAGGTGTCCCGCTTCTGCCTCTCTTCTAATGGAACTGGTTGAATGTAATAAACCTACATTCTAGAGAAAAAAATCTCTCTTACACAGTTTCTACTACCAAAATTATCTTCCTCAAAATGGGCTACATTGTGACCGGACTTCCATTTTATGACTGTCACCACTAACTCCCTGTTCCTTCCCTAACTTGCAGTACAAGACCATCAAGCACATGTATGCATGCACACAGTCCCTCTTTCTCTCTATTCTTATCTCTACCCCTTTCTCTACCCTTACCCCTACCTCTATGTATATACCTATCTCTACCTGTACTTTTATCTCTATGTCTATTGCCATCTTTTTCTTGCCTTCACAGATGGTCTATATTATGTCATCATCCCGGGACTTTGCACATCTTGTTCTTTTGTTTCAACCTCTCTTTCTTCTTTTTTTCACCTAGCAGTTTCCTATTTAATTTTCTTCTCAAGTCCATACAATCTGTCACCACAGTACACTTATTTTTACCTCTATTTTGTCTCTCTTATGCCATGACCTGCCTATGACCAAAGCTAAGTAATATATTTATTGACTAGGTGGATTTTATATTCAATACAATTTAAATGCATACAGTGACTTTCAAAATGTTCAGTGCAATTACTAGTAAGAGTTATTTCCTTAAGATAATTGTCACTAAAGCTGTTTTTATTCTTACATTTCAAATTACTATAAAGAGTACAAATTTTATGTTCATCTAGATATAAAATGAAATTGTTCATATGAGTCTGAAATTAATTTTTGGATAAAAATTTGGGGAATCCTGCTTTGACAGATAGATTTACAATTGCCAGTATTCAATCTTAGTTTTCTCTTAAAAGTATATGATCAAGTTATGAATTCTGGCTAAAATATTATTTAGAGAATATTTGTTTACATTCTACATCTTAGTCTTCTTATGTTACAATGTGATTATAATTATATTTATTCTATTCTATTTTCTTCAGAAGAATGTTTTTATAGTCAACATCACATTCCTTTTGACAGTAGGTAATTTTCACTGACTCTCTCAGTGTGGAAATCATGAGACATAAAATTTAAAATGCTTAGCTTTATGTTAATGATTCAACAGTGTATTCACTGGGGCAAAACCACTTTAAAAATCATTCCTGAAGAATTATCTCATTTTTGAAAGAGTGGTCCATGACTGAAGACATCCCATGATTCTAGGAGGGTGAAGTGGAAAAAAATGTGAAAGGAATGGCTTAGAGAGAAAGGATTCTCCAAGCAGAAGAGAAATATGGTCACACTACAGAGCTGTTTCATTGGTAAGAGTTCCTGTTTTTATTATCATTTGTTTATTTCATGCATTAAAGCACTGCAGTTCTATTCAATCCTTGGTAAACACACACACACACACACACACTTTAAGTTTATTTTTAATGAACCATATGGAGAAGCTAGAACTTTTACCCATAGATGTGCATAGCCTAATTGAAAACAAAACAAAAAGTGACAAAATACACACACACACACACACACACACACGATTCAAAATAGTCAAAGTCATATTCTGTGGTCAGAAAATTTTATTCAGTCAAGGTAAACCCATTCTGCAGAAGTTGGAATTTGCCATTAAAGCCAGGTAAAAATTGTGCCAACACATTTGATAGTAATGTAGTCTCTTGCAAAGTGTGTTAGCATTTCAGTTGGTTCAGAATGGACCTGAATGATCCCTTTGTGTGGGGGTGACTGTTTGCAAATAAGTTCATTTCTATATAAGAATAAAAGAACTCATAATTATGAAAATAACCTATTTCAAAATGTCCCGTTATCATGAACTGGCCCTTAGTCAGGATCAGGAAATATATAATAATATTTGCAAGAAATATAAGAAAACTTTTGTTATAAGAAATGGTTCTACATTAAAGGCATTAGGGAAATTTTGAGTTAAAGATCTGTAGGTTTTAATCGGTTGCTTACCTCATTTTCTTTATAACTGCAGATGGTAAAATCAACTGGAAAATGCACAACCTTGAAAAACTATTTGATGATAGCCATCGGATGCAAAAGCCATTTGCTCAAAGTAGAATATGCTTATTCTAGTAAAGGTTAGACTTAGGCCTTTTGCCAACTAGAGAGATACCACAACAGCTGTGAATGAAACATTGTTCACACATTTGAGGTTCTGTCATTCATTCTTCAACAATGTCAAGTTTTCCACTTGTGCAAGCTTGTTTTGGTTTGTTGGTGTTTTTATCTAGGAGACAGTTTGACTCACCAATGAAATATTCTAGTTATGCTGAACTAAATTCATACAGAGTTAGGGAGGTTAGTATATACAAGTAAAAGAAACTGAAGTCATCTGATGACACCAACAAGCCCACTGTTCGGTTTATGATGACTCATTATATCTAGTGTAGCATCCAAAAACTCATAGAGCTTTAGGGGGAACTGCATAATTGTTCACAGCTGGGAAATCTTGAACTGTACAAGATGTTAAACAATGGAGTAAATCAGAAATAGGATGCAAGATTTCCAATGGACAAATTTGTTATATATTTATAGATTTTCTTATATTGAGAAAAACAGAATTATAGAAAAGAAGTGAGAAGCAATTATAAATTATTTCAACTGATTATAGAATCAATTAAAGAAAAGACAATTTTAAAACTGGAACACTGCTTAAAACTTAAGCAAAATATGGCCAGCATATAGGTCTTAGTCTTAAATACTGTTTTCAAACTTTAATTCTTGTACCTATGATCCTTGAAATGATATGAAATTTGATTTACTAGTAGATCTCTCATTAATGTTATATCCTTCAACCTTTCAATTATAGTAAGCATTTTTTGACTTATCACATAAGAGAAAATTTTAACGTTGTTCATTATTCAGTGATGCCAAGTAATCAAAAGTAGTCATGACAAAAATTGGATGATATTTCTGGAATTCTAATATACTTATTATAAGCAGTTGATAAGCAATACAGTCCCTTCAAATTTTAGTAGACTGGTAGGAGGATCACTGGATAAGTCTTAGTTTCAAGAGTGGTGCATTGGCCATGAAAGAATATATGTATTTCACTTCCCCTATTTTATACAATTTAATATAGATTTAACTCTCAAGCAACACAGGGGTTAGGGACACAGACCTCCCATGCAGTTGAAAATCCGTGTATAATTTTTGACTCTCCCAAAACTTAACCACTAATAGCCTAACAATAACATAAACAGTCTAGTAACACATATTTTATATGCTATATGTATTACATACTGTGTTATATACTATATTATATGTGAATGTTATATGTATATTATCTACTTTAAAATCAAGTAAGCCATAGAAAAAAATGTTATTTAAAGCATTATGTGAGTGGGGATCCTGGGTGACTCAGCTGGGTAAGTGTCTGGCTTTGGCTCAGGTCATGATCTCATGTTTCATGAGTTCAAGCTCTGCATCAGGCCCTGCACGGACAGCTTGGAGCCTGGTTCCTGCTTCAGATTCTCTCTCTCTCTCTCTCTCTCTCAAAAATAAAAATATAAAAATTTTTTAAAAAAAGGAAAGTATGGGGATCCTTGGGTGACTCAACCAGTTATACCTGACTCTTGATTTTGGCTCAAGTCATGATCTCAGTTTGTGAGTTTGAGCCCCGCATTGGGCTTTATGCTGATAGCAAAGATTCTGTTTGGGATTTTTCTTTTCTCTGCCCCTCCCCTTCTTGGGCTCTCTCTGGCTTTCAAAAAAAATAAATAAAAACGTTTATTAATTTTACAAAAAATAAGAAAGAAGAAAATTATGAAGAGAGGGGCACTGGATGGCTCAGTCAGTTAAGTATACAATTCTTAATTTCTGCTCAGGTCATAATCTCAGGGTTGTAAGATTGATCCCCACATCAGACTGAGTGTAGAGACTGCTTGGGATTCTCTCTCTCCCTCTCTCTGCCTCTCTCCTGCTTATGTGCATTCTCTCTAAATAAATAAATAAATAAATAAATGTTAAAAAAAAAGAAAATTATAAAGAGAATACATTCACAGGGCTGTACTGTATTTTTAAGAAAGTAGAAGAAGATGAAAATCCATATATAAGGGACCTGTGCAGTCAAAATCTGTGTTGTTTAAGGGTCAACTGTATTTAGCATGATCAAATGCTCTGCTTTTTGAACACACTTTGAGCAGGCATGAGCTACAAACCCCTTATGGAGGGACTGCCAGTAGCTTTCTCAAAAGTGAGAAAACACTGTGGAGTGAGGTAGACAGGACTTGGCATCAAGCACTTCGTTATTTTGTGTCCATTCTCTGCGGTCATTCCTAGGTTTTATTTCTCTTACCCAATCACTATTTTCTGTAGGTGCTTTGTGATCTCCCTTTATGTTTTGTATTAATTTCTTAGGTCTGCCATAATAAAGTACCATCAAATGAGTGGTTTAAGAGAACACACACTTATACTCTCACAGTTCCAGAGTCCAGAAGGCTGAAGTCAGGGTGTTGGCCTGACCATGCTCCTTCCAAAGGCTCTATGGGAGAATTCTTCCTCGCCCCTTCCGGCTTCTGGTGAGTCCTGATATTGCTTGGCTTGTGGCAGCGTATCTTCAGTCTCTGCCTCCATCTTTCCATGGCCGTCTTCTCTATGTTTCCGTGACCTCTCCTCTTCTTACAAGGACACAAGTCTTTGGATTTAGGTCTCAAAAAAAAAAATCCAGAATGGTTTCATTTCATTTTATGTTTGAAAAGATTTTTTTTCTTTTTCCAAATGAGGTCACATGAGGTTCTGGTGGACTTGAATGTTTCAGGGACACTCTTGAGTCTTCAACATGTTATTCATCCTTCCCTTCTCAGTTATTCAGAGTTAACTGATGAGAATCCTCAGGCTCCCTTTGTGTAGCTCCGAATCTTTGTGGAAATCCAACATCTATCTCTGGCAGGGGACTGTACCAAGGTACCATTTCCTACTTCTATGACCCTTGAAATATTTGAAATTTGATCAGGAAAAGTAAAATAAACATTTATCAGGAAAAATAAAACAAATGCTTACATTCATGCCACCCCACCGTGGGGATATTAAGCTGTGCTTTGCTTTTGGGTGGTGTGTGGACTACACATCCCAAGAATTCTTATTCTAAGATGGAATGCACCATTTGGCAGGCCTGCTGACTTGCAACGACTAGTTCAACAGCTGCATCTTGATGTGTATCCCCAATTGAAAGAGAGGCTCAAGAGCAGAAATTCTTAGCTGCTTCCAAGGTAGACTAAAGGAAGGAATCAACATAGCTGGACATGAACATCTGCTCTTACTGACATCAGTAAAATAAACATACTACTTGGCAAGCCATCTGTGTCTGGGTTGTGGTAGAAGGATGATGAGTCAAAGCACCCCTAAAAAATAGAACCTGAAGCCAAGTTCATGTGGGAACATTTTAGGAAGGGGTGCAACACTAGGCCATCAAGGCTGAGGGGAAAAACTCACAGTCAAGGTGGTGTGTTAGTAAGCTGGCCGCAAGAAACACAGCTATTTCCTGGGTGATGCCATCCGGGATGTCTGTGGAGAGGCTGATAGAAATAGTTTCCTCACGATGACTCTATGAGGTGCATGAGGGGTTCAGATGGTGAGTAATGTGAGGAAATAATATATTGGCTCTTCCACTTCTCCTGGTTTTCATTGAGCATATTTCATCCCAAGTGGTCTAAACTCCCCAACACTTTTGCATTGTCATCTAATCACCTCGGTAGTGGCTGGGGAGGCAAGCTTCACCCTGGGTTCAGGGACCTTTGCACTGGGCACTGGAGTTGGTATAGCTTTCATCACAGCAGGTGAGAAAAAGATACTATTGTCGACCCCATGCCACAGGAAGACCAAACAGTGGCATTATGAGATAAGGCATGGACACTGAGGTCATCCTTATACCTTTAACAAGCAGCAGAGGGCTGAGGGAAACAATTAGGAATGAGAAAATACCTTAAGAAATATCATATCTCAATGGTATTAATAAGGGACAACTTTTAGTGAACTATTCAATCCTTATAGACATGAGCAAGCTAATTCTCCAGACTCATGCTCTATGAACCAGTAACAGTCCAACAGTTTTAGTTACCAACTCAGCCCAGATGATTATTTTAATGGATATGTATACTGTTTACTAGGTCTTGCTATTGCAGTACCTTATCGAATAAGAAACCTCTTTCCGAAAATACAGAAGGGGATCTTTTCATCAGAGAACATCTGTCTTTGTCAATTTGGTCTGTTATAACAAATTTCTGTAGGCTGGAGGGCTTAAACGACAAACATTTATTTATTATGGTTCTGGCATCTGGATATCTAAGATCAGAGTGCCAACATGGTTGAGTTCTTATAAGTGCCCTCCTCCTGGGTCACAGATGGCTACCTTCTTGCTTGTATACCATGTGGCAGGGAGAGAGAGTGCAGAATCAAGCTCTCTCCTGCCTCTTATGAGGTCACTCATCCATCATGAGGGCTCCCCTTTCATTACTTCATTACCTTGTAAAGGTCCCACCTCCAAACATCACATTGGGGATTAGGGTTTTAACATATGAATTTGGAGGGAGACACACACATTCAATTTATAGCAGCGGGTTCTGGCATCCATGTCCACATTTCCTCTGATCTTCAATATCTCCTAGAACTACCACCTCCATACTACACAGACTATCTCCAGTTACTATTTTCCCTTCTTTCTTTATTTCCTCCTCCTTCCTGATTCCCAACTATGGTGGACATACATTCTCACTGTCCAGACTTAACAATTTCCTGAGTGACCATTTGGGTGCTACTCCTTGTCCCGGAAACATA
Source organism: Hyaena hyaena (assembly GCF_003009895.1). NCBI lineage: Eukaryota > Metazoa > Chordata > Mammalia > Carnivora > Hyaenidae > Hyaena > Hyaena hyaena. The sequence goes on along the minus strand of NW_024080754.1, from coordinate 2,078,202 downwards.
TTTTCAAAGGGCCATTTTGCTCCAGGCAGGAGAGCAATTACAGAGATTATATTAATAGGCAGATAATTTTAGACTATAATTTCATACTGATGTTTAATCTATATATTTCCAATAATGAATGATTCCAATTTAATAAATTAAATTGGTTGTAAAGATGGTTTCTTCAAAGTGGAATCCTGGAGATAATTTTGTTACTTGAGGTGGATGACAACAAAGAGTTAAAGCAATAAAATATCTGTATTGATTATTACAGAAAGCTTTAAGATAAGTAAATATTATTGTCATTTTCTGAAGCCACAGGTGAAGATCCATGACCTCAAGTGTTCAGGTGTGGTGGAAAAGAAATGAAGTCCTTCTGAGGTAGACAAAGCATGACGGTTAGGAGTGATGGTCAAACACTGAGGAACCATTGGTGTTAGGTCCCTTTATCTCAAAGTCGAGGCAGGTGATGCAGTGTTTGGAAGACAAGACTCTTAAGATTTGAGATCTGCAGTAAATTGAGTTGAATGTTGTGTTAAAATTCTCCACACATCTACTGAGTTTAGGACTTAAAGGGCTTCAATGTAGAATATATGTGTTTCAATATCAGAATATTTTCGGGGCTTACTTGGTTAAGTGTCTGACGTCAGCTCAGGTCATGATCTCAAGGTTCATGAGCTTGAGCCCTGTGTTGGAGTCTATGTTGACAGCATGGAGCCTGGAGCCTACTTCAGATTCTGTGTCTCCCTCCTTACCCCTCCTTCACTCATGGTCTCTCTCTCTCTCTCAAAAAGAAATAAACATTTAAAAAAAACTTTTAAAAAGAATATTTTCCTCCAGTGCGTTTTTATTTCATGTGTTAGGTTATTACATTAGTAGAATGATTTGTATTTACTAGATTATTTACTCCTTATAAAAACCCCATGAGGTGGGTACTGTTATTACCTACAAATTACTAATGAAACATTTAAACAAAGAATTTAATTAACTTGTCCAAGATTATTTGAAACATGTATTAAATTAGAGATTTAAACTCAGTCAATAAAAGCTTACAGCTAATTTCTTCTGAATTTCAGCCAGTGACTTTTCCCTTTGCTGGTTTTACTGCATGTCCTTTCTTTTTAATAAACCATAATCATTAGTATAACAATTTCTGAGTTCTGTGAGTTCTTCTAGCAGGTCATCAAGTCTGAGGGTAGTCCTAGGAAACCTAGACACAAAACCCAAAAAGGAGAAACTAGTCTCTCGTATAGAATTAGGCAAGATTAAACTCTAATAATGGACTTTGTGCAATGCTTCAGTTTTTTCAACAATTATCAGAAATCTTTGTATATTTTTGGTCAAGGTTGAAACCGTGAAATAAAATCTTAACATGTACTTCCTAAACATTGATTCTATACACCCAAAATGATGGACTTTTTTACAATTCCTTCAGCAAGATCTCCTTTAAGGACATACTCTTGACGGGTAAAATGTAGAATTCCGTGGTCATGTCTTGTCTACTAACATAACATAACCCATGGCATGAACTACCTGTTCCCTGAACTCTCATAAATTCTCAGGTGTCCCTGGATGTCACCAATTACAATATTTATATCACCTGACTTTTCACCCATCTAAGGCATATGCATGCACGTGAGTGCACATGCGCGTGCACACACACACACACACACTCACACACACAATTTAACTACTGTCCTTTCTTCCTTCTCCTTTCCATCATTTCTGCCACAAATAAATAAATAAATTTAGAAATGGGCAGAGATTTGCAAAAAATAGAAGTCTTGAAAACAATTTTCTTTAAAATTCAACATACCAATTAGCCTCCAGTCCAAATTCTGGCTTGTTTTAACATTTTACTCTCAAAATGAGTACCTCTAGTATAGCTGTTTGATTTCCTAGCTTTAAAGAAGTTCAGTCTTTAAAATGAGGGCAAGAAACACCATTTGTGATCTAAATCACACAGCAGTTCTGTGTTTCATATTTAGAAGCATCTCTTTGACGGGCTCTGTAGAAGTCTGGCTGCCACAGCCAGATGCTTTTTGGACAAACTGGAAAGTCTAACTTATGTAAAGTTAGTTTATTATGTTCATTTCACCTTTCCAATCACTGTTCCCTTTTTACACAACTTTTAATAACAGAAGATGTCCAAGAGACCTTGCCGTGCTTTATCCTCAATTACAGTTATAGAGCCAAGGTTAGATTTAACTCTGTTGAACTGACATGAGGAACAAGTCATTTGTTATCCACCAAAGTATTTGCTCAAGATTAGGAGCTGTATGTGGGTGCTCCCAAGAGAGCCGAGTACAACAGAACTGAACCTTATTCATCCAAATGACTAGTTATGCTCTTTGGTTAAACAATCTGAAATTCAAGTTTATATTCTGAATATGAAAGATGCATTGTCATCTTTGTTCCTCATATACTAAGCAGGTTTGTAATTTTCTTTGCCCACTTGTAATTATTGATATGGATAACATACAGGATGTTTCATGGTCGAAATAATATTTGAACATTTTGGACTTAATAGAAAGTGTCCTTTTGGAAATAATTTTTGGTCAGAATCTAGATCAGGAGAAAGAAATACATTTAGGTGAAAGTCAACCACTTGATGAAGTCAACTAAACTGATGAAAATCTCTGTTAAGAATATAAAATGAAAGGGTGCCTGGGTGGCTCATTCACTTAACCGTCTGACTCTTGGTTTCATCTCAGGTCACTATCTCATGGTTTGTGGGATTGAGCCCCACATCAGGCTTTGTGCTGACAGTGGGGAGCCTGATTGGGATTCTCTCTCTCTGCACCTCCCCTGCTCATGCTCTCTCTCTTTCTCTCAATAAATAAAGTTAAAAAATAGAATATAAAATTAATTCAAGCAGATATTTACTAAAACAAGCTTCCCAATCTTACATGTGTCCAGGTGCTTATTTCCATTCCTATTATCTACAAATGGCACAAAGTCACTCTTGTTCATTAGAAATTCAAGATCTTAGTTTCTAGCTTGATGATTTTGGCCCCAGAGACAGCTTCTCTGAAACAGATTTTCATACAATTTTTAGTTCCTGCTTTCTCAGACCCTCTGGGGACTATATTCATTTCTCCAGCCACTGGACCTTTGAGAGCCCATTCCTACTGGAGTATAGGGCATGCCTACATGCACTTGTGGAATTGTGAGACACAACTCTGTCAACTTTACTTTGATTTTTGGTCAACATCGCATCCATAGTTTGCCCCTATCTTGCTTTTGACTCTAACTTCCTAGAAGTCTTCCAACTCTTCTTGGCCATTCACTACCCAGCTGAGATAGGGTGTTTCAGAACCTTATTCCAACTAGTGCCCTCTCTACCCTTACCCAAAATCTTTTTTTAATGACCAAGCATACTAGAAAGAATTTGACATTTAGTTTAATTTAATGTACATTTATATTCATTTTTGAATAATTATACTTGTATTGTTTCACTTAATGTGTTAATATATGTATGTATTATCCATAGGAGAGATATTTACATATTAATAAACTGTCTTTACTTAAACCAATTTTCCTTCAACTGACATTAGAAATACCTAGGGAATTTGGGACCCCTGGGTGGCTCAGCCGGTTAAGTGTCTGACTTCGGCTCAGGTCATGACCTCATGATTTGTGGGTTCGAGCCCCAGGTCAGGGTCTGTGCTGGCAGCTAGGAGCCTGGAACCTGCTTCATATTCTGTGTCTTTTCTCTCTCTGCCTCTCTCCCACTTGTGGTCTGTCTCTCAAAAATAAATTAATATAAGAGAAATTTTTTAAAAGAAAAAAAGAAATACTTAGGGAACATTAAAAAAAACCCTATCATTACTGAGGTCCCACCCCTAGAAATGCTAATGTAATTGGTCTAGGATCATATGCATTTTACAAAAATTCTCTTAGTGAATTCAATGTGTAGCCAGCATTGAGAACCACTGCCTAAAGATATGTGTCTTTAAATAAATTTCCTGTGCAACAGCAGGTACCTATCCTTTCATTTAAGGCCTCTTTGTGGCTCCTTGCAGTAATTTAGGAAAGTTGTCCCTTCTGGCAGTAGAGAAGACAAGCAGTCCTGGGATTCTCCCCCACTGACTGCTTTCTGTTTCCTTCCTTTTTGAGACAGACACCAAACTAACCATTCCCATAAACAAAAAGTCGTTTTGCTTTCTCACATTCCCATCACCATGCCTGATGCAAGTGTATTCCATTCAAATGGAACGCATTTAAATACAAGCTTCCAAGCGAGCATAGACAAAGTTCTTGAGGGGCGCCTGGGTGGCTCAGTTCGTTAAGTGTCCGACTTCGGCTCAGGTCATGATCCCATAGTTTGTGGATTCGAGCCCCACATCGGGCTCTGTGCTGACAACTCAGAGCCTGGAGCCTGCTTCAGATTCGTGTCTTTCCCTCTCTCTGCCCCTCCCCCACTCATGCTTCGTCTCTCTCTATCTCAAAAATAAATTTAAAAAACATTTAAAAAAAAAGTTCTTGATTCAGGTGTCTCTGCTTCTGTCACACCTGACTTCTTGCCTCCAGGATACAAATTTGGCTAATAGAAGGGAAGGCAAAGGGAAATTTAATACTCTTAATGGATACGTGCAAGAGCTTCCTCCTAATACGTCATATCATGATTACCTACAAAAGAAAAAGAAAAAAAGAAAAAAAACTGGTGGCGCCTGGGTGGCTCAGGTGGTTAGGCATCTGATCTTGATCTCCGCTCAGGTCATGACCTCAGCTCTAGTCATGACCTCGGCTCAGGTCAAGACGTCATTCTTTTAGGAGTTTGAGCACTATATCTGGCTTTCTGCTGACAGCGGGGAGCCTGCTTGGGATTCTCTCTCTCCCTCTCTTTCTGCCTTTCCCCCACTCACACTGTCTCTGTCTTTCTCAAAAATAAATAAATAAACTAAAAAAACTGCAAAGAACTTCATTAATTTGTTTAGCAAATGTTTATTAGGCAACTCTTATGGGGGAAATATATTAGGTGTTGGAAAGAGCATCAGCAATGTAGGCAGGCCATCAGGAAGCATACAGCCCAGGGGCAGAGGGCAGTCAGGGTGAAAGGAGGCAAACATTCAACGTATCTCTGTCCCAGGGTAATTGTGTTAAGAATTTGGAGCAGAAATACTGAGAGGTGTTCATCTGGGGAGGCTGCTGTGATCAAGCAAAGCTGTATTTGAGGGAATGGAAATTAAATTGAGACTTGAAAGGTGGATAGGTGGCAGAGAGGTTAATGGTAGAGGGAGTGGGGATTCAAGCCCGGGAAATAAATGATGTTTAGATTCAGAGGTGGGAATGAGCTTGAGGGTTAAATTTAAAAAATTGAAATCAATGTGTAACTGGCCAGAAGAAACAGAGGTGAATGGTGAAAGGTGTGTCTGGAGAACTAAATAGAGGCTGTAACTCTTAGAGCCCTCATTAAAAGGTTGCATTGTAAAAGGTCTGCATTATATTCTAGAAACAATTAGAATTAACTGCAGGTTTAAAAATAAACACAACACTAAAAAAAGATTTAGAAAAGCATATCTATTATTTCTTTCTTCATTCATTCATTCATTCATTCATGTTTACCCAAATCTAACCTTCTCAAATACACCGATATTGATTCTTCTGTTTACTACAGGAAACTGTCCCCACCTTCACCACTGACTCTCCCTAACACCTTCACTCTACTGCACTTTCATTCTGTGTCCTACCAATAAAGTCATTTACTTATCATGTTTATTGTGTGTTATCTGTCTCTACTCAGCACTGTAACACCACATGAGCAGAGAGCTTTTCAGTGTTTGCTGCTGTATTTCAAACAGCTCCTTAGAGCAGTGCCTAGCACGTAGAAGAATATGTGCTCAATAATTATTTACTCAGGACATGAATTTTTCTCTTGGCTAAGTCACCTATTAAACTTTTGAACTTCATCACAAATTCACACTAGACAGTTTAAATTTAATCGAGTAGTACATAAAATAGTGGGATTTTTCCCTCCCTTTGTGTGTTTCCAGTGAAAAGTCTTAGCATTATTGAAGTAAGCTTTGTGGCAGACATGATCATATTCTCGGCAGAGAGGTCATGGACCAGATATTCTCATTCAAGAAGATATTTGCTTAAGATCAGACTCAGGAGGTACAATATTGGCAAGTCAGCATGTGAAATATTTTTCTGGGCCTGTTCTCACACGTATCCATTTCTGTTCACAGTCCTCAGCGTGGACTTCACATTTATGGGAGGTGATTTTTAAGTTCACATTGTAACCCCTCAGCTATGTAGCTAAGCTCAATCTGCCTGCAGATTCTTTAGCAGAAGCTCAAAGGTTTTAGCTTCGTTTGTTGTATTATTTTTTTTAACTCCTGATGTATCAGAACTGTCATTGCCCAGAAAGTGGCAGGCTTGCTTTCTAACACCAGCTAGCCCTGTTCTCTAAGCGTGTGCACAGGGTTGACCAGCAGAGGGCGGATGCAATTCTCCACATTTGGCTCCATGTCCTGACCATCAGGAGACACACGCTTCATTCATTACAAAAATGTTATTAATTGCCTTCAGCCTATTTTTATTCCCTTTCTAATGATCTAAGATTATTGATTTTTACATTTAAGAAATATATAACAATAAAAATAAGCAGATATGCCAAAAGAGGAAAGTACTGATATCCCCGTTACTCAGAGATAGCATAGCGATTATTAATATTGATATACAATATTCCAGTTATAATTGCATATAACTTCTATGGATTTTCCAAAAACAGAATCACTGAGTGAGCACTATCTAATAATATTTTTAAATAAGATAAATCTGAGCCTGAAGCTGTAGTGCCAGAAAATGCTAGAAAGGTAAAGCAAAGCAAAGAAAAAGAAAAGAAGTAAAGGAAAGAAATGAAAGAAAGAAAAGGACAGAGAAGCCTACTGAAAGACTTCGCAGGGTACAAAGCTGGAACAATTGGGCAAAAAATAAAATTAAATAAATAAATAAATAAATACATTTGAATTGAACTACAATACAAGATATAAAGTAAATATCTGAGTTCATATGGATATCCATACACGATTGGATAAATTAATAAAGAGTAGAGACAAATCTGCTTTGTAGAAGAACCCGAAGTATTTGAAATAATTATCCACTCTTTAAGTGTGGGCTGTGCATAATGGCTTCCTTCCAAAGGGTACAAAAATACAGAAAGAGGATGACAAGCAGTATATTAGCTAGGTGATCAAGCTCATCAACAAATTGTGTTGATAATATGTACCCTTGATATGTGTGATGAAAATGGCCCTTTACCTCTGTGTCATTCCTCACAGCACCCTACAACCCAGAAGAAATGAACCTGAATAGACTGAAGACAAATGTCAAGTAATCTTGATATTTATTGATTTATACACCAATAAAACATGTGTAGAGAGGACTAAGACAAAGTTCGAGACACAGCTGACAGTGCACATCTGGATGAAAGCAGATTGTATCCACTTGTGAATGGAACACGTAATCACGTGCACACAAATGTTGGCCGTAGTGCACACAGGTTCCGGATTTCCCTGGGAGAAGCTGTTCAACACATTTGCTAAATAGAGTATTGCCCTGTTTTCACAGATCACCTGAGTCATAGAAAAAGCAATACCTCTCTATTAAACAGAAGCAATCACATTTTTTAAAAAGTTGAAAGAAGTGAAAAATATCATAAGCTTGTGAATTAGAAAAACTTGGTCAAATCCAACTCTGCTGTTTTAATTTTGGGCAAGCAAGAGAGCACATGCAAAGGGAGGTAATACCTAAGTTCCTGGGTTGTTATGAGAATTGATGAAATGATGAAGACATTATAGAAATAATATATAATTATAAGAAATTATAGTGTCCTTCTCAAAATTGGGATCAGAGAAATTATTATAATAACTTTTAGATGGTAGAAATGCAGAAGGAATCTATTTCCTGGTTTCTCATCAATGTAAGATGATGAAAGATAATCCATATCTCCAAGCCATCCATCTACTCTAGATGGATATATCTATATGCTGATCCTGAATTTAATAATTTTATTTTTTATAAGTTTTTATTTTTATTTATTTATTTTGAAAGAGACAGAGAAAGTGGGAACTGAAGAGGGACAGAGAAAGAGAGAGAGAATCCCAAGTAGGCTCCTTGCTCAGGGCAGAGCCTGATGCAGAGCCAATCCCGCAACCATGAGATTATGACATGAACCAACGTCGAGAATCAGACATTTAACTAACTGAGACACCTACACATCCCTTAATAATCCTACATTTAATGAACTGGTTATTAAAATATCCCTTCTGTTAGTAAAAATTTAAGATCTCAGAGAGTATCAACAGCAGTATTTTCAGCCCTATGCTAAAGAAGAAGGAAAAAAATAGCTAAAGAAGAAGAAAAAAATACTTCTCAGGTTTTTTCCCCCAAAGAGTCTTTATCATACATGTTTGGGCCAATCAGGTACAAAATTGCTATTGAAAAGTCTATCCATTCTCTATCAACCTTATCTATCTATCTATCTATCTATCTATCTATCTATCTATCATCTATCTATTATTTGTGTATAAGTTTGCATTTAAATTCTAGTTAGTTAACAAATAATATTAGTGTCAGGAGTAGAATTTAGTGATTCATCACTTACATATAATACCCAGTGCTCATCACAAGGCCCTTCTTAATGCCCATCACCTATTTAATCCTTCCTCCCACCTACCTCCCCTCCAGCAACCATCAGGTTATTCTGTATAGCTAAGAGTCTGTTTTATAGTTTGCCTCTCTTTTTCCCTGACGTTAATCTATTTGCTTCTTAAATTGCACATATGAGTGAAATCATATAGTATTAGTCTTTCTCTGACTGACTTATTTTGTTCAGCAGAATATATTCTAGCTCCATCCATGTTGTTGAAAATGGCAAGATTTTATTCTTTTTTTAAAATTTAAATTCAAGTTAGTTAACATACAGTGTAGTCTTGGCTCCAGAAGTAGAACCCTGAAGAATCTCTTACATTTGACACCAGTACTCATCGTGAAAAGTGCCCTCCTTAATGCCCATCCTACCTTTAACCCATCCATCCACCCACCTCCCCTCCAGCAACCCTCAGTCTGTTCTCTGTATTTAAAAGTCTCTTATGATGGGGTGCCTGGGTGGCTCAGTCAATTAAGCATCCAACTTCAGCTAAGGGCATGATCTCAGGGTCCGTTGAGTTCGAGCTCTGCATCAGGCTCTGTGGTGACAGCTCAGAGCCTGGAGCCCACTTCAGATTCTGTGTGTGTGTCTCTCTCTACCTCTCCCCAGTTTTCACTCTGTCGCTCTCAAAAATAAATAAACATTAAATTTTTTTTTTAAAAGTCTCTTATGGTTTGCCTCCCTATCTGTTTTTATCTTATTTTTTCCTTCCCTCCCCCTATCTTCCCCTATCCCCTTTATCTGTTGAGTTTCTCAAACTCCACAAATGAGTAAAATCATACGGTATCTGTCTTTCTCTGACTGACTTATTCGTCTTAGCATAATGTCCTCTAGTTCCATTCATATTGTTGGAAATGGCAAGATTTCATTCTTTTTCATCGCCAAGTAGTGTTCCATTGTGTGTATGTATGTGTATATATGTATGGGTACATGTATATGCATGTATGTATATGTGTGCATATATGTATGTGTATAGGTATATATGTATGTATGTGTGTGTGTGTGTATGTATGTATGTATGTATATGTATATGTATATGTATATATGTTTGTGTTTGTCTGTGTATATATATATCTTTTTTATCCACTCATCAGTTGATGGACATTTGGACTCTTTCCATAATTTGACTATTGTTGATAATGCTGCTATAAATATCAGGGTACATGCATCCCTTGAATCAGTAGTTTTGAATCCTTGGGGTAAATATCTAGTAGTACAATTGCTGAGGCATAGGGTAGTTCTATTTTTAACTTTTTGAGAGACCTCCATACTGTTTTTTAGAGTCGCTCCAACAGTTTGCATTCCCACCAACAGTGCAAGAGGGTCCCCCTTTCTCTGCATCCTTGCTAACATTTATTGTCTCCTGTTTTGTTAATTTTAGCCATTCTGACAGGTGTGACTTGGTATCTCATTGTGGTTTTGATTCATATTTCCATGATGTTGAGGGATGCTGAGCATCTTTCCATATGTCTATTAGCCATCTGGATTTCTTCTTTGGAAAAATGTCTCTTTGTGTCTTCTGCCCATCTCTTAACTGGATTATTTGTTTTTTGGGGGGTGTTAAGTTTTATAAGTCCTTTATAGATTTTGGACACTAATTCTTTACTAGATATGTCATTTGCAAATATCTTCTCCCATTCCATAGGTTTTCTTTTAGTTTTGTTGATTGTTTCCTTCACTGTGCAGAAGCTTTTCATCTTAATGAAGTTCCAATCATTCATTTTTGCTCTTGTCTCCCTTGCCTCCGGAGAAGTGTCTAGTAGAAGTTGCTGTGGCTGATGTGAGAGAGGTTGTTGACTGTGTTCTCCTCTAGGATGATTTCTTGTCTCACACTTTGGTCTTAAATCCATTTTAAATTTATCTATGTGTGTGATGTGATAAAGTGACCCAGTTTCATTCAGACCAGTGACGTCACAGTGTCAACATAATGAATAGTGTTCAATTCTTTCTGACTGAAGTTCTTGGCGTTATACAATGTTCAGTCTTCCATTCTTCCTGAACCCCTTTTCCTCCTTGATATCCAAGCTTCTGCTGCTGTTCTCTCTTATTTTCCTCCAACACACCTGGCCTTTATTTTCTCTTCCTTGCCTGGTCTTCCCTTTCTTTGTTCCTTACGTGCACCCTCACCTAGAGTCCTTGTCCTCACTATGACCATTTCCTAAGTAAATTCAGCCAAATGTTTATCCACATTCTATGTATCTACCAATGAATGCTAACTTCCTATTTCTATGTCACACTTCTGTGCTCAGCCCTTGACCTATATATTTAAATGTCCACCAAATGTCTTTGTTGAACTCAGAATATTTCAAATAAAATGTGCTGTATTTATGTTTTGTATTAGCTTTTTACTTTTATCAGCATTTGGGTGTGTGATATTCATTTCCTTATAAGCCAAACCAGACATGTCCATGTTTTCCTAAATCCATGGTTTTAATCCTCAACTCCTGTCTATACCTCTAAGTTAGCTACTCTAGCCCTCCTCAGTTCATTACAGCCTCATAAAAGCCCTTAGCTCAAGGCACTCATTGCTTGTTTCCTGAAACACTGCAAAGGCTTTTTTTTTTTTTTCTGGCTGGTTGGCCTTACCTGCTCCCATATGCCATGACTAGTCCACCCTCCACGTTATTTTCAAAATTATGTTTCTAAAATTATGATCGTGTTACTCCTAGGCCTGACATTTGCATGTACTTCTCCAAAGTTTTAGTTTGAAGTTTTGACACATCATAAATCTTGTTATCTAGTATCTCACCACCTTTCCAGCTCCTACCAGCCCATGACTATCCTTTCCTTTAGCTAACCAAACACCTTAAGTCTCCAACATCTCTCATGTGATCCATGCTTTTGTGTTTTCCAACTGCTGTTTCTTCCAAATGAAATACCTTGCCTTCTTTTACCACCTTTTAACTTAATACTAGGCCTTCAAAATTCTGATTATGCATTTCTTCTTCCAGGAAGTCTTCCCGGACTGCCACAGCCTGACTTTCAGGTCCCTCTTTGGCCTTCTATAATAACCTCTATATGTTTTTATCGTTGTACTTATCACATTTAATTTTGGCATAGATTTATAATGACATATTCTCTTAGAGGAAAAGATAGGGGACATGTTTCCTTTATTTATTTTCTTAATATTCATGGCATTTAGAAGAGTAATTAGTAATAACTAAATTCTTTGTAAGCAGATAGATGAATGGTGACTGATGATAATTATTCAGCAGTGATAATAAAGGTGAGTGAAAGAGCTGAGAGAATAAATTTAGGAAAACCTTTAGGAAGGTAACAGAATAGCCTAGAGAAAAGGCAAATGAAAATTACAAGATTAACCATTCTCAGTTCCCAAGGTTTGTATGTGTGAATATGTTTGTGTGTGTCTGGATGGATGTGTGTTAAGATATCAAATAAGATAATGAATGTGAAAATGTTTTGTAGTTAATTAACAGCCAGTTTTTGTTTTTTATTTTGTGCATTTATTTTTTTGAATCAGGAGATAGAAAGAAGAGATGTTGCAGAAGAGGAATTACTAAAACCCACAAGAGATCAAATATGATTGTCAATAATAAAAGTAAGTTCAAAGTGGGGCACCTGGGTGGTTCAGTTGGTTGAGTGTCTGACTCTTGATTTCAGCTTAGGTCATGATCTCATGGTTTCTGAGATCTAACCCTATGTCAGCTTCCATGTTTAGATCATGGAGCCTGATTGGGATTCTCTCCCTTTCTCTCTCTGCCCCTCCCTTGCTCATGTTCTCTCTTTCAAAACTGAATAAATAAAATTTTTAAAAAGTTCAAATTATAATATAAATGGATTTGTCTTTTCTCTATATTTTCTATTTCTGTATACTTACCCATTACAATTTAATAAATCAATCGTTTATGAACATAAACACAAGTGAGGAGTATTGAGGAGCCCCTCTTATGAGTCCACTCTTTGGAATTTCAGATGAAATAGCAACATTCCACACGAATAACTCTTCAGAGAATCTTCTTTGGCCATGGTGTGACAAGAGATAGCATCTGACAAGGCCCTCTCTCTTCCCTTTTAGTAGACATCTGATCTTCTACTCAGAAATTTATCACTCAGTTCTTGTTATTCAGATAGGAAATCTATTTCAGAAGAGGGAATTTTTTCAGGAGATAGATAGGTATAGACATATGTTTAACATTCATTACACACTTATCAGGTGCCAAGTATTGTACTAAGCACTTTGAAATCTGTATCTCATTTAATATTTGAAGTAAACTTCATGATGTGGATATCATTGTCATCCCATCTTACAAACGAGAAAGCTGAGATACAAGATCTCGTGGGTGGTAAGCACTGGGAGTAAGGGTCTGAATCCAGCCTGTGGTTATTGTTGAGAGTCTGTTGTGCCTGATCTAAGACTTTTCCTCAATGTCTCCTCTGTATTTTTACAATCAGTGATACTCTCAAATTTGTTCTAACTACACACATATTTCTGTAGAGTCTTTGGACATTATTTTAATGTTACTAAGGAAAATCTTAGTAAATAATTGTCTCCACATTTAGCTCTACACACTCCTCAAGACCAGTTACTAAATGCCAATTTAACTACTAATTATTAAATTTCTGTCTGCTAACAACTGAGACAGAAAGTGACATGGAAACAGAGAAACTTCCTTTTGTATGCTTTTGAAACAAAATAAGTACCTCACACCTAAAAAATTTACTTGATTTTTTATAGCAACATTAAGTCCAAACTATTGCAACTTGAATTCTCTCGGTAAATATAAACTATTGATTCAGGGGGCACCTGGGTGGCTGAGTCAGTTAAATGTCCAGCTCTTGGTTTCAGCTCAGGTCATGAACAAATCTCAAAGTTTGTGAGATTTAGCCTGTGTTTGCTCTGTGCCGACAGTGCAGAGCCTGCTTGGGATTCTCTTTCTCCCTCTCTCTCACATGCTCTCTGTCTTTTTTAAACAAACATACATACATACATACATACATTACATAAAACAAAACAAAACAAACCCTATTGATTAATGCTAAAACACAGATGAATCTTAAATGCATTTCGCTCAAAAAAAAGAAGGCAGAACAAAAATGCTATATACTTCATCATTCTATTACATACTACTCTAGAGAAGATAATATATAGGGGGAAAAATAGACCAACGATGGCACAGTTTGGAGAAATACGGAGCAGGGTCAATGATAAACATGGACCATAAAAACATTTGAGGTGATGGAATTCTTCCGTATGGAACTGTTGTTGAATGTACAGCTCTAAGTATTTGTCAAAACAAATCAGGCTCTACACTACAATGACTGATTACTACAGAGTGTAAATGTTAAAACCATAACACTCAGCCCATGGTGAAGAGATGAAATGTAAATTTTGACAAATGATTGAACTGTGTTACAAGTGAGTTACATAACTGCACTGAAGGGGGATAGGGAAGAGACAAGTTATTTACGGTAACTTCGGAGCACAATGTTTCGTATTTTTTAAATGTTTGTTTATTTCTTTTGAGAGAGAGAGAGAATGTGAGCACAAATGGAGAGGAGCAGAAAGAGAGGGAGAGAGAATCCTAAGCAGGCTCTGAATGGATGGCGCAGAGCCCAGTGAGGGGCTCAATCCCACAAACCATAAGGTGATGACCTAAGCTAATATCAAGAGTCAGATACTTAACTGACTGAGCCACCCAGGCTCTGCTGGAACACAATATTTTGACTAAATGCTTCATGAAAACAGAAAACAATACGAATGATAGACAAATACTGCATTCTAGTGGGTAATGGATTAAAAACTCTTAAATTATTATGTTCATATTATGGTTAAAAAAATAAATAACTACATGGTTGATAATGAGAGCCAGGTTTCTCAAGAAGTTATAAAAAATGAAAAGGAAGGTTAGAATGAACTCTGTGTGCTGCAGTGAAGTGTGTGTGTGTATGTGTGTGTGTGTGTGTGTGTACATACATATAGATGGTAGGGGATGATAGATAGGTGATAGATGATGGATAGTAGATAGATGATAGATAGATAGACAGACAGATAGATAGATAGATGATGGATAGTAGATAGATGATAGATAGATAGACAGACAGATAGATAGATAGATAGATAGATAGATAGATAGAAAGATAGATAGATAGATAGATTCAAGTGCAAGTTTAATATACATTCACATATTTCCTGTCTCTATCCACTGAAAGAGCAACTAAAAGCTGTGATGCCCCCTAGAAATGAATTTACTTAGCACCCAATTTTCTAATAAAAGACTCTTAACTGTAGAGAACAAACTGATGATATAGAGGGGAGGTGGGCAGGGGAGGGGTGAAATAGGTGATGGGGATTAAGGAGGGCACTTGTGATGAATACTGGGTGTTGTATGGAAGTGGTGAATCACTGAATTGCACAGCTGAAACTAATGTTGCTAATATTACTTCGTATGTTAACTGAAATTTAAATATAAAAACTTAAAAAGGAAAAAGGAAACCAGGACTTGGTGGAGATATGGATGATTCCAGGGCTGTGGCAAGGATATATCTAGGTTAGGAGGAGCAAAAGCAATGATAAAATGATAAATGAGTAATGACAATTTTTAAAACTATATTGTGAGTAATATATTCAACTAACCATAGAAAGGATACTTAGTTCATCTTTTTCCCATAGACTTTTACTCCCAAAACATCAACACCTTTTAAGTTGCTTACAGTACAATGGACCTGTGGGGTGAAGTTGGAGTGGGGGAAAGGGGAGAAATAAGTCATTTTTAAGGGGTCTTTATAAAATTTACCTATGAATTACATCTGGTTTTGTTCCAAGACTGGAGACATTTGAACTCATTATAATTATTAGAGTGGCAATTTTTCCCACATCCGTGTAATGTAAAATAGAAAATGGTGTTAGAAACAAGTAGCATATTGTTGCAGACATGTTTAACAAAGCTCCATGCAAGTATATTTATTAGGGTGTTGCCCTGGTAAAAACAGTGTTTTAGGATTTACCCAGATCACTAATAAATGACGTCATGAGCCAAAAACAATTAAAATGGAAATTTATATTTCAGCTATTCAGAATATGTGTCTAGAGCACAATGAACTGCACTAGGAAGAGCCATGAGGGAAGGCCCAGTGGAATGAAGGGCCAATGACAGAAAGCAGTCAGATAACAGAACAGATGGAGCATAGAATTGTCTTGGCCCTCGGAATGATCAATCCATTGATAACTCTGATTAAGAATATCTACTTTCTAGATATTCTGAGCACCTGTGTGGCTCAGTCGATTAAGCTTCCGACTTCAGCTCAGGTCATGATCTCATGGTTGTGAGTTTGAGCCTGGCGCTGGGCTCTGTGCTGACAGCTCAGAACCTGGAACCTCCTTCAGATTCTGTGTCTCCCCCTCTCTTTGTCCTTCCTATGCTCATGTTCTGTCTCTCTCTGTCTCTCAATAATAAATAAAAACATTAAAAAATTTAAAAAAAGAAAATATATATTTTCTGTGACACTTGGATGGCTCAGTTGATTGAGTTTCCAGCTCTTGATTTTAGCTCAGGTCATGATCTCAGGTCATGGGATGGAACCCTGTGAGGGGTTCTGCACTGAGTGGGAAGCCTGCTTAAGATTCTCTCTCTCTCTTTCTCTGCCCCTCTCCCCTTCTCATGCATCCCCCTCCCACTTTCTCTTTCTCTCTAAAAAAAAATATATATATATACATATATATTTTTCTAACCAAATCTCCAATCCTCTCCCATTCCAAATATACCCAAATATACAAGCTTATCCTGTCAAAAGTTTGCAGACATTCAGAAAAGGTTTATAAACAGTTTGAACTTCAAACTTGGAATTAGGCTAAAAAGTGCCAGTATAAAGAGAGTTAATATGGCTTTCAAATGTTAAAGCAGCACTTTGTAAAAAAAAAAAAAACAAATCTCATTTTTTTATGAACATAGAACACATAGTGATGTTTTGCATCAAATTTTAAGCTGTGAGTTGTATTATACTTAACATGTTCCTCCAATAATCGAAAGTGTTGAGTCAGCTCGTCTGGCTGGCAAGAGGGATGCTTTATCTTTATATTCTCATTTCCAAGCGGGTGTTCGACCAGAGATTGGCCATTTCTAAAAGAATAGAATTAGCTTTTGGACAAAGATACACGTTTGCTTTTGTTCTCCCATGGGTTCCTCCATGTAAGTCTTTGGGATTTGTGGTGTATTTCTAAAACTGTATCCATTGTACTTGAACAAACTTTAACTCCAAGTTTGAGAAAAAGGATAACAGGCATATTATGAGCTCTGCACGGTTTTTTTTTGTTTGTTTGTTTTTTTTAATTTTTTTTAACGTTTTATTTATTTCTAGGAGAGAGAGAGAGACAGCGTGAGCAGGGGAGGGTCAGAGAGAGAGGGAGTCACAGACTGAAACAGGCTCCAGGCTCTGAGCTGGCAGTCAGCACAGAGCCCGACGCGGGGCTCGAACCCACGATCCACGAGATCATGACCCAAGCGAAAGTCAGACGCCCAACCGACTAAGCCACCCAGGTGCCCCTCTGCACGGTTTTCTACTTTATCTCCACTTCATTAAAAGGAAGACATTTTTCACACTGACCTCTAATATTACTGAATGATAAAATCTGATGAGGGCAAAGGTCTGTTTAGAGATTGGGTGATATTTAGTTATTGCAGTAACCATGCCCACTGACACATAATTACATGAGTTTTTTAGATAGCGTGTATGTGTTCTATAGCAGGAGGAGGCTGAAAGCCAGCATTTTCAGTATAATGAAATGATAATTGTTGACATTTGGCTGAACACCATACACAGTTAAAGTAAGTCACACTTTTGGCAAACGGTCTAAAATCCAAATATAGCAGGCACTTCTGTATAATTTGGCTTATGACCAGATTTTCCTTAGATTAGGGACATGGCAGGAATTCTGTGTTTTACTTTATGCCCTGAGGAAGGCAACTGATAAATATGTGACTTTCTTTTTGTGGGCCAAGATTTTTAATATGAATATCACAAACACATTAGGCGAGAAAAACAAATACTTATTCATTTAATAATATTATTAAAACTATCTACCTGATGTCAGACCCCATAGTATGTCACAACTTCACCCTTCTAAAATAAGCTATAAATTTATTAGGCCCTAAACTCTACTGATGAATATGCAATACTCAACCATGAAAAGTTTTGATTAAGAAGATATTCCTTTGAACTGAGAAACCAATAGCAAAATCTATGGGAATAATCAGCCTATATTAATTCAATATACTAAGTAAGCTCTTTCAATTTTGAAAAGAATCATCTTTTAATGTCATGCTTTGTATGCATACAAAATAGCTTATATTTTATAGGTAAAAATGATCATAAAAAATGAAGAATTAAAATTAACTTGACTTTTTAAGTCAGTCATCTTTATACATACTGAAATGTGAAAATATAACATTTGAGTTTCATTTTTAAATCAGTGAAGGCCATATCTCGAGTATTTTATTCTTTTATCTAGTTGAAAACCAAGAATCTCTTTTGTCTCTTTATTTTTCACAAACAAAAAACCTTTTTTTTTTTTTAAACTTAATCTCCTGACTTAATATAATGAGCTTGAGGCTAGTCTGGTAATCTTTATTCTTGACTTCTGAAAATGATTAATTAAAGATGAGTCACATGCCTTCCATTTTGAAGTAAGTTGGCATTTTAGATCCACTAGCAACCTGCTACTATATATGGAACACACATTTTCAGATAAAATATTAGATGACAAATTTGAATGTGTAGTTTGTCTTTCAAGTGGTAGATAGAGCCAAGCATTAAGTCATTTGGCCACTGTAAGAAGGTGATCAAAAGCATTTTAGAGTCCTTTTTTTTTTTTTAATAAGACAATATTGAAACTGCAGCAGCAATTGGTGATGGAAGTAGAATGCTCTTTAATAAATGTAAGTCACACTAATTATTAAATCTGAATCAGACAGGAGATGAATGATATCATTATCCACAGATCTAGTGAACAACTTCCAAATATGAAGGGTTACAGAGGGATTGGAAATAAACTTATTCAAAGAGACAGAAGATGTATTGTTCATTCCAATGGACAATTTGTCCTTCCAGACCATTGAAAATGTCTTAATCTCTACTTTTTTTTCCTTAGTGAAACAAAATTTGTATTAAGTGAAATATTATTCATTTTGTTGGTTAACTGAGAACTTTCAAAAACTCTAGATTTACATGAGCAACAGGATATGCTTAGTTGCCAGGGAATATATTAATCAGTCCTCAAAACTCAATACTAAATGTTAATAAAAATAGAATATCGATTGCCCTTTGTGGTCAATTTGCCTATTTTACATAGAACAATCTTCTTAGAAGAGTTTGGATTGTGTATCACATTGTTTGTCATGGTGGAGGAATAGCACAGAAAGATTACAGACCACGATAGGGTTGTTCTGAATTGAACAAGCGAGAAGGAAAACCACATTGACAGTCAAAGACAGTGAAGAAGTATTTAAAGGATGATGCCAGATGTCCCCACAGGGATTATCTACATGTATTTGAATGTGGAAAGCCTGCAAATATTCTAGGAGAAAAACCAACCAAGGCAAAGCCGATAACAACATATAAACGTTTCAGATCATAAATTTGAACAGCCACTGTAAGTGAGTGAGACTCTGTTGCTATGCAGTCCTTATCTAAACGTAAGCTTGCCCTTATCCCTCGGTTAATAGTCATTTCTTCTATCTAGTGAGGTCTTTGCAACTTTCAGCCAGTACCACAGGTTCCTCTCACAAAGAACTAATAACTGAGAAGGAGGGATCTAACTGGGACCAAAACTCAGAAGATATCCAAAAAAAAAAAAAAAACACCCAAGAGTGAAAATAATTTATTTCCCTGGTTCTGATGTTAATACTTAACTAGATGGGTATATTTTAGAAATAGGATAAAGAAATTAAAGATCTATTATGAAAGTGGATGGACTCTTGATGAAAATATCTTAGTATGCTTTTAGTTGAAGCGTTTTAGTTGAAGATACGACACTCAGAAACCAGAAGAAAATGATTTTATAGCATTTATGATTTTGTAGCATAAACTCAGTTGTGTCATTCATAAGCATGCAGTCAGGATGATCAAAATGCCAGTCTGTGATCTCTTTCTCCACTTCTTTTCCTCCTCGCTTGCCTTCTTCCTCTTTGTTTGTTCTTCTTTACTCTGGAAATTGGAGACATGACTTTCAAATTCGTAATCTCAGTGTCATCGATGAGGATTACAAGGCTCTGCTTAGCTTGCTTATTTAAATCATAACAGTCCTAAAATCCATATTTGTCATAAAATGAGATTTTTTACTCTTTTTCCTCTCTCTGAAATAGCCAAGCACATGTAGGAAAAAGGAAATTCCTTTCATGTATCTCTATTAATTCAGTGCAGGTCTGAAACACTTCAAACCTCTAATCTCATGGGACTAAAAAGATGAGATATGAAAGAGAATACCAATTCCCTGACACATGCTTACTACTAGTATAAAATGTCTCCCACATTTACTCCTGATATGGATAAATTTCAGAGTGAGCATGGATGGCTTAATTCACCAAGTCTTAACCCAAAGTAGATTTAATCCTTTAATGCAAATTGAAGACATGAGATAAGAAACCAGACAGAATGGATGACTTATCAAAAATATTTAGAAGACATAAAAATAAACGAGGAATCACACAAATATGTATTGTTTTATCTCTCATTATGATGATGACTGTAGGAAAATTAGATTCTGGTTTCATTGTTTATAAAATGAGTCTAACATTATTTATTCACACCAAACATATTAACATGTTAAAATGTTTCAAGGCTCCAAAAATATTTGGAGTTTCTTAAAATTTTTCCAAATTTTGACATTTCTGACCTCAGTGGAATGCAAACAAAATTTGCTTTATTTTTCCTCACTTCATTAACTCCTATGTCTTATGTCAAATCTCTTTTCTCCATTTTTGGATAATGAGGACTCAAGAGTCTCCTGGCTTTGGGGTCATGTTCATTTACAATCACAAGTTTGTCTTTGATAATTGTCATGGTTCTTCAGGGGCTTAAATTTCCATTCTAACAAAAACTTCTAATTTATATCTAATTCAAGCCACCTTCTTCCCCTTTCATTTCAGGTTCAATTCATGGCTAGTGAACTTGTAGAGAAACGGTTAAAACCTTGGGGTTTATGTGTATGTCATTGTGTTGTGTTGTCTACTTCTCTCGAGATCTCCCGGATCCTCCTGAATTGAGGGTAAATAGAGTGTTTAGAGGAAGAAGGTAATATCCTTTGCATCTAAGTTGGATTATTTTTCAGACTTTCAATGGTAATGTGTCCAAGTGTGTCAAGCATCCATATGTTTTCTCTTACAAGGGCTTGTTAATGGATCCTTCAAACATTCTCTTGTGAGGATGTACATGCTGTAATTCTCTGATATTAACTCATCTCATCAAATGTCCACCTTTAACTTCTGCCTTCAGGAAATCTCCCTCCAGAGCTACTTCTCCCTTAGGCAGTTAGTTCTTCTTGGTGAGATCATGTTAAGTGATGCCAGTTGTAGATCATGATATTTCCTTGACCTACTTGACATGTATTCATTCCAGAGTGCATTTGTTTTATAATGTATGGGATAGGATGTACACTGAACAAGTTGAGGGTATGACCCCTGCAGCTGCGCAGCAGAGTGGTGTCACCTGCCATGACAAACACTGGGAATGTGGGCAACTTCTGTCCTTGCAGGGAGCTCCAAAAATCTTCCACCTTGAGCACAGGGAGAACTACAAACAATTAGTTACATACATAATGTAGACTGTCTCTTCTATGGAGTGAGGGAAGTTGGTAGGTTGTTTTCTAATGGTCTTAAAGAGAGTTAGGTATATATAAACAAGTTCTGTGGGTTGCTATCTGGCTTTATATATCTTTAGAATATTGGTATGGTTCTCTAATATTTTGGTTGCTTTGAGACTTCAGCCAAAACTTTGAAAAAATACCAAATACCCCATTCAGCACTCATCTACATTTACAAGTCAACATTACAATTTTGGCATAGTCTAATCTTTTATGCATTATGTCGTGGTTAAATCCACATTATGAGTTTAAAGCTAGCGCCTCAAATATTCTGCTACTAATTATGATATATTATGATATTTGCTTCAAGTTTCAAGCTCATGGTCTTTATCCAATTTTAAAGGTTTCTTTTGATTCCTACTTTGATTTTTTTTAATTATAAAATGGTGTTCTATTTTAAAACCACTTTGCTACATCTATTAAGATGACCAACTGGGTTTTATCCATTGGGTCCATTATCTTAATGTAATGAAGAACGTTTACTCATCTTTTAAAAACTTAACATTTTGGAGAGCTATCAGTTACAAACCAATAGAAAAACAAAATCAAAAACAACTGAAACATTTTTTCCTCTCATATAAAAATACAGTAAGAGATGGCTAGTAGAATAGGACAGATTAATTTCTTAAACATGCATCTAGGATTCAGGCTTTCTTTATATTTTCACTGTGCCTTTCTGCCATTGTAACCTACTGGATTTCATCCTCACGTTCTTACTGAATTGTCCCAAGTAGTTGCTAGAATTTCAGACATCATGTCATCATTCAGGAAATGCAGAGATGGAAAAGGTTGTTTTAGAATACTCTGTCCCCTTTCATTTGGAGAGAAAAAGATTACCTCTCAAATGATCCAGCAGATTAGATAATATCTTGTTGGTCATAAATAACTATGTCAAATGGCATCCTTGCAAGAGAAGATATGAAAGGGAAATTTAAAAGACATTCCTGAATAAATAAAATTTGTATTGGCAAGCAAGAAGAGAGGAATGGATATTAAGTGGGTCTAGAACTTGTCTACAGAACCATCCTTGCATTTTTAGGGTAAAACCAAATTGGTTATGATGGATTTTTATGTCAATATTGTCCTTTTTTGTGTAGAATTTAAAATTTTTCTTTCAAAAATAAGATTGATTGACCTGTAATGTTCCTTTATTACATATAGTCCTTTTCTGGTTTGAGTATCAAGACTAAATCAACCTCATAAGACAATTTTAGGACTGTCTCTACATTTCTATAGTCTGAAAGACTTTATATAGTTGTGGGATTACTTGCTCTTCAAATATTTAACTGAGCCAGTTTGAAATACACTATATATCAAGCATACATATACATGCATCCAAATTTTTATGAGCTTTCCTTTTACAAAATTGTTTACGTGGTGCCCTAAATATGAAGATAAATTCACTTTTCATTCTTGTAATGTGTTCCAGAGTTTCTGTTCATTTGCCTTCAGAAAACTGGCTTTCCAGCATGGCTAGATAGAAGATCCTCAATGAAACAAAACATCTGGTTATGTTTTGTTTTATTAAAAAAAGAAAGAAAGAAAACTCCACATTCCCCTCCTTGACAAGGCTAGAGTAATACAGTAACAAACAGTTCACAAGGCCATATAATCAAGTTCTTTGTGTTTTATCACCTCTGTACATCAACTGGCCACGTAAATACAGCTTTGGGAGAATCGTGCAGAGATTTCACTAAAAGAAGCACTGAGGCTAAAAAACAGCTGATTAAAAACAGAGAAGCAAAAAAGGACACCCAGTGATTTGTTTTCATCTGATCAGAGATGTACATCACGTATCACAATTCAGCAAGTGAAGATACTCAAAACACATGCAGCAAGGCCAAAATAAGAGAAACTGACTGCTGTCTCAATGTCATCATGTTCTGTAAACGAAACTATACATTCTTACCTTTGCCTAACAAGGAACACACCTTTGCATCAAATTCAAACAGCACCATTTGAGGTTTGTTCCCAATTATACCTTTAAGAAGGTATATATTTCTCCAATGGGATATGATCAGCATTATATTTTTGCACTGAATACTGATTGAGAAGAACAAAATAAAGAGAGCTAGTGCTTTTCTTAGTCATATTTGATATATGCATGATCGCAAATAACTTCGAATGATGAAGGGTTCTTACGATGCTTTGTGACTTGGCTTCTCATAGGATTTTCGACTGCGTTTTTAGCTTCCTCAACTCTTATGTAATATTTGCCATGATAGATGATTCAACGTTTCCTTAAATATATATTGAATGGTCACCTTTCCTTATTAATTTCCTCGAGACTTATTTTTTTTATTTAAAAATTTTTTTTAACGTTTTTATTTATTTCTGAGATACAGAGAGACAGCATGAGCAGGGGAGGGTCACAGAGAGAGGGAGATACAGAATCCGAAGCAGGCTCCAGGCTCTGAGCTAGCTGTCAGAACATAGCCTGACTCGGGGTCCAAACCCATGAACCGTGAGATCATAACCTGAGCCAAAGTTGGATGCTTAAACAACTGAGCCACCCAGGTGTCCCATGCCTGATAGACCATTTAAAGAAATGATCATACGAATA